>NC_069658.1:12861875-13165781 GCF_027244095.1 Hemicordylus capensis | reverse complement strand
GTGTATACTTTAATGAAAACACCACCTCTTATTATTTGAGACCTCCCAGAAGAACATAGATCTCCTATTGTAGCTGTTTCCATCTCTTTGGGAAGAGGGGCATCTGTAAGCCCTGTGTTTCTGAATGTCACAGCATTGTTTGGAACCGGTAAACTACTTCTCTGAATATTTTGGAATATTTTTCTTCCCCTAGGTCTCTCGATGGCCGCCTGCAAGTCTCTCACCGTAAAGGATTACCACATGTTATTTACTGCCGTTTGTGGCGCTGGCCTGATCTTCACAGTCATCATGAACTTAAGGCAATTGAAAACTGTGAATATGCTTTTAATCTTAAAAAGGATGAAGTATGTGTAAACCCCTACCATTACCAGAGAGTGGAGACTCCAGGTAGGAAGACAGCACGATGCTGTTGGCGTGAAGGTGTTGACTATATAGACATGTTTACACTTAACACATTATTAATACAAAGTTCAGTTTAAGTTGTGGGGAAGGGGAGTCTGTATTAATTCTCCTGGAATTTCAAGGGCTGAGTGGGAATTAATCCAAATGTTAATTTTAACAATGGCAATTAAATGTTGAAAAGCATTGTTTGTTTGTATTGAATGCATGTGTTTGGCACTTCTCAGTAGAATTGGGAATGGCAAAATGTTGACACAAATCCTTGCAACTGGAGCTGTAGAGTTTTCTGCTCAAAGTTATTTATAATATGCTTCATTGCAGAGGCTCAAGGCAGGGCACATTGCATAGAACTTTAAAGAGCAACATAAGCATGCTTAAAGCTCTAGTCCTGTCTGGGGAAGCCAGAAGAGGGCCACAGACCAAGGGCAGCATATTTAGTCCAGCTCTGTGTGCTGTTTGCTGTCCCGTTGGGCTTCCAACAGTATCATTGTACCTTGGGGCGGGGGACATTGTGCCTTGATATATTGTATAGTGTGTTGAACTTGAATCAGTTCATCTCCCCATTCAACAATAAAGCTCTTTGAGTGGCCTGAGCTAGTTATTTCTCCTAGCCATAAACCTCCCTCACAGGGTGCTTGTTTGGCTAAAATGGCAGAGCGGCAGAGCAGCAGTGCGGGGGTGGGGGGGATGACCCATGTGCACTGCCCAGAGTTTCTGGGTGGAGCAGTGGGTTACTAATGTGAGGGACAGAAAGGCTTTTGGAAAAGCCCAAGAAGCACCTAGGAGTGGAGAGTCAGGGACACAATCAAGTCAAAGCTTGTTCCCTTTGTGCGTCATCTTGCCTTATTCTCGGGGGAGGCCTTGCTTGGTACCATTTGCTTCCTTTAGCCCTTGTTGCTTATGACCCTACTTCATACTGGGGGTTGTGGTTGTGTACTTAACTCTCCTGTCTCTTGTCATCTAATCCTCAACAAGCATTGCTCTATTGCTTGGGCATTATAACTAATTGAGGTTAGAATGTTGTCATCCTGATTCCCCTGGACCAGACTGGTGCAGTTTGAAGAGGATACAACTTACGGTTGCTAACTAGAGTTTAACACTTTCGGTTTCTCCCCCCTACAGTTCTGCCTCCTGTTCTAGTTCCACGGCATACTGAGATTCTGACCGAACTTCCGCCACTCGATGACTATACTCATTCCATTCCCGAAAACACTAACTTTCCAGCAGGAATTGAACCACAGAGCAATTACATACCAGGTATTCATGTAAAAGCAAATTGCAAAATGCCATTTTCTGTCTCATGAGACTGAGGCTAACTATGTCTAGTGTGCCAGTGAAAAGGAAACGACATGGGGAGTGGGGTGTGGATTCATTTTCTGTTACTATCATCATATACCCCTTTTTTGACAAATTCTCAGTGTTCTACATAGGGGGAAAAAATATTTTTTATTCCCCTCCCCACAAATAGTTCACAGTCTAAGAAGAAACACAAGAGATACACTAGCAGCAGCCAACTTGAAAAATGCTTTGCTAGCATTGGAAAAGGCCAGTTGCTCTCCCCCTGCTTAATACAGTAAGACTCACCATGTTGAAAGATGTCTCGTTGCCTAGTTAGCAAGGGATTCAGTGGTAGATTCACCCAAGAGGCTGATCAGCCATTGACTAAGCCTTTGACATTGCCCTAGTCCACTTGAATATAATTGATGTAGTAATGCAACATTTGGAAATAATTAACCAGCAAGCGATAACTATTTGTTAACATATTCAGTCTGGAGCAGGAAGGTACTATTTCTCCTGGCAGATTTTAATAACAAGGCAGTTAGCATGTAAAGCTGCTTGCCAGCTTCCCTCCCCAAGCCTTATTTCATGCTAGCTGTTAGGTTTAACATAAAGCATCATCTAGCCTGGATCCTGCATTTCTTGGAGAGTACTTCTTATGTGAGCCCTCCCATCCTTTACGACCTGCAGAATATGTTCTTTGCTCTGAGAATGAGACTGCTAGGGACCTAGACCAAGTTGTGATGTCAGGATTCTGGCATTTGCTGCCTAGAGAGACCCTCTCAGCCCTTCCCTGCAGATTTGTAAAACATAGAAACTTTGCGGCATGTTTACTTGGATTTCTAACTAGTTCATTTTTCAGGTGCTTCTGTAACTATATGTAAATGCTGTGCTTCCTTGCTGTGAGTTAGTTTTATGATCTTTGGTTTTATGGTGGGTGGTTTTTAGTGTCTGTAATCATACTTTATGTATAGGGCACCAGATGGGATATAAATGATTATAGGTAAATTCATGTGTCCTATATGTGATTGGGCATATTTAGGGGGTCATCCTTAATGGTGGGTTTTGTTCCCCAAATTGATTCATTAGACAGGGCTAATTTCAAGGTAAAAAGATCAGGTGACCAGCCAGTTAGTCTGGTCTCCTTACCCAGCAGGCAGAGGGAGCAGGACCCTTCCAATTCCTTCCCTGCCTTGCTCTGATCTAGACGGCTACACTGAAGCTCCTGCATCTCTGGCCTCCAGCTTCTTATCCCTTCTCTTCTGTGGTGAAATTAATCCTTTCTTCTGCCTCCCTCCCTCCCTCCCTCCCTCATACACACACACACACACACACACACACACACACACACACACACACTAGCCGACCCGCACAGAGCATCTGTGCGCTCTTTGGGGCTGGCTGTTCCCCTGCATCCTGTCCCACTCTCTCTTGCTCTCCCTCCCACCCGCCCCATTCTCTCTTGCCCCTCCCTCATTCTCTCTTGCCCCCTCCCTCCTGCCCCTCCCCTCTCTCTTTCCCCTCCCCCCACCCCACTCTCTCTTGACCCCTCCCCCTCCCCCTTGCCCCACTCTCGTTGCAGGCTGCCCCGCCCCCTTGCCCTCTCGCCGGTGCCTCCTCCCCTCGCCTGTGCCTGGCTGTCCTACCATTGCCTCCTGCTCCCGGCGGCCAGGCTGGGGCGCCGCCTCCTCTGCGTCCCAGTGGCCAGCCGAGGCCGCCACCTCCTCCATACCCGGGATGGCCTGGCCAGGCCAGACCGCCCCACCACCATCTCCTCAGGCTGAAGCCGCCGTGTGTGTGTGTGTGAGAGAGAGAGAGAGAGAGAAATAAAACCCTCTTGCTCTCCTCCTATCCTTCCCAGATGGGGGGATTTTAGCTGATTTCCCCTTGGAGGAGCCTGCTGCTGCTGAAACGGCCTGGGCTCCTAACAGAGCTAAAGCTTCAAAGAAGTGTCAGCCTAGTTTGGCTTCATCTGGCAGTGCCAGCTAACCGAGGTGCAAGCACTCAATGGTGGCAGCTGTCCTTTTGAGGCAGAAAACAGCAAGATGGAAAGCAAAGACAAAGCCCCCTGCTTCCAGACAGAGTGACAACCGTCTGATTCAGGCAGCGTGCAGCAGCACACTATTGCTGCCAATGCCTACTCACGAGGAGATCCAGGGAGAAGCTGTTAGCCCCATTGTGCCCTCATCTTTAGAATCATACAGTGTTTATAGAGACTATCATTCCTACAGGAAACATCAGGAACTTCTTTACCTGTTCCAGGCGATAAATATGTTTACATATGACTGGAATCAGGGGAGACAGGGATGCTTTAACTTGATCCTTAGAAGCAGATAAACAGCTTGCCAGTCCTAGATGAGTCTCCTTGTTAATCCAGTTGCAGTGGAGTACAAGCAGCATCCTAGAGAGTAACTGGTTGACTGTCTCATTTGGCTGGCAACCTGCTTGCCCAGAATGGTTTTATCACAGTTCTCTGCCAAAAATGCATTCATTCACACTGTAAAGAGTCTGTTGTGATCCACTTAAACCAGCAATGGAGGCAGGGAATGCAGGTGTTCCTAAAGGACAGAGATGATGGTCCTCTGTACTTCATAGAGTAGAAGTCGGTAGGCCTACATTGTGCAAATTAAAATGTCATGTTCTTAAGCAAATCTTTTTTTAAAAAAATTACTCAACAATTGCCCTTTATTTGTTGTTGCTCCTGGTAGAAACACCACCACCTGGCTATATCAGTGAAGATGGAGAGACAAGTGACCAGCAGTTGAACCAAAGTATGGATACAGGTAATTGAGCACAAGTAAAAATTAAGCCAAGCACTTCTAGAAATGTGGGAAATGCGTATGTGATTAAATGACACTCCTTTTGTATTGACAATACCTCAGAGCAGCTCATGAAAAAGCATTAAAACAGCGTAGAAAAAGGCACAAGCGAAGCAGTTCTGCACTTCCTTTGCAGGGCTATGCCAGTTCTAGGGTGGGGTGGGGGGAACAAGAATAAGGACCCTGCTTTGTTGCTGATGAGAACTTCTTAGGGCCACTAGCCAAGATATTTGGAAGCAGAGCCTGACCTGTTGAGTGTAGCTGATGATGATGATGATAATGATGATGATGAATTTGATTTCTACACCGCCCTTCCAAAAACGGCTCAGGGCGTTTTACACAGAGAAATAATAAATAAATAAGATGGCTCCCTGTCCCCAAAGGGCTCACATTCTAAAAAGAAACACAAGATAGACACCAGCAACAGTCACTGGAGGTACTGTGCTGGGGATGGATAGGGCCACTTACTCTCCCCCTGTTAAATAAAGAGAATCACCGTGTTAAAAGGTGCCTCCTTACCCACTTATCAGGGGATGTGATGAACTAAAGTGCCATCTGCGCTATGTGGGTCCCAGGACTTAATGGGCTTTAAGCACCAGTGCCTGAAAATTGCTAGCCAGTGGCATTTGTTGTGAAGTTGACTGAATAGGCTTCCTTCTCTGTCAGTCAGAAGACAAGAAGCAGCATTTTGCTCTAGCTGCACCTTCTGATCTGCAAACACGCTTTAGTGTAGTCAAGGCTTGAGGTTATAGGAGGATGGATTAGTGCGGCAAGAACTGATTTGCGGGTGGGGACTTCTCAATAAATGCAGTTGGTAAGAAGTCTTGGCTATTGCTACAATGTGTTTATCTAGGAGTACTTAAAGTTCTGTGCCTGCTTGGATGGTAAATAAATACTACCTCTCTCAGGTAGTCTAGTTCTCTCCAGAATGTTGCCATTAATGCTACTGGAGGTCTTCCCTTTATCCTATGGCGTCTGGAGACTGGCATGCAGAGAGAATGCACACAGTGGGCAGTCTCCAAAGGGTTACACAGGGCATTTTACACTTTACACAAACCTCAGTGCTACAAAATGTTTCATCGGTACAACTCCCTGGACCCTGACACATAGTTCGCTTATACAGCAAATGCAACTTAAACATTTTTAACACTTCCTGTCCCCAAGTTAAGGGGTGGGGGCAGTTAACCTTCAGTGCATTTAACCAGCATTTCCCTGAGAAAACATATCACCTTTTGACCTTAACTTGCCCCTGTACCATCCTTGTCCACAGTGTGCCACTGACCATGCTATTGTATCCTTTTTACTATTGGTTGCATTGTAGTGTAAAACTTGCAGAGCCGTGTGGCAAAGGCAAATCTGCACCTGTCACCCCCATTTCCTACCACTCTTACAGAAACATACTTTCAGCTAATACTGTGCCAGAGTTAGTACATTAAAGGCAGCGGTAAAAGTGGGAACGTTAGTATGAGCTTAATACCCACCGTTGAAATGGAAGTGCTGTGTGTGTTGAGGGATGCAAGAGCTGTGGTCATAAAAATCCAAGAATAGTTTCAGTATTTAATGTGGGTCACTTCTATGAAGTGCAGGTGTTGAAACTGGTTGTATGTGTCAGGAGGTTTTGATGGTTTATGCCGCTTACATTCAGTTGTAACTTTTAACACATTTTTACTTTTGATTTTTGCTTATGGTTTTTGATTGAGGTTCCAGTTTGTTTACCTTTTGGTTTTTTGTGGCATCTCCTCCTGTGGTCTGCATCAGAAGTGTGGCTTACAGGGTATGCAGATCAACCAGCATTGCTTTGTCATGGGGACTGCACCTTCCATTTTGTCTTTGTGAAGGGCTTGCACTACAGAATGAGAGATGAAACGTTTAGTAACCTGTTCAGTGGGGCGGGGGGGAGTTTGCACCTCTTGCCCTGACTTCATTGTCTTGTTCTTAATTCTGTTCTTATCCAGAGTAGCGAAGGTACCTGAGGAAACAGCCTAGTTCTGTTTCCAGTCAGAGCTGGGAGCAGTTCTCCCTCCTGCTGCGCACACCAGCTGCCTGTAAACCAGGAGGTCCTTCCCCTTTCCCACCCCCCTTTTTAACATAACACAGAAATGACATATACTGTGCATGTGGCACACAGTTACTGCTAGTTTGCTTAGTTGCTAACATAACAAATGGCAAAGCATGGCTTCCAAAGCATACGTCTACAGATGGACAGTCGCTATACTGGAATATCGTCAGGGTAAATCAACACATCCCTGTGTCTAGTAAGAACTGGCCCCAGGACCTCGAAATTGCCACTGCTCAAAGTGTCCAAATGCATTGTTTGCATGTGGAGAAACGTGGCCTCCTGCAGTCTGTTTGAATCACTGAAGTGAATTTTGCTCCAAAGTAACATTCTCTATTAATTCCACAGGATCTCCAGCAGAGTTATCTCCCAGTACTCTCTCTCCTGTCAATCACAGCCTGGGTAAGCTGTAAACACTTTCCCCTTCTAAATAAAGTAAATGTACTTGTATTAGAAACAAGCCCCAGGTTAGAAAGGGTAGACTGTATCCAGCAAGGAAGAGTCTGTGGCCAGAAATAAGCAGATGGAGGAGCTTGGCACTTCTGCCCATGGTGCTGTTAGAATTGGTTTCGGGTGGCTGATGCCTTATGCTTTAGCAGCCTATGCCAGTACTCACCTTAGAGCAGTGTTACCCATGGATCCATTTATGTGGTACTTAGCTGTGCAAACGGACAGTTATCACTAAGAATCTTAGCAGTCTCCTGCACAAGGTA
This sequence comes from Hemicordylus capensis, assembly GCF_027244095.1. Taxonomy (NCBI): domain Eukaryota; kingdom Metazoa; phylum Chordata; class Lepidosauria; order Squamata; family Cordylidae; genus Hemicordylus; species Hemicordylus capensis. Next base: position 13,158,516 of record NC_069658.1, on the reverse strand, counting down.
ATGCTGGATTGGAGGGGCCCAAAAGTGGAGTGTATTTGGAAGGGACCCACATTCCAAAGGTTAGAGGCGTCATAACACTTATGTCTAATTGCACCCACATAACTGCTGGGTCCTGCTTTTAAGTATACCGAATGGCTTCTGGACACAGTCTTGCAGATTAAAAACATGAGAATATGTAGCATTTTGCCTACTGCTTTGAAATTCGGTCATGTGCATTTTGGGGAATTCTTTCAGCAGGGTAGGCAAGGTCATTCCTCTATTCCCCCCCCCCCCCATATTGCAGATGGAAAGCTGAGGCTGAACTTGTTGGCTTCCTGGTAGGGATGTGCATGGAACCAGTGGGGGCCGGTTCGATGGCAGGGAAGGATGTGCTCACACCCCCACACCCCCACCGCCATGCAGCATCTGAAAAGCCCATCAGGGCAGCAGCATACTTCCTTGCCACCCCATTGCAACATTTGACGAGTATGAGGTGTGCCGTACTTCCGGGCATATACAGTAAACATTGCAACGGGGTGGCAGGGGGGTATGCTGCTGCCCTGACAGACTTTTCAGATGTTGCATGCTGGCGGGAGAAACGCACGGGGGGTGGGGAGTGCATCCTCCCCCGCCCTTAAAGGACCCCTCCTTGCCATCGAACCTTCGAGCTGGCCAGGATTCGAACTGGTTCGGAGGCCCGTAAAAGGGCCTCTGAACCAGTTTATGCACATCCCTACTTCCTGGCTTACAGCTGTCTCATAGCCCCTTTGCTACACTGGATTTTCTCAAGTCTCTCACCTAGCTACATCTCTAGGGTGCTATAAAGGTGCACAGTTCCTTTACTGCCGCCCTATGGTAGCAGTTGCTGGCCTGTGTACTGGTCTGCCATTTTTCTTGCAGAAATGTGCCATAATCGATTCATTGTATAAAGGAAATAATTGCCTGAGATTATGACTACTTGGCCAGGTTTGAATGGGAATTGGGGGAGAGCAGCCCTCTGTATACTTAATACTATTAGCTCTGGAAGGCACATGATGTTCCCTTTAAAAAAAAAAGACTGCTAAATCATAGTCCTAATATCAAAGTCCTTTATCATCTTGCATTACTACTTTATGCTGGTTTGATTCTATTTGGGAAAAGGTGTCCCTTAAACTGTTTTGCTCTTGTATAAGAAGTAATTAAGTAATGGCATGATAACACAGGGTCACTTTTCTGGTCATGGGGAACATGATGGAGAGATGGTTGATGGGTCACAAAACACATCTCATGGATGTTAGATATACTGTGCAGAATCTGAAGCAATTGGACAAACTGAGTGTTTCAGGCAAGGATGTTTCTTCAATTCTGTTTACCCATAGTAAGGTGACAGCAGAAAAGCTCAGAGATGGTAATGAGTTTGGAAATAGATGCTAGACTTCTTGATCTTCCTTGGTAAAAGAATGAGGAAATATTAAAGTACAGGTTTTGAAGAGCGTGTGTATTTACTCAGCATTGCAAACTTAACATGAAATGAAGGCAGTTGCATCAGGTGTAATATGCAAGAGCATCTGTCTGCACACAATATACCTGAAGGCAAGAGCGTGATGGTCTTGTTCAGAGGTTGCAGCCATGATGGGGGTGGCGTCATAGCACAGTGGTAGAGCATCTGCTCTGTATTCAGAAGGTCCCAGGTTTAGTCTCTACCAACATCTCCAGGCATGGCTGGGGAAGACACACCACCTGACAGTAGACAGTACTGAGCTAGATAGACCGATGGTCTGGTTCCATATAAAATAGCTTCCTATGTTCTTGTGATGGGTTTGTAAGTAGAATGCATGTTAACATAGAACACTTTCTCTTTCTGCCCTAGACTTGCAGCCAGTTACATATTCGGAGCCTGCATTTTGGTGTTCAATAGCATATTACGAATTAAATCAGAGAGTGGGAGAAACCTTCCATGCATCACAGCCATCACTTACTGTAGATGGCTTTACGGATCCCTCAAACTCGGAAAGATTTTGCCTAGGTTTGCTCTCCAATGTTAATAGAAATGCTACAGTGGAAATGACAAGACGGCACATAGGTATGGACTCCTGGCAGCACAGCTGGTTGTTGCCTACTTTCTCAGATCCTTTGCCCGTCTTTGCTCAAAACCAGTTCTTTGTTGCATTGCATTTTGTGGTTAACATTAGCATTTAAACTAGATTAATTCTGCATCTAATTGAGAACAGTACAACAAATCACTTAAATGGTTGCATGCTTCTTTTTCCCCCAGGGAGGGGAGTGCGTCTGTATTACATCGGTGGAGAAGTTTTTGCTGAGTGCCTAAGCGATAGCGCAATCTTTGTTCAGAGTCCCAATTGTAATCAGAGATATGGCTGGCATCCTGCAACGGTGTGCAAAATCCCACCAGGTAAGACATGTACAGCCAAAAAAAGGTTTTCATTTGATTGTATTGTGTGTGCACACACCTTGCCGTAATGTCTAGGAAAGGCTTTCCTTAAAATAAATTGGAAACTAAATTGGGAAGCATGCTAGCAAATATGATAGCATGGGGACGAAGGAATCTTGTAATAGTAATCGGCTGTAATACCTTCTTCTTTTGTAGGCTGCAACCTGAAGATCTTTAATAACCAGGAATTTGCTGCTCTTCTGGCTCAGTCTGTGAATCAGGGCTTTGAAGCAGTGTATCAGCTAACTAGAATGTGCACCATAAGGATGAGTTTTGTTAAAGGATGGGGGGCTGAATACAGGTAAAGAGTGTGTGCATTCTTTAATCTCTCTCTTTGTAGAATTAGCTTCTTTTCCCCCTTGGATTCTGTGGCTGGGTATAATACAGGTTCACAAGCAACTTTTGTGGAGCTGAGGAAATGTGGTGGTTGTGATCCCATGCACAGTCAGGATAGCTTAATCAGTGCAGCACCGTCAGATGTTGAGCAGCCTTTTTCGTAACCACACCTCACACACCTGGAAAGTGTGTGCTGGGAAACTCTGGGTTTTATAGAAGCTTAAGGACTCTTCAGTGAGATGATCAGGAATGGTAGTCAAGTGTTCCTGAAAGATGACTTGCCTACCATTATTGCTGGGAGGCGAGAATCTGTTCAGATGGCAAAATAGCAAGGTTTGTTGCTCTCCTGCACCACTGTGCTTCAACTGAGAGCAGTGTGTGTGTGTGTTTGTGATCTGGGTGCAACATCATGTTTGACATGCAATGGTTTGCATAAGGCAAATCCTAATACAGAAAGCTTTGGCTGTGTTCAGACTTGGCTCCACTTGGGGACTCTGAAGTTAGTGGCAAAGCTAATACTTGGTGTGACTGAAAGCCTTGTGGTCTCCAAACCTGCATTTAAGACTTCATAGTGGTTCACACACTGACTTATCCTTGAAAGCAGTCCAGAGAGTCTTGAATAACCACAGTACTTGGAGTCTGTGGGACCAGTTTTTAAGTTGCAGATCATGTAGTAGAAAAAGAGGAAAACACATTTCATCTATACCACTATTAAACTATATGGGACTTGTCTATATGTGTCATCCCTTGGTATTAGTTCACTTTTTAAATGGATTCACTGCCACTTTTTATGGAGAGGCACTCTGAGCAACTGGGAGCAGATGCTTAGCTTTGTAGCAAGATAAAGCTTGCAAAGTTACCAGTTATCAGGCACTTGGGGACATCATGCCAAGGCTTCCCTACCCAGGGATATGTATATTTTGAAGGATGAGTAAACAGACCATATAAAATTATACAAAAAAATAACATGAAGCATAACCACTGATGAACCTACAGAAGTGAGCAGGACATGAGACTTTGATGTAAACCAGTTTCTCTTCCTCATAATGCTATTTTATCGGGGGAGGCCTTAATCATAGTTGATGCAGTGACATAAAGTTCCTTACTAGTTCAGTTCATGCAGCCTTTTCAGTTGTTATCAAGGCCACAATGAGTGGGAGATATTTTGCCTTTTAATAGGGAGAACAAATTCACCTTGGCCTCAAATAGTTTTGAATGTTTGATGCTATTAGCTGGTATTTGAGCAGCTTTTTGTTATTAGTAGCCAACATGAACCAGGAAATGCTGTCTTGTATTGCAGGTGAAGTAAGATTGTCTGGAGAAACTTCAATATTAGGCTTAAGTTTCAGAAACTATGGCCATTGTTTTCCTTGTCTCCTAGCCATTAAAAGCTGTTACATGCTCTTCAGCAATCCTTCCTTGCTCCACTGCCCTTGCCTGAAAGACTCTGCAGAAGGATTGCAGGTTTTCAGTAGTGGATTCATTTGGTCTGGAAAGAGTCCTTTCTCCTCCTCCTCCTAAAATATGGGGTGAGATCTGGCAAGGTTGATTAGATCAACTATAATGTGGAAGATTTTGTCCTGGGGTTGACTGACTTGTTGCCCTAAGATCAGTAGGATTATGATAAATAATAATCAGCACTAGACTGATTTATATCCCATCTTTCTATACATAAGGTGGTTTACAAAGCTTAAAACAAAACATAATAATTGAAATACAGTGAAGAGCTGTTAAAAAGAGTGGTAGTAATAACAGCACAAATAATCTAAACTAGCATCTGCGCCTCTAGTTGGGCCCAGTCACCCCCCCCCCCCCGCTCCCGTGCCAGCATGCCTGGATTTCTGGATGGCTGGCCAGCCAACTGGCCGCTCCCCCCCCCCCCCCCGCCATCCCCTTGGGCCAGGCTGTCCCGCCGCCACCACCTCCTCCCGGCTGCCAGGCTCGGCTGGCGTGCTGCCACTTCTTTCATGCGGGCAGGCCAGGACCTGCCACCGCTGCCTCACCCCCGGCAGGCGGGCCAGAGTCAGGCCATCCCGCTGTCTCTGCCTCCCACCAGTTCACCCGATGGCCATCCTCCCTCCACCCTCCTCCTCCTCAGGCCAGAGGGGCTTCACCCACTGGCCGTCCTCCTCCTGCCTCCCGCGGTCCTCCTCAGGGTGGTGATGGTTGCTGGTGCTCTCGGAATGCGTGGCTGGAACTCTTGCATGTGTCTCCCTCTCTGTCAGCCAATCACCTCCTTTCTGCCACATCCCCATGCATCCCATCTACGAGAATTAATTCTATAGACTAGCTGACCTGGCACAGAGCATTTGTGCCCCTAGTTCTCCCTGACTCTTCCCCCCCCCCTTCAGCCCCTTCTCCCCCTTCTTCTACCTTACTCTCCCTCCATTTCAGGGCTCAGCCAGTTCTCTTCCCATCCCTTCTGCTGGCAGCTCTCATCCTCCTCGCGAGGAGTCCAGCAGCCCTGTTTTCAGAAGGCTGTGGCAGCCCAGCAGCTGCTATCACACTTACAGCTTGTGCCTCTTCAAACAAATACCATAAGCTGAGAGAGTGCAAGGAAGGTGGTGGTGCTTGGTGCAGGAACGCTGTGGCAGGGACTTCCGGAAATGCTCCTTGGACACTTTATTTTTTACTGTCAGAACAGGGCTAATGTATTTGTTGTTAGAAAGGCGTTCTCTCTCTACCCCTCCTCACCCCTCCATGGTAACTGATTCGCCTTATTGAATTTGTGCTCGTTTGTTGTAAGCTCCTGGAAACTTTAGTTCCAGCTCTGCCCCATATAATCCAGGCCTTATGGACTTTGGCTGGATGACCTCTAGATCCTTCCAGTCTTAATTTGATGTCTCAAATGTATGAAGGTACATACAGTATACATTACCAGAGAGGTAGCCCTGTGCTGCTACAGATTAACAGGTTTATTAGTGCATGCACTTGCATAGACATCCAGATCCATTAAGCTATCTTCAATGGGCAGGGGTGCTTGTGTGTAGACAGGCAGATGTAGGCATAGAGAAAAACAAAAAGTAGGGAAGGCAAATAGCAGGAAGTGCAAGGGGCCTGGTCTTAGGGCTTGTCGCTGGTTACCAGACAAGGGGGTGGAAAGTGGCATCTGATGGGACGGAACATTCTGGTTGTGGGTTGAGGTGTGGGCCTCTCCCCTGTCCAAGTGTCCCTGCATGCAGACTAGTTGCTGACCAGGGATTTAAGCTCATGGCTCATTTGCTGTGGTGTGACAGTGTGTTGCCTCTGTTCCTTTCTCTCTTTCCAGGCGGCAAACGGTAACGAGCACTCCTTGTTGGATTGAGCTGCACCTGAACGGGCCTCTACAATGGCTGGATAAAGTATTGACTCAGATGGGCTCCCCGTCAGTGCGTTGCTCCAGCATGTCGTAAAGCTCCTTCTGATTACTGGTGGGCTTAAAAGACAAAGTCCAGGCAGCAGACTTAAATCTAACAGCTCGTCTGTCGTAGTAACTCGTGTGTGGTCTCCATGAACTGTTTCCTATCCAAAACGTTCTGAGAAAAAGCGAGAGCGAGAGTGGGGGGGAAAGCACTTGAGGGTCTCGTCAACTTTAAAGCACCTTGTGGATTCTGCTTCCTATACTCTGATACTAGCTGAAACGTTAGTGTATAGAAATGCCTTCTTCTGAAGGAAGGAGGGACATTTTAAAGACTTTAATGGTGTTTTATTGGGTATCTATAAATTGAGTGTCCTAAAGGTTTGCCAATAACATGGACGGTTTGGCTGTTGCATCATGGCCCCCTACCAACTTTGGCAGCATTCCGCTGGCCTGAGTGTTAATTCCCATTGGTAGATGTGCAGAGCTCTGTGACTTAGGCAGCCATCTCGTAAAAAGTCCAAGTTCTTGCTTCTCCATACTTTTAAAATATTTTTATATATAAATATATATATGTGTGTGCGTGCGTGTGTGTGTGTGTGCAGGCTTTCAGCTGCCCCATAACAGACTTATTGCAGAAAAGCTTCCTCTTCCCCCCTCAGACTGTACTAGCTGCCGCCTTAAAACTCTCTTTGCAGAGGGAACAATACTTGGGTTTTGTCTCTCTTGGGCATTGAGTATGCTTCATAGGCCTATATGATGTAAACTCTGAATCCTCTCTTCTCCTTCCATCATGGTTTTCCTTTGCCCATCCAGGGTGCTGCATCTGTTGCTGGCGATAGGTGCTGTGACACTGCTGACCCTGAGGACGGCTTTGCACCTTCATGGTTGAAAACATGGTGGTGGGGAGACACACACTTTTGGTCGATGCACCTGTGGGCCGCTGCTCACAGACCGTTTCTCAATCTCTTAATCTTAGTTAAAAGATTGGGAGCAGGCCATGGATCGTCCACTTACCCTTCCTCTTCCTTCACGGCCTGTGAATCTTAACTATGCATTACCAATGTATTGCCATTCAGCGGAGTTAATGATGCCTTCATGTCTGATTTTCACATCTGGTGAAGATGGACATCAGTATAGCCTTAACTATGGATAATGGCATCACCACAGTAATGCTCAACTATGCTTGTGAAGGGAGAGGAAAGAATTCACACTTGGAAGAAGAAGTGCACACTCCTGTGTCCTACTTAATCTCAACTATCTGCATCAGCCCTTTGTCTGAAGATCCATTATATGGTAATATGGGATCTGCAGTGTGTGCACATGTCCATTGTAAAAAACCTTTTAGGTGAGGAACCCCACAGCAGTTTCCGAATCTTGCAGCTCTTCGCAAGAAATGCATTGCAGATCCATCACTGTCTTTGCGCAGATGAGTGCACATTCAAAAAATCATCCTTGTATCTTTCAGAAGTAACAGATAAAGCAGCTGTAAGGTGTCAGTGATTCTTTTTATCTTGATACCCTTCAGGATATGAACCATCGGTTATTGTAGCAAGGGATGGTTATATGGAATGCTGGAGATCAATTGGTCTCGACTTCCTCACACTCAGTAAGTTTAAGATTGTTGAATCAACAGCCGAAAGCTGTTGCAGCTTCTCCCAGTCATTTCTTTCTCTGGTCCTTCGGTTGGCTGTCTCTTGCTGTTGCAGGTCTCCAAGTGTGCTGCACAGAGAAAGGATCTGCTTTAAAAGAAGAAGAAGAAGAAGAAGAAGGGATCTGCTTTTTTAAAAAGCAGCAACCTAGGCAAGGAATGGGCAGGAGAAACTGCATCATCTGTTTCTCATGTAATTGGATGCAGAAATAAACTATAGATCTTTCCAAGCTGTAACCTGGCAACCCTGAAAGTGTTCACCTTCCTTATAAATGGTGAAATGTGGTTTCCACAGGGTTTTAAACATGCAGCTTGACTTAGCGAAGGGTCACAGAACTAATTGGATCAAAAGTATATGGCTTAGTAATATGAGCATCCGTTAGGGGAAGGTATGTATATAGCAGGTATAATTGTTCCTGCTAATTCCCTAGGGTATTGCTTGTTTGACCAGCAAAAGGAAGAGTCCATAGTACATGTTATTGTGAACCCTTGGACACTACATCTGAACCTTACTTTAAAAAACAAACAAACTATTTTGATTTATATTCTACAGATAAGTCTGGGTTGGGTAAGGTTTGGGAAACTGTATAGAAGGGTTATTCTGACTTGAAAAGTATACATTTTACTAACAATCTCTTGTGATCTAGCTGTCTGTCATTCTCTTGTTTGTTGTGGCAGTAGCAGGATTGCCTCTTGTCTGTCTTTCCTTCTTTTTCCCCCTTGCCCCAAATTATTCACTTGCACTAGGACTGTACTTTGTAAGTACATCCTAGTGACAATTTCAGCTTCGAGAACAAACATGGCCAGTGTTAAGCTTTGTAATCAGCTGACTGAACTGAAGATAGCGATGGATATTTTTTATGCCATAATTAGGGCATAGGAGCAATACCAAAAATCAAGCCTGAGGGTGGGGTGGGGATCAAAGTGGGTCAGGCAATGAAAGGAATTGGCAAAGCAGTTACCAATTTGTGCTAGTTTTACCAGTAGCCTAATGTATTGGTAGAACTTGTGAACCTAAGACAATAAGCTTTCATGCGTGTTGCATTTGCCTAATATGTGAATACACTAATAAAAGTTTTAATTCTCACCGCGGTTTGTTTGAATGGTTCAGCATTAACCCTCTTGAGGCATGCTTCACTTGGAGAACTGTTCTTTATATACCAGCTGTGAACATACTTGGGCCTAGATCCAGAGAGCAGTGTAACAAGTTCTGTCCAGGGGGGACCTTTGGGTTTATTTCTTGAACAGCACAGCCAACCCCTCCTCTGGTGCCAAGTGGCAAACTTGTTTTAGAATGGAGGGAAATTCCAGAAGCAGCTTGAGATTCAGTGGTGGGAGGCAGCGTGAGGGTGTGGGGAGAGTTTTGGGAAAAGCAAACCCAACAGGCCTGTCCGAGCCTTTGGATGTGCTTAAGTAGCTTTCTGGATCCTGACCTTAGAAAATCAGTCTATCTTTTGCATTCCTTGGGAGGACAAGTTGTTTTTCAACGTCTAGTAGGTGGGAAAGCACCGTGTCTGTGTGTCATGCTGGAGGAGTGAGTTCCAGGGACCTGAAGCATCGCTGTGGCTGTTGGCAGCCCGTAATCGTGCACACACTTCTGGGCCATGTCTTGTTACAGTGCTAAAGCTCCTCGTTGAAGTCAGGAAAATCGAGTTTCTCACGCTTGCTGTTGTGGTGGTAAGTTAGAAGACAAGCTAGCTAAATGATCAGCTGCTTTGGAGGGCAGGACAGCTGCTTGAGCCTCCTTTCAGTCACCTCAGTTCACCTTTGCCCTGCCTGGACCCGCTGCCCTGCCCTTCTGCCCTCACACTGCTCCTTAACACAGATGGGACACCCTCACTCAAATTTAAGCTAGGGACAATTTAACTGGGCTGCAGTGCTTTGTAACTGTCTGGTGGCAAAGATCCTGCTAAAGTTGGTAAGTGGTATTTATACAGGTGGCCCTTGTTATCTGCAGACTTCGTATCTATGAATGGGTCTTAGAGACCCAGTTTCATTATCCATGGGTAGAAAAATAGGTGAAATTCACCCATCGGCGTTTTTGAGTGGCCAGAAATGACCACAAAATGACTGTAGATGTCATTTCTGGACACCATTTCCCAGCAGAAAGCCATTTTGTGGCTCTTAAAAACACACACCTTTTTTGGCTGTGGGGCATTGCTGTTGACCTGGTGGATAAGGTACTGTCCTTTTCTACTCTTATTTCTGTCTCCCTTGCTCTTTTGGCCCTTTTTTGGCTAGGAACCTTACCCCCCAATTCCTGTTGACTCGAGGTTTCGTTATTCGTGCCTATTGGTGAGAAAAGACCCCACACAAATAACGAGGGCCACCTGTACATCCTCGATGGTGCCCCCCCCCCAAGAAGCCAGCCTAAAGATAAGCTTTTTTCCAGTAACTGTTCTCATGAAAAGCTGTTAAAATTTGAAAAATAGGAATTTTTGTGTTGGTGACAACCTTTATTTCCTATCATATTAAGGGAAATTTTGTAATCCTGTTGAGCTGGGGCTGATGTCGACATTATGCATTTGTCAGACTGCATAGCCTTACCGGATTACACTGAAGAACTGCTGAAATTTTTGTGATGCACCCTACTAATTTATTCCAACTTCTTTCCAAGACATTGTTCCCTCCTCCCTCTCCATAGCAGGTGCTCCAGTTTTATTGAACTGTCAATGATAAATATAGAGCTTGTTAATGCAAAACTCACACAAACAGCATAAAATTGTCTAAAGCAAGATGTCTAAAGACACAAGACAAAGCAAACCTGAAAATAGAGCCCCTCTCTCATCTTCTCCTTTTTGAGTGTTGCTACCTTCATAGCTGATGGGATGTTAAAGTAGAATGTGATACTCCTTTCTGCAGGTACTTCGAGATTCTTCTTTCAGTGATGCCAACTTTGAATAGAAATGTTCTGAATTGTGCAGAAGTGTTGCTTGCAAGATAGCAGATATGAAAGGAGCCCAAAGACCAAATCGGTGTGCTGGTGCATTGCAATCCCATAAAATAGAAGAGTCTGCAACTTAGTTTCCTGATAATTTCTGGGTACTATCAGGGAAAGTTGATAATGGCCAAGTACCATTGACATAATGAGACATGTTAGTCATGTCTGCCTTTCTTTGGATACATCCCTCTAATGTCATGTAGGTTTTTCAGTTAGACCTTGTGGGTGCAAAGCAATGCTTGAAAATGTATGGCAGATCTGCACAACTTTGGCCCTCCTACAGATGTTGGACTACAACTCCCATCATCCCTGACTATTGGCCACTGTAGCTTGCAATGATGGGAGTTGTAGTCCAACAGCTGGAGGGTCAGAGTTGTGCAGCTCTGGTGTATGGTCTTTTCCATCTCTCCTACCTTATCTTTCCCCAGTCAATCACCTTGAGTATTCTTCATCCAGCTCAGGTATCAGAAATGGGGAGATGAGTTTGGGTGATGAGGTACAGAGAAATAAGATGGGTTGTGGGAGTGTTCAGCTTTCTCACCTATGTGCTGCTTTGATAAACTTAGGAATGAAGAAAACCTACAGGAATGAAGTAGATGTGACCCAAAATATGGCGGCCTGTCTCATCTAGTTTAACTTTCAGCTGCCACGTGTGTTCCAGAACTTTTGGTGCTTCCACTGAGTGTTGGAAACCTCTTAATGTATAACTTGCTCACCCTTAGTATTGCAAACCATGTCTACTTGGAAAAATGTCTAGAGTAAGGGTTCTCAACCTTGAGTCCCCAGATACTGTTAGACTGCCAGTCATTCTGTTATGGGTGAGATGGAAGCTCGGGTTGGTTCAAATCAGTTTACTAATATATACTTCCCCACAGGAACACTGAAAATGGCAAGATGATAAGTGTCCCGTTCCAAGAACTAAATTGGAGATGTGCAGCCAAAGACGTGGCAGATTATTTTGAGTAAAAACATGAAGTTTTAGAATTTTTCACTGCTCTCTACTCCCTTCGCACTGACAAGTAGCAGCCTCTCGTCCTAAGGGCTTCTATAATGCATCCTCCATTCTGTGTGGGATTTTCCCTCCTCCATTTCTTTCCTACATCATGTACTAGACATGCCTTTAAAGTTTCAATAATTGTATAGCTGAGAATCCAGTTTACTAATATGGGAGCAGAGCAACGAGAGAGATCCACTGATCTTCCCTGAGATTGACTTGACTTCCACTGCCTTTCTAAACATAATGGTAAAAAGGATGAATGCATTTTCTCCAAAGTGTTTTGCCTTTTAAATTGGCCCTGGTCTGTTGGCTGCTGCTTTTCCTGTGTGTTTGTGTTGGCTTCCAAGCAGTTTTATTTTTAACTCTGCTTACTCGATTGCCATTTATGCTTGAATTAATATGCAAATTCCTCACACGGCCCTGGTAGCGACTCCTGATCCTGCTTTGCAATTACAAGTTCACTCAAAATGAATTCATCTGAAATGGAAAACTAGGATTAATACAGAACTAAGGCCTCTATCAATGGTATGTATTAACAGTGTGTATTTGGGGAAGGGGAGGAAAGAATCCATTGTTTAACCATACTGTAAATTAAAATTGCTAAATAGCTCTTTAAAAATAAAAGTTCATAGGCATCACAATTGAAAAATGCTTATTTTATGGCAAGGTGGCTGTTGCAAGGTGCATAGGAAGATGACTTATGCTGAGTCAGACCATTGGTCCATCTAACTCTGTTGTCTACACTGACCGGCAGTAGCTCTTGAAGATTTCAGGCAAGAGTCTTTCCCAGCCGTACATGAGGATGCTGAGTTCTGAACCTACCACTGAACCTACCCAGCCCCTGATGAACTAATGGTGAATTAATCTTGACAGCCGATTGTAAGGCAGTACTGAAACTCAGTTGCAGAACTAAGGACTCTGAATGTGCAGTGTTGAAATGAGTTATTGGGAAACTCTACAAAGTTCCTTTCCCAAGACAGTAGCCCTGAAGACATTATGTATGTTTGTTTGTTTGACACATTTGTATACTGCCCAAAATGCAAGTCTCATGGCAGTTCACAATACGATTAAAACAAGTAAAAAGGTTAAAACATTACAACAATTTAAAATTTAAAACAACGTTAAAACTTTTAAAAACCATCAAACTATTAAAACAGTATCTTAATTACAAGCCTGGGTGAACAAATGTGTCTTGACTGCTTTTTTAAAAGTTGCAAGAGATAGGGAGACTCTTACTTCAGCAGGGAGTGTGTTCCAAAGCCTTGGGGCAGCAATGGAGAAGGCCCGTCCCTGAGTAGCCACCAGATGAGCTGGTGGCAACTGCAGACGAACCTCTCCTGGTGATCTCAATGGGCGGTGCGGTTCATGGCGAAGAAGACGTTCTCTTAAATACCCAGGGCTCAAGCTGTTTGTGGCTTTATAGGTTATAACCAAGACCTTGTATTTTGCCCAGAAACCTATTGGCAACCAGTGTAGATCTTTTTAAGATAGGAGTGATATGGTCTCTAAGATGATCCAGAGGCCAACCTGTCTGCCACATTCTGGATCAACTGCAGTTTCTGAACTATGTACAAAGGCAGCCCCACACAGAATGAATTGCAGTAGTCAAGTCTAGAGGTGACCAGCAAATGTACTACTCTTCTGAGGTCATTTATCTCAACAAAAGGATGCAGCTGGCATATCAGCAGAAACTGATAAGGCGCTTCTGGCCACTGCCTCAACCTGGGACACCAGGGAGTGACCATTCAATGACCATATGATCTGTGTACAGTATGTATATACAGATCGGAACACTGCATCATGTTCAGACATTGGGCCACTTCAGATACCATGTGGAACCCTGGTTAAGACCAGACTGCATGATATCTCCAAAACGTAGGCACACTCCTGAGCATGAGCATCTGCTTCCTGTCTAAGTCAAATAAACCAGAATTGACTGTAGCATCTGAACTGCCTGATCTCAGTTTATTCTAGCCTACTTCAGTTATGTTGAGATTGGAACCCAAGGTTTGAAGTAAGTTATGGATCTCAGCATATTTGAAGTAGACTAGAATAAACTCTGAGGTCACAACCCATCTAGGATTATTTCCACCTAGATAGTGAGTGCTTGTGTGGGGATGGGACGAGGGTTGACAACTGCTCAGAGCCCAGCTTTAACTGAGGTTTTGTGTGATATGTAAACTGATCAGTTATGTTCAACATATGTAGAATTCACTTCCAATTTTACTTTGCATCTGAGGGGACTTGTACTCAGATTCACTTTATAAATGGACATGCCTACATTCACATTCCCTTTGGGTGGATGCAAAGCGGTGGTGGTGGTGGTGGGGGGTGTTTGCAGTCACCAAGGTCAATATTGCTCAAGTCAGAGGAGAGTACCCACTACTGTGAAGACAGAGTGTGCCGACCCGGGGGCAGACCACACTTGCTCAAAAGTGCCAGGCCATGGGGACACGCCCCACTACTCATGAGAAGAACCATCTGTGGTGAGCAAGGCAGGGGTGCAGATTAGTAATGGCTAAGAATGCGAGATGATGAAACTCCTCCCGTGGACCGCGCTCTCATGAGAGTGTCAGGCTATGAAGGCTCTATATCGAACCAGGTTGCTCTATGGAGGAAAGCCGCGGGGATGGGTACCCTGGAAACTGCACTCCCTGCCTTGGCTACTGCTGCCAAGTAGCTGTCAAAGTGTACCCCATAACAGCCCATCCACCCATGTGGACTAGTACCCTTGCTAGTGCCCCCAAACGAGGACCCTGCTTTCCTGGGGTTGCTGGAAATTGGAGTTCCCCTCTCCTGTGATTTAAAGATAACCTGGGCTTCATTTCAGTGAAAAGAAAAGCCAACTGAATCTCTGACATGCTTAAAGTATCTCTTGAGTTTCCAGCCTGCTGTCCTAAGCATTTTTCTCTGGAATGAGGTCTGGTTAGCACTGGTGGAAAGCCTGCATTGGGCTGTACCACTACAGGTTGGGACCAGTGTTCCCTCTAACGGATCCCCAGATGTTGTTGACTACAACCCCCATAATCCCCAAGCAAAAACCAATGCAGTTGAGGATTCTGGGAGTTGTAGTCAACAGGATCTGGGAATCCCTGTTAGAGGGAACACTGGTTGGGACCAGTGTTCTCTCTAATTTTTTTCAACTGTGTGCGGAATGCATTTTGTTCTGGGCGGAAGTATCAAGGGAGTGTGTGCACATGTGGGACTTTCCTGATTAAATCTGAGCGGGATCTAAAATTAACTGAGCGCACATCAAAAAACGTGTGAACACGCGCACATGCCTTAGAGGGAACACTGGTTGGGACCCATTACAATGGAGTGATCCATACAATAAGAGATATTCTCCAGGTAGAAAAATAAGATGTCAAGAGAGAAGCCTAGATTAGGGTGGAATTCTTCTGCTGTCTACGTGCAAGGATTTCTTTTCTTTTTTGGTATAACACAGAGCATTCAATTGTCTCAGCCATCTGAAATGGTGCAGCCTAGATAAAAGATTTGCCACTTTGGAAGTATTTCAGATTTACTTTGGAAGTATTTCGGATTTACTTTCAAGGGTGAGGAAAGAGACCATTTTAGCTATGGCAAAAGTGGTCTGAAGTGTACAATCTGTGCTCCAAACACAATTTTTCCCCCAGTATTTCCACATTTTAAGACGTCGCATCATTTTCAGCTAGCATGATTAGCACGGGATTGTCATTCTCAGCAATGCTAGAACTACTGAAGGGCTAGTATCCATACCACAAATGCTTCCACGAGTCATCTAAGTGGAAAACCAGTGGCACATTGTTTATGTGGTGTACAAAGCTGACATCTCTCTTGCCCTGAAAGGTTTGAAGACTGGGTGGCTTGACTTGAGGAAGGATAAAATAATTCAATAGCTGTGACTTTCTTATGAATAACTCCTCCACTATTTCTAAGATTTCAACATGCAACTTTCATGAAGTATGGATTTCATTTTCATTTCTTTTTCCCTCTTTCATTTTAAGGTCAATAATATGCTTTTGTTTTAAAATAAATCCCAATGCTAAATTTCCATGTCCAGGGGCTACGGCCGTTTTTATTTTCTGCAATCCAATTTAAAAAGGCAAGCAAGAGGGGTTCTAAGTGTACCATAAAACTAAGCAGTTCGTGGTCAAGAGAGAGGCCTTTGATGTATGGATGCTTTCTATTCAGTCCAGAAAGCAAAGTGGCCTCCAATAAAGTTTCAAAGAGCACCTTAAAAATATAATCAAGTAATTTCCTGTTAGTCTTCCTTTTAAGTTTCGTGAACCGTTGCTTTGCAAAACGGCAGAAATAACAAGATTCTGGTTTTAATCACACAAGAAGAGACTTTGTATGCTCCTCCCAAACTTTTAATCATCCCCATATCTCTTCTGAAAAGATTGTTGCAAAATCACAGTACTTCAGTTTTCAGGGCAGTAATTCTTAGATTGTGTGCCAATGGGCTACAACATGAAGTGGCAAAAGGTAAATCTTACACACCTGCAGCAGAGGCAGCTGCTTGCTTCACCTTTACCCAATTTACTGTTCTGCCTCCCTCTCCTTCTGCTCAATGAATGGTTATTTGGGGTGGGTGGGTGTTCAAACAATACACAATATTCCAAACAAAGAAGCCACCCACTGGAGCTGTTCTCAAATAGTAATATGGAGTGGATGAAACATCATGGTTAGTGAAACTGTTAAGTTATTTATAATCCACACATGTGCTTGATTTCTAAACATGAATAAGGGTACATTGTGGTTGTTCACTAGCCCTATTGAAATATTGGCCGGATTCAGATGTAACACAGAACCAGAGGTTGACGAACCTGCGGTTTCAATTTGAAACCATGAATTGCATCACAGAAGGTTCAACCACAGCCTGGCAACCTCCAGTTGCAAGAGAGGAGAGCGCCCTCCCTGCTGCCTGGCTGCCTCTGCTCTAACTTGAGGTGCGCAGGCTGCTTGTTTGCCGGGTTGGATGTCCAGCCCATGTGGATAATCAGTGAATGACGGTTTAGGGATACAGTGGAAGAGGGGAAAGTGTTGAGGAGCTCAGAGTTCACCTGACACCCTTCCTTTATTGCTGCTGCCTCCTCCCCTCAGCTTTGCGGGCCTTGCGATATTCAGGGCCAACCCAACCTTCAGTATGCCTGAGAGGCAGCTTTTAATGGTGTTTCAGGGAGCTGTCCTTGATGACCACCAACCAAGCCCAACTGCAGCCAGGTCAACCACTGCACCCAACATGTCCTTCCAGTTTTGGGTGAGGGCACTTGAGATACTAGGATGGAGGGTCTTGCCTGAGCAGTCATGGCAGTTAAGAGTGGAGGGAGGGGGGCAGGAAAAGGGGGGAGAAGGAGGAGAAAAACACGCCGGAGACCCTCTAGGAGGCTGGCCTTCTCACTCCCTCTCAGGGAGATTTGGTGCTCTAGTTGACTGCCTAGGTTAGCCTAGCGGGTAGGCTGGCCCCGCATGCTACTTGCTGCTGTGAGCATTCAAAGTGATTTGACTTGCTTCTTCTACCTGGGCTGGGCTAGGCTGGAGGCCAAGCATAGTTTGAGCAGGTATGGGTATAGACTCCCACACAAATCTGCAGACACATGAACAAACAACTCCATAGCAGCTTCCTCCCCTGTGCAGTTTGGTCTTTAGGCAGTGTCCCTGTGCAGCCGTATCGCTTAACCAGTGTTCCCTCAAACAGGGATTCCCAGATGTTGTTGACTACAACTCCCATAATACCCAGCCAAAGGCCATTGCAGTTGGGGATGCTGGGAGTTGTAGTCAACAACATCTGGGAATCCCTATCAGAGGGAACACTACACTTAACCATGGTGAAGCATTGATGTCTGATTAAACGATGGTTCAGAATTGTCTGCAGACCAGAATGTGAAACGGGTTGACTTCTAGGCTGCCTTTATCTGGGGCTGGAGATGCAGGAGCCCCAGCCGGTAACCCATGAGGGAAAAACTGAGCCTAATTCTAAGTCTTGCTTGAGACTGTTTATACAAATGTATTTTTTTCTATATTTATACGAGTTGTATATTCTTTCCTGTATGATGGGTGGGCTCAGAGGATACTTTGCCAGTCTAACCATGGGGGAGCGGGGAACGTTGCTGCCTTGCACACATCCTCATCACACATGGTTGGGCTGGCAGGAGAAGTATTGTCTGAACTGGTCCCTAGAGTTGCTGGAACCAAGCAGCAGCAGCAGAGTTAGAACAGAATAAGCTGGGATTGTCAACCTTAGGTCCCCAGATGGTGGTCTACAACTCTCACCATCCCCAGCCATAATGGCCAAAGCCCCTTATTGCTGGGGGTGATGGGTTGTAGTCCAACACCACCTGGGGAACCAAGGTTGAGAATCCCTGGAAAAAGCAATGTTCTCTGTAGTGAGCCTTTGGCTTAAGCCTTCCTCTAAAAGAGGGAGAAAGCGAGACCGTACTAGAAAGTCTCGGGCTTGAGATTTGAAAGAGTGATCTGCTGCCTGCTCTATCTGACGAGCTCTTCTAGGAAGGGCATGTCCCAGAGTTCTGTAGTTCTTGCTTGCATTTGCTGTGCATAGGCAGGCGCTGCAAATAGTGTGGCAGCAGAAGGAAGGAACCAGCACTCTCTCATCGCTGAAGACACTGAAATCCCACGGGTAGTAGGAGGGAGCCAGTGATGTGGAGTGGATTTACAGACTCCAGAACATATGTAAGTCAATGAGATAGAGCTCTGGACATAGGAGCATAGGAGGTTGCCTTATATTGAGTCAGACCACAGCTCAGGATGGACCATTGGATCATTGGTCCATTGGTCCATCCAACTGGCAGTAGCTCTCCAAGGTTTCAGGCAGGAGTCTTTCTCAATTTTCTCTGAAGATGCTGGGGACTAAACCTGGGTTCTCAGATGCTCTACCACAGAGCTATGGCCCCATCCCCCCAGAGTATAAGAACATAAGAATGTACAAACAGCCCTGCTGGATCAGGTCCAACAAGGCCTATCTAGTCCAGCGTCCTGTTTCACACAGTGGCCCGCTAGATGCCTCTGGGAAGCCCACAAGCAAGAGGTGAGGGCATGCCTTCTTTCCTGTTGTTGTTCCCCTGCAGCTGGTATTTAGTGGCATCTTGCCTCTGAGGTTGGCCTATAGCCACCAGACTAGGAGCCATGGATAGACCTGTCCTCCATCAGTTTGTCTAAGCCCCCTTTAAAGCCATCCAAGTTAGTGGACATTACCACATCCCGTGGTAGAGAATTCCATAAATTAATCATGCGCTGTGTCAAAAGGGTGTTTCTCATTCATGTAGGATGTGCTCATGCCCTATCTTGCTAGAAATATATGGAGCTTAAACAATAACAAAAGAGCTAAAGGGCACCTATACAACTTCAACTGTACTGGGGAGTGGGGAATGAACAAGGTCTTTTCTAGGGGGAAAGGAGACCCATGTCAGAGGTTTGTACTGTGTCGAGAGCAAAGATGTTTGGGCACTGTGTGTGTGTGTGTGTTTTATATTTGTGAGCTGCATTTACTTATGTCCTTTTTTAGTTTGAAAGGAGGGATAGGGATAGTTTATTAAATGGCCTACATCCAGACTTGTATTGCACTAATGTAAGGAGATAGTACAATGACATTGCTCGTCTCTTTCACCTCACCGGTTCTTGCATTAGCACATAATGTTGACACATTGCACAATGCCTTGCATAACCTTTTAGGTGTCCTGGAAAAGGTCTTCCTCTAGCTATTGTGCAACATCATGGAGCACTGCAACTACATAGGACTATAGGAAGCTGTGTTCTACCGAGTCAGGCAACTGGTCCCTCTAGCTCAGTATTGTCTACACTGACTGGCAGCAGCTCTCCAAGGTTTCAGGCAGGAGTCTCTCCCAGCTCTACCTGGAGAGACCACCAGAGATTGTATGCAGGAGATCTTCTGCATACTAGCAGATGCTGGACCCCTGGCCTTATGGCCCCATCTCTATGCAGTTCCACAAACTTCTTGAGCGCAGAAAACAATTTGTGTTGGGCTAGTGTGCAGTGCTAGTCTTGGGCTGGCCAGCATTTCTATCCTTGGCCATTACAGCTGCAGTGAACAAACCATAGTTAAGTTTCCCCCACCTTTCTGTGCAATATGAGAAATGGTTCACATTTGGTTTCTTTGTACTTGTGCTCTTTGGGAGCGATGCTTAGCTTGGCAAGTTGAACCATGATTTCATTACACATACCCTGGATTTGTAACCTTGGTTAAGCTAACAACCATGCTACCCTTGGCTAATGTCTTATCTGCGGTGGCCCAGCGTGGTGCTTTCACATTACTGGGGGTGGGGGCGGATTTCTCTTCTGGAGTCCCACTCTCTGAGGCTTCAGTTCAGATGTTATGGGTCATTGTCTTCCACTGCACTGGGAAACAAAACATTCTCAAGATCTGCTGGGAGGTTTACTACACAGCAGTGTGATAAGGCTTGTAATGAACAAACAGCATTGTTGACCCAAAAGCCGGAGATAATAGAGGACATCAAACATGGCTTAAAAACTAGCTCGGAGAAGTGATTTTTAAAAATATCCTTGTCAGCAGAGACAAAGTTATGTCTGGGCTTTTTGATGGCCTTGACTCTAAACTGCAGCCCCCACTGCAAATCCACATCTGATGGAGCATTTTAAAAGGGGCGGGGGTGGGGTGGAGAGAAAAGGCAGGTGTGGAAGCAAATTTATGACCCAAGCCGTCCTTTTAAACTACTTGGAGGGAGGGAAAAGTGAAGATACTGAAACTGGCTTTGATAATTAGCCCAATTACATCATAGCAAATGCCAAGGAGGTGTGGGATGAGAGAGTATTTTGGGAGTGCAGAAGCTGTGATTTGGCTGGGAGGCCGTGCTGAACAAAGTGCTAATTGAGGCCTCCAGGCAACTGTGCAGTAAAAACCTTGTTGTGAATTTGTTTATCAAGAATGCGGAGATAGCGAACTCTGAAGGCAGTTAACCAGCAGAATTATTGCTTTTGTAACCTTGCTCCCTCCCCAGCCTCCGTCAGCATGTAAAGATGCTCCCGCCTTTAATTGACCTGGCCCTTTCCATTAGCAAAGTACTTGACTAGTCCTGCAGAGCTTTAAAAGGTATAGAAAAGGACAGTCACAATGACCGCAGGGCATAAGCACTCTCCC
Organism: Hemicordylus capensis; assembly: GCF_027244095.1. Lineage (NCBI taxonomy): Eukaryota > Metazoa > Chordata > Lepidosauria > Squamata > Cordylidae > Hemicordylus > Hemicordylus capensis. The sequence goes on along the minus strand of NC_069658.1, from coordinate 13,137,729 downwards.
TGAATAGAAGGCTGTTGCCTGGGGGCTTCTCAGCCTTGGGTTCCCAGATGCCCTAATGGTTCTCAGACTTTAGTCCCCAGATGTTGGACTAGAACTCCCAAAATCTCCAGCCACAATGCCTGAGGGGGGTGGGCAGTGAGAAAAGTAATTAAAGTATTCCGTGCCAGCCAACGTGGCTGCTGATGCCACCACTCACACCCTCCTCAGTGCTGCCGAAGCATGTGGAGGTCCGTATGTATCAAGCCGCCGGTGTGGTGATGCCATTTGTGCAGCCTCCACATGGGCAACTTGGTAAATATGGACCTCTGTGCTTGGGCAGCGCCAGGGCGGGGGTAAGCACCGATGCCGGCAGCTGCACCAGCCGCTAAGTACTACTTTACATTACTTTTCTTGCTTCCCCCCACGCCAGCTCCTTTGTTGATTTCCCCACCCCTTTGTTTGTAAAAGGGAATCCTTACCTGTTTCCCCTTTACAAGGATAGCTGAACTGCTGAACTGGTTTGGTCAGAGTGGATCGGCTAGTTGGTGCGACCGAACTGGTTCAGCAGCATGCAGTTTGGTTTGAATTTGATTTGAATTCAGACTGAACTGCAAGTTCTAGTTTGTGCACACCCCTACTAGGGGCATTTGTCCCCACCCCCCACCCCCACCGCCGCTTTGTTCAATTGTAGCTATGCCCCTATAAGAGAGCAACGGTCCCCAGCCTAGCATTTCTCCAGTGGTTGTTGCTGTGTCAGCCTTCCAAATGGTGAGCCCTTTTGGAACAGGAACCATCTTATTGATTATTTTTCTATATAAACCACTTTAAGAAGTCTTGTTGAGGCATGGTATATAAATATTTGTAGTAGTAGGAACGTAAGAAGAGCCTTGCTGGATTGGGCCCAAGGGCTGAAGCATCATGGTTCCCCACAGTGGCCCACCAGATGCCTCTGGGAAGCGCAGAGGCAACAGGTGAGGGCATCCCCTCTCTCCTGCTGCTGCTCCCCTGCAACTGGTATCCTCCTACCTCTGAGCCCAACAGTAGCCTACAGCCATCAACATCCACTAATCCAGGGATTCCCAACCTTGGGTCCCCAGATGTTCTTGGACTTCATCTCCCATAATCCCCAGCCCCAGTGACCTTTGTTTGGGGATTATGGGAGTTGAAGTCCTACAACATCTGGGGACCCAAGGTTGAGAACCCCTGCACTAATCCACTAATACTCACTTGTGGACAACTGTTGTCTACATACCATATCTCTTGCTGGATCAGTACCATTTTTTGCAGTAAGTCAGAACTGCTGCTTGGTTTCATTCAGACAGTCACAATCCTGCATCATTGCTGCAACAGCCTAGAGTTGCATAGCCTGAGCTGGCCACATGATGGTGGCAGAGAATAAGGAATTGATAAAAGGAAGAGGCCATTGGCAACATGAAACAACTTCACCCCATTGGCACTTGTGCTGTACAAACAGCAATTTCATAACCCAGGAGTTCCCAACAGGGGCGTAGCCAAAATGGAGCGGATGGGTTCAAAGAACCAAGCCCCCCCAGCTCCTCAGGGCCCCCCAGCTCTACCCCTCCCTATTTTCTTCATTATCTCCCTCACTCTGAGGAGCCATTGGGGAAAGGAGCAAACACGGGCCCCCCTCCCCTAGATACGCCCCTGGTTCCTAACCTTGGGTCCCCAGATCTTGTTGTACTGCAACTCCCATCATCTGCCACCACAATGGCTGGGGATGATGGGAGTTGTAGTCCAACAGCAGCTGGGGACCCGAGTTTGAAAATCTCTGTTTGAATGGGTTTTTTGTACTTTGCACAGTAGTAAACCCAGACTCGCCAAGTGACACTTGATGAGTTACAGCTCATATTGGCTTTCTGGGAGATGTACCCGTACCATACATATGTTTTCAAATGTGTTTGTCTCTCTCAGACGATAGATGTTTAGGTGGGCCCTCAGGTGCATTGCTAGGGCAGAGTGGGCTTGTGTCCACCCTCTCCCTGGCAGCCCCTTCGGCAAGCCAACCTCAACCCCTGCATGTGACGTCACATGCGTTGAGGTGGGTGGGTGTGGTCAGCACTTGGAAGGGCTTACATGGCCCTCTGGAACTCACTTGCCAGCTGGCTATGAAGCGCAGGCTGCATGTTTTCTTTGGTCTCTCTCTCTCTGTGAGGGAGAGAACGAAGAAAACGCAGCCGACAAGAGCGTCAGCTGGCAATGAGGCCAGCAGGAGCATGGGGTGAGCCAGGCGGCAACCAAGAGCTAGGTGGCTCATGTTCTTTGAAGCCTTTGAATTGTAGCTCTGCCTGTGTGTGCACTGAAACACTAGGTGTGCATCGAAAATGTCCTTTGTGATGTGGCTCTCAACAGTTCCATGTTCTAACACTGGGTGGCGTTAAATTCTTGAAAATGTATCTCACCTTGTGTGCATTTGGAGCACATGCTTCCACTGGCATTACAGCCATGCATCATCATCATCATCATCATCTTATAATTTTCAATATTTCTTACAAATCAATAAGAAAGCAACAAAACAAACTTTATAAAAGCTAGAATTCATAAGAACTTCATCTTGTGTAGAAGTCTCCATAATACTATTGATCAGATAACATTATACCACAGATCACATTATTACGTGAAGTTGTAAACTCATAGATGGAGATGTGGACAAGAAAAATAAAAAGGTAAGAATCAGTGTCAAGATTATCACTCTCTAGGATGTATACACAAATCTCTATTTACAAGAAGGCTAGAGGGAAATACCATTTTTACCTGAATCCAAGACGACTCTAAATTTAAGACGACCTCCTTAAAAAGTAGAGGTTAAGTTAGAAGCTATACTTGCATTTTCTCAAAAAGAAAAGGACTCTGAATTTAAGATGGCCTCCCGATTCCTAATATCAAATAACTTGGAAAAAACCTAGTCTTGGATTCAGGTAAATTCAGTACAATCCTCCAACTGGTGGAGGATCAATTGTAGGAAGAGACAGCAGGTCTCGGAGAAGTGTGCTGGATTTGCTGTATTCTGGGATAACTTGATTTGATAGTTCTTGTTTTTCCAGAGCCAACTCTGACTGGAGCCATTCTGGGAGAATCCCACTCTCTGCAACCCCACCCAATATCTTATAATATAAAGCCAAGAACAGCTTCAGGATTGCTTTTCAGCCTTTCCTGGAGATTAATGAAGATTCCTGGAGTTTCCAGGCCAACTCTGGAGGCAACCCTACTGAGTACAAGTGGCTCAGGGGCTCTGTATGCCCGAGGTAGGGTGCCAAATACTGTCCCTCTTGTGTGTGCTCTCCTCTCCTTCTCCCATCTTTAAAAAGCAGGGAGCAGAAAGGCATATCACCACCTCCAAGTCTCCCACAATCTGCTGTCTAAGGTGACTGCCTCATCTCACCTCATGGAAAGGCCACTCCTGCTATCAAGACACCCCAAATCCAAGACAATGGCCACATGCACATGTAACGTGGAACCTCAGGTCCCACGGGCCTGCACTCCCCTCCCACACACCGCTGTCCCTCTCTATAGTCAACAAAAATGCAGAGAGGAGGGGAAACTGGCTGTGTCGCCTTCCTTCTTGACTGAAGGACAGCCTGCACAGCCAATCATGCCAGAGTTGAGGGAGGAGCTTCTTCCCTCAACTCCGGTTCCAGGGGATGTAGCCTGCAAATTCACATTCAGACACACCACAGGCTGCATGGAATATTAGGCAATATGATATTAGGCTGCGGCGATGAAACTCATTAGTATCTGCGGGTTCAAATTGGAGCTCCAAATCGAAACCTTTCATTTTGACTCTGCAGCAAACCCCATTTGCCCACATTCAGACAAAACATCCACAGAATCGCTGGCCCATTCAACTGCAGTTCTGCGTTACATGTGAATGTGGCCAGCCTTTATACTTTATACTACTTTATACTGGTGTCCAGGGGTGGCAGAAACTTAAACTACTATTTTCTCTCCAAGTGCATATTTCAGATTATTTATTTATTTATTATTAATTTATTTAACATATTTTTATACCGCCCAAAACTTACATCTCTGGGCGATTTACAAAAAAAATTATGACTCTCCCTCTTGCCAGGGCCCAAGTGTGGGAGGCAAAAGGGGACATTTTAGCTGGGTCCAGAGGTCTGGCGTGGAGATCCTGGCTTGGGCCGCAAGCTCATTACCATGAGGAAAAAAATAAGGCTGAGAATGTTTATGCATATTTATTTCTTGTATCTATAGTGGGTGTCCAGACCATGTGAGCTTTGTTGGTGCTAACCAAACGTGGAACTAGTAACCTTTCTAGTTGAATAGTAAGCTGTCAGCCCAGTGCTGCCTCTTGTGGCGGGGTGGGGGAGTGAGCGAGCAAGCTAGTTTGGATAGGAAATCTCTGGAATTTGTTGTTTGAGAAACAGAAGTGTGCTACCCTATCCAACAAGCTCTTTCCAGGACTAGATCCTAGGGCCAGGAGCAATGTCTGAAGGGCATCTGCTACTAGTGCATAACTCATTTACATATTGGCCATACCGCCATGTCTGTCTATAAATACAAACCAGGCAGCTAGAAATGGATGGAGCTTAAAGAATCAGAAGAAGCAAAAGGACTTCCAGCAAAAGGACAAACAACCTTCCAGTTTTTCAAAATAAAGCATCTCAGGCAGAGGGACTCAGAGAGAAATTATATCTGGGCGTTGTCGTGCCCTGCTACCTGTGAAAGTGACATGTAACACAGAAAACTTCTGTAGTAAAAAGCTAGGCTCTGCAAATAAAGCTCCTTCTTGAAAAATATCCAAATTCACTACTAATCATAATTTTCTTTGTGGGCATCAAGAGTCCAGAGCTATTTGTGGGGAGTCCTCATGTATTTCCTAAGCACTTTAGCTGAATTTTCAGTGTTGATTTCCCCCCCTTTATTTCTTCTTTTAAAAGGTGGGAGTCTTTAACACTTCTGCTTATGGAGCTGCAAGGGAAAATGTGCATGCAGAATTCTGTCCAGTTGCTCAATAAGCAATAAACTTGCCCCGCCCTTCCAGTGTTTTAGCCAATGAATGCAACGATGATGATGAGATGATTGATGAGAAATAGAGCATGTGGTCTTTGAAGGAAGGCCTGTTTTGGACCATCCATCCTCTGGCTTGTCCTAAATGCATTGAGATGCCCATCTCCCCCTCACCTGGCACACTATCCCATGGTTGTCAGTGAACTACCCCCTCTCAATTAGTCAGCAGCAGAATGTGCACTGAATGAAGGGGTGACTTGTGCATCCAAAACCTTCCTCTCCATGAGTTTATGACAGGCTGGTGGATGGACATAGCACCCAAACTGGCCCATTGCTTTGCATGCAGGCAATTTCAGGTTCAACCCCTAGCCATGGGCATCCATGGGAGGAGGGGAGCAAGGGACTCCCCTCCTCCCAGATTGGGAGGATTAACGTGGAGCAGTAAGTACTTTTATTTATATATTTATATTTATATGCATATACTTCCCCCTCCCCTCCTGGGAAAAATGTCTGTAAAGGCCCATGGGCCTAGCATCTCCAGTTAAAATTATCTGGAGAAGCAGAGCTGGAAACATCTTGGCGAGCCATTGGAAGCTTGAGGAGACAGTACTGGGCTAAAGAGACTCAGGGTAAAGCATTTTCATATGTTCATTTATTTTTTAATGCATAATTTTATTCAAAACTATTTGACACCTATATTCTGCATTGCTTATGGTGGTGAAACCTCTGCCTCTAAATGTTCCTGCCTCCCCCCCCCCTTTCTGTCAAAATGGTAGCACTCCTGCTTCTGTGAGAGAAGGGAAATTATCAATTTGGGCTAGGATGAAAACCTTACACAGGTAGGCTCTAGAGACAGACGTAGTCTTGTGGTGGTATACTGATGACTAAGAAGAGGTCTCAGGAGGTAAGGAGGAGTCTCCATGAGCCACAGTGCAATGTTAGTTCCACAGCAGCCTGAGAGCATATAGTGTTATGGCCAGTGTTAGACTCTTACTGAGGTGCTGATCCATGAAAGTGTCATGGCTCAGACTTCTGACTCAGAAGAGTCAGAGCAGGAGGATTTGCCTGCTAGTGAGGGCTCAGAGGCACAGCAACAGGATTTGGCAGGGAGACCAGACTCTGGACCTGAGGATTCACAACAGCTGCCAGACATAATTTCTGATGGGGAGGAGCCTGGGATTTAACCTGTCTTGACAAGGCGTCTCAAAAGGCAAGCTTAGTGGGAGTCATGCAGGCGCAGGAGATCACAAGAGAGGAAGCCGAAGTGCTGACTCAGGGAAGCCTGATTGGCTGCTGGTTCTCTTGAGCCATATATATTTAGCAGTCTCTCAATTGCTCAGATGCTGTTTGCAACTCTCACTGGCCGCAGATAGTGTGCTATTTAAATGCCAGACTTTTCCGAGTTCCAATTTGCCTTGTTTATGCTTTCCTGCTTTGTTCCATTAATTCCTTGTTCTGGTGTCCTTTGCTCGTTTCATTCCTTGCTTTGTGTTTTATTTTCACTTATTACTCAGTTATTGTTAGAGGGGGGTACCTAGTTCAGTTCAGGAGACTTAATTCATTTACTATTTTCTTTGTGAGCCTTTTCTTTTCCTTCTTGCAGTTTTGCTGCTGCTTTCTGTTATCTCACAGGGGGAGTGCTGAAGGGGGTTGTAAATCCTGTTGGATTAGCTGAGCTAACAGATTTACAACAGTAAGTAAGTGAGTGAACTTGGGCAAAGTACTGTCCCTCACTTTATCTACCTCTGCAATGGATTTACCCAGCCTTTGACTCAGAGCAAGCCCACATGAGGGGAAGCAAAATTCTGAATCATCCCCTCCACGCTTTCCAGAACAATGGCTGCTCCCCCACCCCAAATTTCCTTTATTCCCAGTAGTTCATGCTGCCACCACCATCTGAATTATCAACAGAGTTTGACACACACACACACCAGACATGGGTGAAATTCCCAGGGGAACTCTCTCCTCTGTTATTGGAAAAGTACAAAAGTATTCCACATGCAAGTTTACACATGGTGAGAAAACCGGTAGGTTGCTGAATGATCTGAGATGTGTTTTGCCCCAGAAAAATCCCTTACCAGCTTACCAACCCTTTCCTGAGTTAAAAATTCATTCAAAGAGGCTTGTTAAAATAGCAAAGAACAAAAAAGAAAAATGAGTTTTACTCAAAATCCTACAGACAGCTTCTATCTGAGGCTCTCTCAGGTTTAGTTACAGGTAAAAGAAACAGTTATTTTATTAATTTTTAATTTTTATTTATTTTACATTTTCTATCCTGCTCTTCCTCCAAGGAGCCCAGAACGGTGCACTACATATGTAAGTTTATCCTCACAACAATCCTGTGAAGTAGGTCAGGCTGAGAGAGAAGTGACTGGCCCAGAGTCACCCAGCAAGAATCATGGCTGAATGGAGATTTGAACTCGGGTTTCCCCGGTCCTAGTCCAGCACTCTAACCACTACACCAAGCTGGCTCTCTATGCAACTCAGTCGTTGCAAGAATATTTCAAAAAGCACATTTGAAAATTACCTTTAAAATCTTATAGAGTCTTTTACAACACCCTGGATGGATGGGCACAGGCTATTGTTTCTTAGGTTAGTTATGTTACAGGTACACAGTCCTAGACCAGTTGCAAGGATATACAGAGCACACAAAAGGAAAATAAAAGTCTAATGCAAACTGACTAACAAACTGTTCCCTAGGCTGGATCCCTTTCCCCCTGAAACTTACCCATCACCTGATGAGAATCAAGCTTTCTGCAGTCCTGTCTCTCAAGGATCTGCAGTTGTTTCTGCAGGCAAACTCCATGGTCACACATCCTGCTGCAAGCCCAGCCTAGCTTCAGCTGAAAAACCCTTTTCTTCCTCCTCATGGTCCCCTAGGTCCCACCCACATGGTGTGCTGATTGGTTGATCCCTGGACTTTACCAACCAGTCAGTCAGGACAGGGTTCACATCCAGTTCACTCTTTAGGGGAAAGGAAGGGCTGTTCCTGGCTGATCATTACAACCTCCAAGAGTGGTTATATAATAAGGATATAATGCACACTATCCTTTTGAAAGAAAGATGGAATATATGTGTGAGAATGCACAACTGTGATAAATTAAGAAGGGGGCAATCAACCTCTTCTGCTGTGAATTGTGGAAAGTTTTCTCCACAGCCCTCATATGTTAGTGAGGCAATTAAAATTAGCAAAAATCACCTACAGACTCAGCCCCACTGTAGTATGGATCTTTCCAGATGCCCACAACAGAAATGTGCAGTTTTTAAAAATGCATTTCTATTGGCTGACATGCAGCCTATCTTTGCTGTAACACTTCGCTCTGGGACTGCTGTGTACTTGTAAGCAGCCCTGACACTGTCCAGAACTAGCAGCTGCACGAGCAATGCTACTACAGTCTCTCCTCCCTTCAATTTGTCACAACTGGAAAAACTGTGGTAATGCTGTTGTTTGCACAACCCTTAATTGCACAACCCCTAGTTATCAGTGTCAGGGCTGTATATGAATCTGCAACAGCCCTGGGGTGGAATGTTACGATGACAGTAGGCTGTGCATCATGTCAGCCACCATATTTATATGTAAAAGGTTGGATAGTTGATAATCTTGCATGGGGTGTGCAGTGTTGTCTCTAATTGTTTTCATCTGTGTGCAAAATGAATTTTGTTCTGGGCAGCAGTATCAAGGCAATGTGTGTGCACATGCATTCAGAATTTGGCCTTCCTGATTCAACCTGAGCGGGATCTAAAATTAACTGAGCGGACATTTAAAAAAGTGTGAGTGTGCACACATGTGCACACCTTAGAGGAAATATTGGGGATGTGCTACTTGAATCAAAACATGGGCTATCAATTAGAGGTGTGCATGAGACTAATTATGCGTTCCATTCTGAGCTTAGAACAGAATGCATAATCCGTGGCATATTCTGTCAGAACAACTGGTCAAGCTAGCTGTTATGACGAAATGATCTTCGAACACTCAAAACTTCCAGAGATTGTTCCAAACACCATTTTGTTCTCCAAAAGGATACTCTTCTGGCCTCTGTGCACATGCAGTGGCCATTTGTGTGGTGGTGCTGACCACACAAATGGCTGCCATGCATGCATGGAAACCTGAAAAGCATCGTTTTTGGAGCTCGTTCCAAGCTCGGAACAGACCCTTTATTTGAAGGGTGTTCTGTTCCGAGTTCAGAACACTCGAAACAATCTGTTTTGAGGTGGAACTTTCTGAGTTTGGAATGTTCCGCACATCCCTATTATTGGTGAAGTAGACAGGCAAGCAAGTAAATAATACCAAAGAGGGTCTTAGTGGTATGATTTGAGTCCTGAGTGGCTTTGTCTTACCTACCACCTGATTCTATGAACTGGCCCTTGGTTTCTGAAGTACGTAGGGTCAGAGTTAAGGGTCCTAACAGCAGCTTGAGTGGACAATTAGTCCCTTTGTACTGATGCTACGGCCCAAACGTAGAACCAGATCTGAATGGCGTTTTCATTCAGGAGTGACCTTTCCGTGACCGAGATGCCATTGAATGGCACGGTAGTGATTAGGTTTCAGCTGAAATGTTGTTGACACAAATAGAATCCATGTTCAGAGAAGTTCAAAAGTAAGGACCTCGAAGGCCGTGTTGTTTGAATGCCGAAGAAAAGGGAACAAGCTGATTGTGGCGATAAAGGATCTTTTGCATGCAAACCAAACCTTTAGCTAATAATACTAAATGCCGACAAAAGAGACCCTCCGGTCATTTACGGGTAATAAAGTATTAATTAGAGCTTTGTCATAAACTACCCCCGACCTTTCAGCCAAGACAATAGCCAATCCTGGTTCTTTTGTCGTCTCCCACATGATTCCAGCATTGTCAAATGTTGGCTACAGGTGAGCCATGTCTTTCTCCCCCTTTGGGAAAGGTGAAGCCCCGTAACTTGAGGACGTTCACCAACTTCAAAGCTAATTAGTTTCAAATTAAATTTTCCACTCTGCCAGACCAGGCACAATGAGAGAGATCTCAAGACACAAGAGGCCTTTGGAAAAGGAGAAAGGCGGGTGGAAAGGGAGAGGGGGAGAGACATAAAAGAAGCAGCAGGCATTTAATATGTATCTACAAGGACTAATTGTGGAGAATAGATAAAAAAGAGGATCGGTTAGGTTCCTGGGGGCTGTCTCCTCAATGGCATGACGCTAACTTACATCACTCCGTCTCTCAAATTTTCCTCTTATTGTCAGTGACAAGTGAGGGGAAAGGAAATAACCCTGTTGGCATTTTGGTCAAGGTTGTATAAAATGACATGTTTTCAACCCAAAGAACATACTGAAAATAAAATAAATTCAAGTCCTTTTCATACTCTTCTTCGCCAGTGTTTGATGCTGAAAAGTCACACTTTCATGTTGTTTGAATGCTCATATTTCCACATCAAGGATCACTATCTGAGCCTTCCTCTTACACACTGATCATTCTCTCTGCCTGCTGTATGTTGTTTTCATTCACCCGGTAACAGTCTGCCCCAGTTTCGAAGGGAAGGTGTATGTTACAGGTAGGGTTGCCATATTTGTCAGAAAGAATTCCTGGACAATAACTGTCAAAAGTGGGGCAGGGGGAATGCAAATGTTAAAACCTTACTTTAAAAAACAACAAAAAATGGGGGTTGGAAAAAGAGTGCTCAACTGTGGAGCTTGGAGCCTGGTGATTTCATGCCTTCCCCCATCCCCATATCATTCTTTGCTGTCATTTTTTGAGAGAGGGCTATTTGGCACCTGGTCTCAAACATCACAATATATTGGGCCACCCCGATGAAGATGAATTCAGAATGTCACAGGGCTCCTTCTGTTCCGCACACACACCTCTGTAACGATCTGCCCAGATACTAAGGAAGCAGCACTCTGACCCTTGCAAGCTTTGAAACTGGCATGGAAGGAGAGGAGGAGGAGGAGGAGGAGGAGGTTGCCAGCAGCCCCCACTTCTCTCCTTGTGCTTCCTGCAAGCTTTGTGAGGAGTGTGAGGAGAGGCACTTCTTGCTAAGCTTGCAAAGGTCAGCTTGGTCCCAAAGAGTCGCTCCGATGGCAGGAGAGGGCATTTTGCTGCCCTACTGGCACCCAATAATCTACTGCCTGTGGTGACCACATCATCTTGCCTCATGAAAGGATCGCCCCTGATTGCTGTACATTTACAGCCATGCACTACAGACGGGGTGTGCATACACTTCAGAAATTTAATTGCGCTGAATCCTGCAAACGCTAGGTAGGGATGTGCACGGAACTGGGAGTGGGTGGTTCGAAGGTGGTGTGTGTGTGTGCATCTTTAAGGGTGGGGGAGGGTGACCCCGCCAGCACTCAATTTTTTAAAAAGTCCATCAGGGCGGCAGTGTACCTTCCTGCCATCCCATTGCCCCCTTTACCGGAAGTATCCAACGCACCTGTGCACGCCAGGCACAGGTGTGCGCCCAAACGCAATATGCGTGTGCCCATGCCCGGTATGTGCAGATGTGTCATATACTTCAGGTTACTTCCAGTAAAGGGGCAATGGGGCAGCAGGGAGGTATGCTGCCACCTTGATAGACTTTTTAAAAAATGGAGCACCAGCGGGGGGAAAGCGGAGGGAGGGGTAAGTGCACCCCCCCAAACCAGTTCCATGCACATCCCTAATGCTAGAACATACATATGCACACTATCCACATTTTAGTAAGTCATCTTCAACATTTCCCTGAAAGGTGAAAGAGGGACAAAATGGGAGCCTTACTTTATCAGCAACAGGTATGGCAACATGGGATAGCTGAGAGCACATGTGAAATGCATTTTAGCTTTTGTCCTGACTGAAGCAAGCAGTTCACAGTAGGGGACTACAGCTGCATATATAGGGAATATCTCATTGCACAAGGAAAAACTGCTGGCAGGAAGAAGAATTTTATATAGGAGTTGGGAAGTAAAGTGACCAGTCATGTAGGGTGCGGGTAGGCAACCTTGACTCTCAAGCGATTGTTGAACTACAGCTCCCATCATCCCCAGCCACAACGTAGGAACACAGGAAGCTGCCTTATGTTGAGTCAGACCCTTGGTCCATCTAGCTCAGTATTGTCTACCCAGACTGGCAGCGGCTTCTCCAAGGTTGCAGGGAGGAATCTCTCTCAGCCCTATCTTGGAGATGCTGCCAAGGAGGGAACTTGGAATCTAGATGCTCTTCCCAGAGCAGCCCCATCCCTTGAGGGGAATATCTGATAGTGCTCCATTCAAATGCAAACCAGAGTGGAACTTGCTTAGCAAAGGGGAAAATTCATGCTTGCTACCACAAGACCAGTCTCCTTGTGACTGGGGATGATGGGCATTGTAGTTCAACAACAGCTGGAGAGCCAAGGTTGCCTACCCTGATGTAGAGGAAGAATGGAACAGGGAAAGAAGTTTAGTGAGGCTGCTTTGAACTGGAGAGGCTAGATTGAATTTGGGACCCTCTAGATACAAAGGAAGTGCTTCCCAAGTAAGCTATACTGAAGTCTATCTGCAAGTCTATGACATTTGTGGTTTCCAAAGAAGACGTGGTGGCCGGCTTGGGGAAAAGACTACAGTTCAACTCTCTGGAGGTCCCTGGCTTGCAATCTTTTGCAGCAGGTGGTCTTGACAATTCAGTGGCCTGCTTGTGGTTTGCACATGTTTCTCTTTGCTCTACAGTAGTCTTGCCGTAATTGTTCATAAGCAATCTTGGCACTTCATGAAGTACAGTATGTGTTTAATGGGTCGTTAAGCCAAGATAAATAACACTGCTGCATACACTGGCGCAGTAGCAACTTATAATTACATGAGGCGGGGGTAATCTTGACTGAGATGTTGGGTAGATTGGAGGAACACCCATGAAGCCAGTGGTGCTCCTGTGGGCTTTGCAGCAAGGTGGGTGTTGTTGACCTCTTGAAGTCGCTCCTTCAGCATTCAGCATGCTTGAGTTGCTAACATATGAGCCTGCCTAGCCAGTGGTCCTTCCAGCTCAGTATCATCTCCTCTGGCAAGTAGCCGCCCAAAATGTCTTTCTCAGCTTTGCTAATTGTCACACTTTTTTCAAACTAGCAACGCCAAGGATTGAACTTGCAATTTTCTGCATGCAAAGTCCCCCCGGGCAAAGAGAGTACCTTTAAAAAAACTGTAAGTCCCCCGGGCAAAGAGGCACCTTTTAAAAGTTGTGATTCTCTTTATTGAGCAGGGGGAGAGCAACTGGCCCTTTCCAGCCCCTGCACAGCATCCCTCCAGTGGCTGTTGCTGGTGTCTATCTTATATTTCTTTTTATATTATGAGCCCTTTGAGGACAGGGGGCCATCTTATTTATTTATGTATTTTTTTCTCTGTGTAAACCGCTTTGGAAACTTTTGTTGAAAAGCGGTATATAAATATTTGTTGTAGTAGTTGTAGTATGCTCTGCTACTGAGCTGTGGATCCTTCCATATGAACCAAGCTCTCAGATGACATGCATATGATCTATGTTTGGCTTTTTTGCTCTGGGGTGAACACAATCTCTTCCATTCCCACCATCACTAACACTTACGTCTATCATTATTCTTCTCATTTATGCCTTGTCTTTCTTCCAATGAGTTCAGGAAGGCAGGCAGAGGCGTATGGCTTCACTATTGCACACCCGGTACCACATTTCTCCATTTCTTTATTTTCAGCAGTTCTGCCCCACCTTTCTGGTCCAAAGCAGCTAATAACAATGCCCCTGCCCCACAAAAACAACTCATTGAAGCAGTAACACATATTAACAGTGATGAAAACACACAAAAAAGGCATTTTGAAAATTATTATAGTTACAACAGAGACTGACAGGATCTGCAAAGCATTTGCACAAGTTCCATGGACTATCTTTCTCATCATGCAGATGCTCCTGCAGACTTCTGTGCTCATTCCTAATATAATCTTAGCCTCTGTACACACACCAAGCAGGGACTTGCACAATGTTCACAGGTCCTTGCTTGGTGTGTGTACAAGAGGGTAAGAGTACATTAGAATGTAATTTCTGAGAAGAACCCACCCTTTTACCCAGTCATTAGAAAAGTTGTAATGAAAAAGAGCGGGTTCTCGTGGAATGCAAGAGCTGGCCAGCAGATGGCACTGTGAAAATTACACAAGGTTCATGCTCCATATGTGTACAAAGGGTAAAATTGCACTAGGAAAGAGTGTAGAAGCCTCTAGGAGCACCTGTATGGTGAGTAAGATTGAACCTGAAACTTGCATACATGCTTTGCACCTTTGTATATGATCCTGCACTTTATTGCTGTCTGGATCTCCCCGTGATGACTATGTGAGTTATCATGGGAAGCAAGCAACAAATCTCACTTTGTTGAAAAATGTGTACATTTTTATTCTCCAGCAGATAATCTCATTTTGTCATTCAGATGAGAAATGCTGATTGTCTTTCATATGCTGTTTTTTCTGCAGTGGCTGACATGCTGTGTAAGGGTACACCAGACCCATATAATTCGGTACATGCAAGTTGCAGAGAGAGCGCACCACAAAAATGGCACAAATGATGTTGCACAAGTGAAAGCCCGTTAATCCTCTTGCACGGTATATCAGCCACTGAATTTGTAACACTTTTAATTTATTTTTTATATGGCCAGTAGGGGTGTGCAATTCGATTCACCATTGAATCGATTTGGATCATATTGGGTGATTTGCAAATTCAACCCTGAATCAATTCACCCTCAAAACAGAGGACCCAATTTGGGGTTGAGGAAACTCAACCCCGATTCAACCTGAATCAATTCAAGTGATTCAAGTGCCATTTTGAGGCCCGTCTTATTGGGGGGAAATGGGTTTCAAAATGGCTCTTTTTTCCTGGGGAGATCTGGTCTACCAATTGGGATTGGTGCTTTGACCAGCCCTCCGCTCCGGACTTAGCATGCCAGCCCGCCTCTGAAGTCAATTCTTGCCAGGTAGACCTTTCCTTTGATATGGGTTCATCATGTGCCAAGTCCAGAGTGGAGGGCTGGTCTACCCACCAATCTCAATTGGTAGACCAGTTCTCCCTGGGGAAAAAACCATTTTGAGGCCCATTTTTCCAGAACAATGGGCCTCAAAATAGTGTTCAAATCACTCGAATCAATTTGAGTGCTTGGGGCTAATTCATCACAAACCAATTTGGGGTGTCTGCAATTCAATTTGTCCTTGAATTGCATCACATATTCTGATTTGTGCACACCCCTAATGACCAGTAACATTGTGACTCTTAATGCATGCTGGTTCCATGGAACTCCAAAGCCCACCCATGCTGCTAGCAAAGGAAGAGACGTTCCGTGGCCACTAAGGCTGTTGCTGTAGCAATGCTTCATGCATTTGCAATAATGGGGGAACCATCGCTACAGTAAGGATGCAACCCTTAGTAGCCATGGAGCCCCTTCACTAGCGGCGTGGATGGGTTTTGGAGCCACATGGAACCAGTGCATGTGCCCTGCTCTTGGTCTGACAGGGCACTGCACAGAATGTAATCCAGTTTGACCGGTTCCCCCCACCATCCCACCCTCTGTATATCCAAATGCAGAAGACACCTACAGGCTACTGTTGCATCGGAATGTTTTATTTCCAGTTTTAGCTTCTACCAGGTATTTTCCCCATATGGAACTCTAGAGGGCAGTAGCGAAAAGTGAAGCTGGCTTTGGCTAGAAGCGCCTGCGTTACAGTCACAGGAGCAGCTGCGTTTTAGTACCCAAACACACTTCTCTGTTTGGAGGGTAATTTAGAGCAATTACACCGATTATTATTGCTTTTCTAATTAGTGCTTTTCCTACAGAATTAGCTGAGTGTTTATTAGGAACCGTTTGTTGCCAATAGCTTAACTGCTTCGCCGCTGGTTTTAGAAGGATTTTTAAATACATACATATCTGCAGGCTTGTTTTGATTTTCCAACTTCAGATAAAGCACCAATGAGATACTAGTTTTGCTTTGTTATATATAGCTCTAAATACTGATGTTATGATTTTTGCTGGGTGTGTCACCTTAAGTGCTGCAGCGGGGAAATGCTTGACTAACAAGCAGAAGGTTGCCGGTTCGAATCCCTGCTGGTACTATATCAGGCAGCAGCGCTATAGGAAGATGCTGAAAGGCATAATCTCACACTGTATGGGAGGAGGCAATTGTAAACCCCTCCTGTATTCTCCCAAAGAAAACCACAGGGCTCTGTGGGTGCCAGGAGTCGAAATCGACTTGATGGCACACTTTACCTTACCTGTTAGCGCTTTGGTGACCGTAAACCCAAAGGTGGGGTGGAGGGTCTTCCCTGTTTGAGACATTTCCACAAGGGGTTATGCTTAGAATCCTGCAGATTTCAGATTTCTGTTTTTAAAAACAAATCTGCAAGTTTCTATCCCTCATGGCTGACATTGTGAATGTGATAATTTTGTGCTTTATTTTTGGACTTTCTAAAAGAAAAGATTCTGAGCTGCACAATGGCATCTGAGCAAAATTTATGTGCATAGCTTTTGCCACTACAACACACATCTATGCATTCCCTTAATTGGGCAGACATACCTTGTTGCTTAGAGTCACATTCCTTGACATTTAGAAGCCTACACAGAGTTGGAGAAAATCGTCAGAACTGGGAATCGGACAGCACTATTGCAGGACAGTGTTGCATTCCTTGGTGAAGACTCTGTTGGGAGTGGAGTATGTAGGAAGTGGCTTTGGCAGGGGGAGGAGATATGCATCTGCTTGACCAGGGTCTGGGTTCTAGAGGTGGCTGGACTATTCACTTTATTTTTCTCATTGTGATCAGTCATGTTTTACATCATCCAACTTAATACAACTTCTGGATGGTGTGATTTTTTAAAAACTGCACAAATGTCCTTTTAGAACTGCACTTTTTTTGGGGGGGGGGACTGCATGTTATGTGCACATTTAAAAAACCTAAACCCTGCCATAATCACCACTTCCTGCATAATTATGAGCAAAGAATATTTGTAGAAGATGTGTAATGTGTAACTGCAATTCATAACACCAGTATGCAGATGATAGCAGAAGACTAAACTTCACATCAGCGGGGCTCCAGGTCATAGAAACAAACATATTCAGTCTTTTGACTAGGGATGTGCACAAAACCAGTTTGCCCAGTTCGGTTCAAATTTGAACTGGGTCCAGACCAGGAAGGAGTGGTTCAGTTTTGGTTTTTCTCGACCCCCCCCCCCCCATTTGGTTCGTATTCAAACTGTTTTGAACCTATTCGAACTGCTTCAAACTGGTTTGAACCTCCAAAAGTGGGTGAGGTGGTATCTGGCACCCATGGGTACCTGCCACCCAAACCCCAAAGCAATCAGACATTCGTATGATTTTTAAAATGAATTTTTGAAATTTATTTTTTCCTCATTGGGTATAATGGGACTAGAACCAGCCCATTATTCCTCTATTGTGGAGCACCCATGGGTGCCAACAACCACCCAAACCCCAAAGCAATCGGGCACTCCTACAATTTTTTATGAATATTTGAAATATTTTAATTATTTTTCTCATAGGGTATAATGGGACCTGAAACAGCCCATTATCCCCTATTGTGGAGCACCTAGGGGCACAAATGTGGGGTGGGTGGTAGGCACCCAGGGGTGCCTACTACCCACAAAACCCCAAGGCAATCGGACACTCCTCTGATTATTAGTGAATTTTTAAAGTATTTTTGAATTCCTCATAGGGAAGAATGAGGATTGCAGCAAATGTATAGCTTCATGTCGGGGAGGAAGGGGTGTCCTAGAGCAGAGTGTGATGGGTGGTAGTTCCCAAGGTGGGCAAGGAAGCTATCAGAATTATTTGAAAGGAATTGGGCAAAGGGCTGATTTTAAAGTGATTTTTGAAGTTTATGTGTCTTTAAGAGACATGAGAGTGGATTCATGGTTGGTCATTGAAAATCTTATATGCTACCAAAGAATCTACACTCAGAACACCTCAGAAACAACAAAACCCTGTACCCCATGAGTTAGTAACCCATGGGGGTGGTTGGCACCCTCTCTCTGGGCCACCCCAGCACCCCCCAAGTGCAGTTATGGGGCTGCTGAAACCTCCATTCTTCCCTATGGAGAAAAACCTTAAAGCCACTTGTGGGGTGCTGGAGTGGCCCAGAGTGAGTGGTTGTGTAGTGCACAGATGGTGCCAACTGGGGTACTGGGTGTTTTTGTTTCTGAGGTGTTCTGAGTGTAGATTCTTTAGTAGCATATGAGATTTTCAATGACAAACCATGAATCCACTCTCATTTGCTAACCTTAAAGACACATAAACTTCAAAAATCACTTAAAAAAAAATCAGCCTTTTGCCCAATTCCTTTCAAATAATTCTGATAGCTTCTTTGACCCCCTTGGGCACTACCACCCACCACACTCTGCTCTAGACCACCCCTTTGCCCCCGACGTGAAGTTATACATTTGCTGACACCTCCATGCTTCTTTATGGAGAAAAACCTTAAAGATGTGTAAACTTCAAAAATCACTTAAAAACCAGCCCTTTGCCCAATTCCTTTCAAATAATTCTGATAGCTTCAATGACCCCCTTGGACACTACCACCCACCACACTCCACTCTAGGACACCCCTTCCCCCCGATGTGAAACTATACATTTGCTGTAATCCTCATTATTCCCTATGAGGAATTCAGAAATAATTTTAAAATTCACCAATAATTGGAGCGTCCGATTGCCTTGGGGTTTTGTGGGTGGTAGGCACCCCTGGGTGCCTACCACCCACCCCACATTTGTGCCCCTAGGTGCTCCACAATAGGGGATAATGGGCTGGTTCTGGTCCCATTATATCCTATGAGAAAAGTAATTAAAAATTTAAAATATTCATAAAAAATTGTAGGAGTGTCCGATTGCTTTGAGGTTTGGGTGGCTGTTGGCACCCATGGGTGATCCACAATAGGGAATAATGGGATGGTTCGAGTCCCATTATACCCTATGAGAGAAAAATAAAAATAAATTTCAAAAATTCATTAAAAATTGTACGAATGTCCTATTGCTTTGGGGTTTAGGTGGCAGGTACCCATGGGTGCCAACTACCACCTCACCCACTTTTGGAGGTTCAAACCAGTTCAAACCAGTTCAAACCTGTTTGAATCAAACCACCCCCAGTTTAGTTCGAATTCGAACCTGCAGCTCGAACCTGATGGCTGGTTTGGTTCGAATTCGAACCATTGAACCACCCTGGTTCAAATTCGAACCAGTTCAAATTCAAACCAGTTTGCACATCCCTAATTTTGACCTCACCACCAATCTTCAACATGGATTGAACATTTTTAAAATGGAGCCTGCCAGTAAGGGGAGGAAAGCTAGTCTCATAGAAGATATAAGGGCTTGCCTTACTTGGCATTGGTTCCTCTATCTTAGTACAATCTGCTCTGAATGGCAGCAGTTCTCCAGCAACCCAAACAGATAGCATCCCCAGAACTGATGTGTATGACTTTTTAACATGAATCTACCTGGGATTCACTGGCACCTACCACTGAATCAAGGCCACTCTGCTATGGTCAGAAGTGTTAGGCATATATGAAAAAATTGCAACATGTTTGCAAATAAACATGGTGACCACTGTTCCCTCGAAGGTGTGCGCATGTGCGCACACTCACACATTTTCTGATATCTGCTCAGTTATTTTTAGATCCCACACAAGACCGCAAGTTGAATCAGGAAGGCCCCATTCTGAATGCACATGCACACACACTGCCTTGATACTGCCGCCCAGAGTTGTGTGCATGCAGTTGGGCAAGAGTGCAGTTACACAACAGTGAGAATTGCACAAAATGCATGTACACTTGAGTAATCTGGGATTGCTTTTGTGTGACAGCATGCACACAACTCACACTGTGCACCTACTGTTGTGCAGGATGTCCACCAGTCAGAGGCTTATCTAGGGAAAACAGCACCTAGGGCAAGCACTGAAATTGCACCCCTGTCCAAACATCTGACACCCATCTTTCAGATAACTTTACCATAATATCAGCTCAAAAATACACGTTCAGACATTTTCAGGAGAAATAGGTTGTAAGCAACACACACATGCATACACACACACACACAACCGCACACATGGCACATATGTGCCAGTCGCCTTCCCAAGGAAACACAGCACATCCATGTGCTGGGCATGCCTCCATAGAGCAAAGCAGTGAAAGCTCTCTTTAGCAAATGCTCTGCCACCTCAGCACACCTCACTACAGGTTGCTGCCTCCATGAAATTCAGGGATGGTTTGTTTCTGTTCAAACAGCTTTTGCCTTAAAGGGAGATGGTTGCAATGGGAAATCCTAGGGGCCCCAAACAATCTGAAATTATCCAGCAGCTTACAATAGGCTTGGATCCAGCAGCCTGATCAGGAAGAAGGTGGAAGTTGCAGCTAGCCACAGAACAGCAAAACAGTGTGATATTCAGGTTTTTGTTTTGTTTTTAAAGCAACACACAAGTAAAGGCAGGCACTTTCCAAGTTTGAAATCTCACAAACCTTATAATCAGATTGCTTGACAAATATTCAGATAAAGATAGAGCTCTGTATAGAGAATTAAACAGAATCCGAGTGAATATTTCCATTTTATTCCTTGCCTCTCCCTTGCCACCCTTCAGTTTTGCCAGCTTACAAGGTATTAAACTAACATTGTCTTTTAAAGGGATGTTTTGTCCACATACTTTTGATGTGTTTTAGAAAACCAAAGTAACTCCATTTTACTTAGAATACCTTAGTCTAACTTAAAGTAACCCCAGCCCAGCTCAGGCCAGCTCAGGGACATCACGGCCTCACATGATCAACGTCATTATCTCTCTCCACTAAATTGTATCTAAGAAACTTGGTTCTCACAGGATTCTCACTGTTCTTTGCTGACAGTTTAGAAAACAGGATGTAACCAAATAAGGAGTGATCACCAGATGAACAATGAATCATTCGCATGCGTACTAGACACTTAGTCCACCATTTTGTTGCCACGTATACTATGTCTAGGGTATCAGCATCATTCAGATTGTCTGTATAAATGTAAGATGCACCTATAACCAATTTGTAATCAGTTTGAGAGCGTAAAGCCCACTAGTTACCTGTTGCAACTGCAGTGCAATAAATTGCCTCAAAAGAGATTTCCACTGTGTCTGTTTGATTGGCTAAAAGGCGGACCCAGGGACGAACCGAATTCACATCACTTTTGTGCCATTTATATCTGTTTTTTAAATGCTTGTGTCCCTTGCCAACAACTTTGCATTCTTCTGATTCCCTAGATCAAGGAAAAATCTAGACTTGGGTCTTGCAGATGCCATTTGAGCATGTACGGACAGCCAGCGTGGTGTAGTGGTTAGAGTGCTGGACTAGGACCGGGGAGACTCGAGTTCAAATCCCCATTCAGCCATGAAACTAGCTGGGTGACTCTGGGCCAGTCACTTCTCTCTCAGCCTAACCTACTTCACAGGGTTGTTGTGAAAGAGAAACTCAAGTATGTAGTACACTGCTCTGGGCTCCTTGGAGGAAGAGCCAGTAATAATAATAATAATAATAATAATAATTATTATTATTATTATTATTATTATTATTATTGTTTTCAGCAGCCTTAAAAAAAATTTTTTTAAATGGCCACTGCACATGCTCAAATGGTCCCTGCGAAGTCCTATGCCTTGCCAGGCCTCGCAGAAGCCTTTTGAGCATGTGTGGCAACCTCCAAAATGGCTGCCTCACTGATCTTTGTAGGCCCAAACATGCCTGAAAATCAGCCCAGGATAGGCTGCCGCAGTGATTTAAGAGGCCAGTGGGGGGAATGGGGGACCTTTGCAGCCTCCCCCGTGCGGCCCTTAGGAAGCCCGCCGAAGAGGTTACAGGTAATTAAAAACAAACAACCCCCCCCCCCGTGAATTGGGGAGGGGGTGGGGGGCAGCATGGCACTGGCGACCCCCTACAGTGGCACCTAGGGCACATGCCCTGGCTCCCCCCCCCCAGTTTCACCTGTGCCACCAGTTTTCTTGAGCATCTTTCAGGGTTCACGTCTTTGGAATTTTTTGGTCTGTTTGGGGGTTGTTGTTGTTTTTTTTGCTTTAAACGCCCCTCTATTTTGTACGAAGCCAGTACAACTAGCTTTGCAACACACAAGCTGTGCCTCTGTAATATTTAGTTGGCCCTCAGATTCTGGGATGATCTGTTGGCTCTGTTGAGTTTTTGTCCATTTTTCTTCAAGTTGTTCTATTCTTTTGCCTTCCCTCTCTCTGACCCTTCACGTCAAGGCTTGTAGAATAACCACATTGCAAAACAGTGATCAGAATGTAAAATCTGGAGAATTACATCATACTTATGAGTTTTCCACAAGCTACCTTCAAACTAAATTCCTAGGGATAAGTGGGATGGAAAAAACATTCGCTAATGTGTGTATGCACACATCCTGGACAAAGCTGTCTTCCTAACTGTTAAATGAGTGAAAGGTGTTGAGATAAATAAAATTCATAGTCAATGGATCAGTCCTGATCCCTCTCTTGGGGCAGGAGGCTCTGTTTGCTACAGGAAGAGCTAGCTTCTCTGCTGATGTTATTGGACGCAAGGATAGTAAAGAGTTATCACCGTATCTCATTAGGCGTTTAGAACATCATGCAAGCTACATTAGCCATGGACTTGCACATCTTGTGCATAGCCATGCTATGTTTTACTTTTTTTTTTTAAACAAAGTACTCTGTTTCCCTTTGTTGTTTTAATTTTATAGTAAATGTTATTAAGGAATGATCCCCATGTTACAGTTTTGTTGAAGTACTAATGTAAAGGGATTGATGTCTATTGCTTGTGGGAATGGGCCACACCAGTATATTTTTTTAGCCAAATACACAGGTCAAGAAACTGATCCTTCCCCAAGGATGAGAAAATATACAGGTGTATTCATTCTCACATAGGAACACAGGAATATAGGAAGCTACCTTATGCCCAGTCAGACCATTGGTCCATTTAGCTTGGTATTGTCTAAACTGTGGGGTCCCAGCCTCCAGTGTTCCCTCTAACAGAGATTCCCAGATGTTGTTGACTACAACTCCCATAATCCCCAAGCAAAAGCCATTGCAGCTAAGCATGCTGGGAGTTGTAGTCAATAACATCTGGGAATCCTTGTTAGAGGGAACAGTGTCAACCTCTGGTATCCAGATGTTGCTGAACTACAACTCCCATCATCTCCAGCTATAATTTAGGAGTGGTAGTTCAGCAACAGCTGGAATGCCAAGGTTGCCTACCCCAGTCTGCGTTGACTGGCAGTGGCTTCTCCAAGGTTTCAGCCAAGAGTCTTCCCCAGCCCTACCTGGAGATGCTGCCAAGAACTTGCTGCATCCAAGCAGATGCTCCACCCGTAAGTTATAGTCCTATCCCCACAGGTGGGCCTCCCTCTCTCAGCTGTTTCATGCATAAAGGTCACCGCCCTGTATGTAGTGCAATTGTTGGGATTAGATCCCTGAGAATTTATACAAGAGGCCCTTGTTTTTCCGTGGGGTTTACGTTCCTAGCTACTACCATATTTACTCGAATAGAAGATGACTCTGCATTTAAGACAATCCCCTTCCCATTTCTAACACCAAGGAACTTGGGAAAAGCCCAGTCTTTGATTCAGTTACATACAGTATTGCAAAAGCAGAAACTGTGATAATGGAAAACTTTGCACCTGTAGGAATAACCAACAGGTTTAGGTTCCTCAGAGCAAAGGGAAATGCTAAAAATCACAACCAACCAACCAACCAACCAACCAGAAATAAGAGGACAGCACACAACCTTGGACCCTCCAGCAATGGCCTCCCAAACTTCCAAATACTCTGAATTCTGCCAAAAAAATCCAGTTGAAAAATTGGGCGGGGGGGGGGGGGGAGGAGAGGCTCAACATGGCTCCACGCTGCCTCCAGAAGCCAGAAATGCCACCTGAAGTCTGAAATGCACTCACAGGAACTGCAAATGGGCAAAATTTACCCCTATGATAATGAAAACTGGGCATATATTGCTCAGCCACAAATAGCTGAAACTGCAATGGGAGAACCCACAAAAAACAAGGGGCTCCTGCGTTTATTTCCCAGTGTAGTTGAAGCACAGGAATAAGCCTGTAAGAGAGGTTAGTGGACAATTCAGAATAACTGTTTGTATGCATACACATCTGTGGGACAATTGCAGTAGCCCTTGGGAAAACTACAACTCCCAAGGGCCACTGTGCCTTTGCTTTTACCATACTGCATGCCAGGGAGACTCAGGGGAAAAGGAAAAAGCTCTCCCTCTCTCAGGCAGAATACAGCATTTTGTGAGCCTTAGATTAGTTTGGAAAATTATGAGTCTTCATCTGATTTGCTTTTTTTAAAGGGAGGAAGAGCTCATATAATTTCTGAGTTAATCTGGAATAAGTGCGGGGAGAGCTTGCCTTTCTCTACGAGTGACTGACGTCTTCCTAACTGGTGACTGACTGCAAGGAGTCCAAGATCATCTGAACTGATTCAAAGCGAAGAGGACAGATTCAGCAATTGGGATTTCAGCAGTGCAAGTATGGCTGTATTGTACTGCTGGTTCAGCACATTTGTAGGAGAAAGTGTAAACCAAGGGATGTTTGGAATGATTGCTTTCATAAATCTGAATCTGTAACATTTGTAAAAATCTTGCCTCAGGGCTGGTTCAGATTATATTTAGGAACATAGGAAGCTGCCATATACTGAGTCAGACCATTGGTCTATCTAGCTCAGTATTGTCTTCACAGACTGGCAGCGGCTTCTCCAAAGTTGCAGGCAGGAATCTCTCTCAGCCTTATCTTGGAGAAGCCAGAGAGGGAACTTGGAACCTTCTGCGCTTCCCAGAGCAGCTCCATCCCCTGAGGGGGGATATCTTACAGTGCTCACTAGGGGTGTGCATTTTGGAATTTTCTTCTTCCAATTTGTATCCGAATCAAAACATCCCCATTTTGTTTTGTACCCAAATTTTCTGAATCCGAATCAGCCCTGTTTTGTTTTGTAGCCAAATTTTCCGAATCTGAATCGATTTGGATTTTTAAAAAGGGTCCCAAGGCAAAAAGAGTGGGTGGTGGTGGTAGTGTCCAATGGGTGGAAGCTACCACCCAAATTTCAAAGGAATTGGGCAAAGGGCTGATTTTTGTGTGAATTTTTTTAAAGTTTACACATCTTTAAGAATTTTCCCATAGGGAATAATGGGGATTCCAGCAAATGTATCGCTTCAAATCAAGGGGAAAGGGATGACCCAGAGCAGAGTGTGGTGGGTGGTAGTGCCCAATGAGGGCAAGGAAACTTCCAGAATTATTTCAAAGGAATTGGGCAAAGGGCTGGTCTTTTGTGATTTGTTGAAGTTTACGTGTCTTTAAGATTTCTCCCATGGGGAATAATGGAGGTTTCAACAGCCCCATAATTCCACTTGGGGGGCACTGGGGTTGCCCAGAGCAAAGGGCTGTGTAGTGCACATAGGGTGCCAACCACCCCCATACCCACAAGCCTGTGGGGTACTGGGTTTTGTTGTTTCTGAGGTGTTCATTGTAGATTCTCTGGTAGCATATGAGATTTTCAGTGAAAAACAAGAATCCACTCTCATATGCTACCAGAGAATCTACACTCAGAACACCACAGAAACAGCAGAACCCAGCACCCCATAGATTAGCAACCCTTTCCCTGGCCAGTGTGGGGTCAGTAAAGAGTGGGAAGAAGCAAAAGAGCCAATGGGGAACAAGGAGGGAATTGTCAGCAGGTCAGCCCATGAGTTAGGTCACTGATCAGAAGGCTGGAAGGGTGGGGAATTCAAAGAGATGTCAAACACAAAATGGAGACTGATTCAGAGATCACCACAAAATGGAGGTCCGAAACAACAAAAAGTTTTGCAGCCGAAACTGGGACGTTTTGTTTTGTATACAAAACTTTTGGATCTGGAAAATGGGTGTTTTGTCTACAAAACACCCGAAACAGGCTGTTTGGGGTACAAAACGTTTTGTATCCGAAACGTTTCGCACATCCCTAGTGCTCACACTTCTAGTGTCCCTTTCATATGCAACCAGGGCGGACCCTGCTTAGCTATGGGGACAAGTCATGCTTGCTACCACAAGACCAGCTCTCCTCTCCAATTTCCCCTGCCCAAGCAATTAAAAGGGGGTTGCGCTAAGCGCATGCTCACTGTAACACCCTTTTGCAACACCCTGATGCCCTCCCCGTGTGTTGCTTTATTGCATGGAAGAGAGCTGTTCATCCAAATGGAGGCTTTGCATGCACTCCAAACTAGTATTTGGAGCATGTGTAGAGTACCCATTTGGGCGACTATAAAGGGACATGCTGGGAGGGCATCAGGAGACACTAAATGGGCATGCACCTGGTGCACTCCCCTTTTAATTGCTTCTCCTATGGGAGAGGCTCTGGGAGGAACTGCAGCCCCCAGGATTCCCCATGCTGCTTCCCAGCCTCCCCTGCATCATTCCCTGCTCTCCGCACGGATGCTCCTGCCACTCCTTGCAGCTGCCCAGGCTTAGGCCCCATAGGTCATATAGGAAGCTGCCTTCTACTGAGTCAGACCAGACTGGCAGCAGCTTCTCCAAGGTTGCAGTCTCTCCCACCCCTGTCTGGAGGTGCTGTCATGACCTGTAATGCGTTGGCCGACCGCCCAGCAGCTGTGAAACGACCCTTTTCAGAGGGGAAGGGAGAGCCAGCAGGGAAAAGAGACGAAGTGTAGTCACAAAACATGGCAAGACATCAGTACCAGAGATTCCACAGTCATCAGGATCAGGGGTGAACACGAATCGGGGTCTGACACAAGAAACAGGTCCAGATTTCCAGGTCAAGGTTGCTCATGGTAAGGGCTGGTCACCACAGACATGGTTTCCAGCACAGACCCAGCTTTCAGGCTGCTCTAAATAGGCAGTGTGCTGAGCGTCCCGCCCCCATCACTGCAGCTGGGCCTCGTCAGGGAGATGCGGCCGGATCAGAGCTGGGACACCTGTTCCTTCTGTCCCGCCTTTCTGACCTACGGTGTTCCTTCCTCTGACCCCAGTTAAACGTCGCTGTCGGGGATCTGGGGCAGGCACCTCGACTTCAGCGGCCTCGGGGGCTTCATCGGGATGAGGGAGGGAAGGAGCTAGAGGGACCTGCAGGCCTGCCAGCTCTGGCTCTGCTGAGTGGACTAGAGTTTTAGCCTGCACCCCCTGCTCTGGGTCTTCATCTGAGGAATCCTCCTCCACGATCCCCATGGGAGTTATCACAGGTGCCAGGGAGGGAACTAGGAACCTTCTGCATGCAAACATGCAGGTGCTGTTCCCAGAGTGGCCACTCCCCTAAAGGGGAATATCTTACAGTGCTCACACATGTAGTCTCCCGTTCAAATGCAAACCTTTCGCTTAGCAAAGGGGACAATTCATGCTTGCTACCACAGGACCTAGGGGTGTGCACGGAACTGGCTAGCCTGGTCCGGTTTGAGTGCAAGCTGCACTTAAACCTGACCAGGCCAGTTCGGTCTGGACCCCATCGACCCCCCCCATTCAGTTCAATCTGGGGGGGGGGTTCCGCACATTTTAAAATAAATAAATAAATAAATAAATAAATATTTTTTTTAGTACCTGTAGGTCCTTCAGGGGGCTTCCTAAAGGCCGTGGGGGTCAGGTCCACGAAGGTTCCCTCCCCCCCGCTGGCCTCATTTATTACTGCTGCGGCCCACAAAACCTTCCTTTTTGGCCCATTGGGGCCTCTGTAAATCGATGCAGTGGACATTTTGCCTGTCACCACACATGCTCAAATGGCCTCTGCGGGGCCTGGCATGGCCCAGGGCCTCACAGGGGTCATTTGAGTATGCACAATGGCCATTTTAGATATTATCTATATCTATATCTATATCTATATCTATATCTATATCTATATCTATATCTATATCTATATAAATGTCTGCCATGCATGTGCAAATGACCTCTGTGAGGCCCTTAAATGAAGGGGCTGATTCGAGGTGCAATTGAATCAGCCCCGATTCAGCATGAATTGATTTGCACGATTCATGTGGCCATTTTGGTAGGCTTCCCCCACGTCCCACTTGCTGATTGGTTTTCTGACACTGGCCTCTGATTGGTTTGAGATCTCCTTCCTTCTTTGTTGGCTTGTGGTTATTAGAATCAAGTGTTGGCATGGGCAACTGTGCCCCCATTGGCTGGAGGGAGGAAGGGAGGAGGGAGGGGGAACACTTCTGAAGGAAATTTCAAAATGTATTCAAAGGGATTGGGAGGCAGAGAGAGCCCTTATGCAACAAGGGGATACAGCAAGAGATTTGATTTTGTGGTTTTCTTTTCTCAGCACTGAGTATAATGCTGTGCTACCTATTACTGCTAGAATATCTGCTTTTGCTGGGTTTCAGACTGACAGAGGCAGAACTTGGGGGCCTGCCTGCCTGCTTGCCTTCTCTGAACTGTGCTTTGGTCTGTTTGTAAGATGGTGTTGTGGCGAGTAATGGACAGTGGCCGTTCAGCTCTATGTGCTTGTGTGTAATATTTCCTGGTGATTGCTGTGATGAGTTCCAAGTCTGGCCTTGAGACTAACTTGTGCTTCACTCACTGCTCTGGTCTGCTCTGCAATCTGCATTGCAAGGTGTACATGGTCAAAATATGGCTGAAGAGGCTTTAGCTGAGCTTATGGCTATACTTGCTGGCTGCTAAGGGTGCTGCTGTGCTGTGGCAGCTACTGCAAGTAAGGACAGAGTCATACTTGTTTGTGAGAGAGCAACTTGTGCCAATGAAGTAACTGCAGTGCAGGCACTTCGGGCAGCTGGCTGGGTCAGTGATTCTTGTTTGGCCACCTTTAGACTGTGTGTTTGGCAAATTCTGTTGTTCTGTGTTAGGAAGGACTGTCTGTGCTGCTTCTGTTCTGCAGTGAGTGTTGTTTTTCAAGGCAGGGTTGCAAAATGTGTGCACACTGCACAGTGCACTCTCCTTCTTTTGCCCATAAGGAACAATGGGGAACTCGAACCACTCCATTGTTCCCCATGGGTAGGTCCTAGGGACACCAAAGTGGGTTGGATGGTATGGCGTGATGGGTGCTGCCTACCACCCAACCCACAAAAGAAATGGGCAAGCTGGCAATTTTATTTATTTAATTTTAACCTAACCCACCCACCCTAAAATCCTATGGGATTTCTTTGGAAGGTGTATAAAAATGTATACACTTGGGTAGATATATTGTTTGGGCAGGAGTGACAAAAACAAGTAGCTTGGGGAAACAAAATGATGGTAAAGAACATTATTAGTGGGGCAAGGATTTTGCTATACATGATATATTTATCGAGGTTATTTATTTATTTATTTATTTATTTATTATTTAGCATATTTTTATATCGTACGTCTCTGGGCAGTTTACAACAAAAACAAAAAGTTAAAACATTAGTTAAAATGAATAAATGACAAATTAAAACATTGGTTAAAATAAATGACAACAAAAAGTTAAAACATTACAAGAATTTAAAACCTTAAAACAATATTTTAAAATGAAGTTAAAACTATTACAACAATATTTAATTAAAAGCCTGGGTGAACAAATGTGTCTTTAAAGATTTTTTAAAAATTGTCAGAGATGGGGAAGCTCTTATTTCAGCAGGGAGCGCGTTCCAAAGCATCACGCTCCCTGCTGAAATTAATTAATGTTAACTAACAATTAATGTGTTAGTTTATTTACCTTATTAATGAAGCTAGCTTGACATTTTAAAACTTATTCAGAAAATGGGCTACAGTAGAGTCTTCTTAGAATATACCGTTTTTTGGGGATTAGGCCAAACCTTCCACTCTGATTTCCAGGCGAATTTTCTCTTCTTGTCCAAGACCATGCGGCAGGCAAGTCCGGGGTGGGAGAGAGGTCAGTACCAAGCCAGCTGAAATCTTCAGGGGAGATGCTTCTGCATCCCATCACCCCTGCCACACACATGGTATCACCCAGCCCAGTTCCTCACCAGGAAGGAAGCAAAGAGGCTGGGCTGACTCCTGGGAGGCTGGAGGAGTCTCCTACCTAGCAGGCTGCACTGACTTCTAGTGCTTGTTCTGGGGTAGAGGAGTGAGTGAATGAGTCATCTTTAAACAACAGAGGCATTTAAAAATAATTAACTCAAGCTATAGGATTATAATATACTGTGACAGTATTGGCTGATACTTTGCAGTAATGTTTCAGTCTCAGTTGCCCACAGATGGAGGTTTGGGGTGGTGTACAAATATAATGAATGAATGAATGAATCTTGGGGGAGTGCCCATGTCCTCTTGCTACTCTTGAGGTCATCCCTGTGTTTGGGAAAGCAGGTGCAATTTAGAGCCAGCATAGCATGTATGCAACCTTTCTGTTGGATTTCCCACCCCCACCCCTGTGGTGTTAATTCTGTGCTTATCTCTGTGCTTTCTTAGTCACACTTTGTTTTCAAACGCTAATGTCATCTCTGGTGTCTTTCCCCCTTCTGTGCTGTGGTTTGTAGAATAACCCCAGAGCATGGTGGCGGGCATAGAATCCACCGAATTATGTCTTATTTATGGGCTTCCAAACAGCAGCTTTAAAAGGAATTCTCAGGGATAAGTAGGATACCCACTAATATGTGCCTATGCACAGAATGGGCAAAGCCTTGCTCCTCACACTTTAACTAGTATGCGGTGGAGAGAGAAATGCATTTGCTCGCGCGTCGTCTGTCTCTTGGGGAGGGCTCTCTCTCCTTCCGATATAAGTGGCTTCCTGGTTACAGATACAAAAGCATCCCAGTATAGGGTGAACAGTGGCGCTCTTACCCCTGGACTTTGGGGCCAACGTCCAGGGCCTCCACACCCACTGGGGCCTCTCAAATCCTCTTTAGTCTGTCCTGGATGGTGTGGTTCCTGCTGGACCACACCGCACCAGGTGGCTGAGTGTGATCATGATCTCTGCCGGGTGCTTTAGAGCGGGGAGTGGGAAAAGACAAATGGGGAATGGGAATGTGTTAAGTTGCATGTTGAAATGTTTCTGCTACTGCATATTTGCATAAATAAATATACCACACAAGTTTAAAAATATTGTGTTTGTCTGTGTGTGTGTATAGGAGGGTGATGCTTAGCTTGCAGCGCCGGGTGGGGGGGGGCTTCATGGTGGGGCTCCAAAGGCCTTTAGGTCCAGGTTCTAAAATTACCTAAGTGCACCTCTGAGGGTGAACTGAAGGCCAGTTTTGTATGTGGGAACTCAGTGAGCTACTGCACGCCAAGAGCGCGTCTCAGGGGCATATCTATAATTGGGTGGACATGTTCAAAGAACACATCACCCCAGCCAACACTCCCCAGAAGAGTGGCTGCTGAGGGCCCCTCACCTACCTGCCTGCCTCCCCCGTAAAGATCTGCCTCTGTGTCAGCCAGGCGTGGAGCCAGCCGAGCGGCAGCCTGAGTCCAGCCCTGCTTGGCGGCCTCCTCCAATGTGCCCGTGCGTGTGATGTCACACACACACGGGGGCGTGGCTCGGGCTCTGGAGGCGCCCAGAGTGAACTCCCCCCTCCACGCCCAGGCCACCGAGAGGCTCCCTTCTCCCACTCCTGGCCCGCCGAGAGCCCGGGTGAACTCTTCACCAGTTATTTCAGGCAGCTCCGACTGCCCAGTAAAACACTTTCCCCTTCCTTCCTTCCTTCCTTCCTTCCTCTCTCTCTCTCTCTCTCTGGAGAGAAAGGGGAAAACATCCTAGCTTGTTCGGGTTCTCAGCAGCCCAGGCCAGTGTGCATGGGGCCCGGGCTAGGGGATTCATTTGTCAGCAAGCCCACTGACTGTCACCTACGCTTGCAAAGCCAATGGGGACGAATGACATCACTGCCTGTTGCTGGGCAGTGACATCATTAGGCCTTGTTGGCATTGCTAGTGTGGATGAGTGTAAGCAGGTGAACAGCTCCCTCCAGCCTTGGCCCATGCATGAGGGGAGGGAGGGAGGGATACAGGTGTGTGGCTTGTGGTGGCAGAGTGGCACACAGGCAACTGGTGCTGGTGGCAGGTGCCACCAGAGGGGGGGAAAGTCAAAAATTGTTGGCAGTGCCTTTGGTGCCACTAAAAGGGAGGGCCCCCAGTGCTGAATGATTGAATACGGGCCCCTCCAGACCTTGTTTTGCCACTGACATGCCTGTAACTGGTGTCGCTCTCTGTGGCATGCATCGGTAACTCACTGGCATGGTCAGCACCACGATGCTTCTTTTACATGCATTGTTCTTGACATCACCTGGGGGCAAGCATAAGGGCCAGTCCACACAGGAATGTTCCTCAGTTGATGTCTGCAGCATCAAGTGATAAGTTGCACGCGTGGACTAGAGATCGTCCCACAAGCTTGGATGGTGCCCATGGCATCCCTGCTAGCAATGTCGTCATCGGTACCACCACTGCTCTGCATGTGTGCCGTGGTAAAAGGTTTGCCAGTTACACTCCGGTTGTTGCCAGTTCTTTTCCCTTGGAAAAAGAGATGGACATGCCAACTTTCCTTCCGGGACAGATGCATGTCTAAAGGTTGTATGAGAACTCTTGCTCATGCTAGCAGTCGCTGCCTTGTGCCTTCCTTCTTCTTGTTTAGGGGTGGTCCAAGTTATAGCAGCACTGGAGGTGAGGCTCTCAACGTTGCCTTGTCCGATACAGTTTTTCAACATCTGGCTAATAATGGCCCACATACGACTCAGTGTCTTGTGGACAGTTTATACACTGCCCACGCGGCTGTGGGCATGTAAAATAAAATCATCATAGTTACACAAGAGTGCTTTTGCCCGAATGCTGAAAAGTGCACACATTCAGTTGTGTGACAAGACAGCCATGATTTTCAGCAGCTCTGCTGTCACGCAACTGCATTAGCACCATTTTTGAGTCCAATCTCAGTGCAACCATCTCAGTTTTCTTTTAAATGCCCACAGCAGTGCTGGCGGTACAGAAATGCCCGTGGGACACTGCATGGTACGTGGGCCCAGTTTTTTTATTGCCACAAGAAGATTACTCAGTAATGTCTTAAGAACCATATAAGAAAAGGAAAGATAGTGCCGTTGAGTCGGTGTCGACTCCCAGCAACCACAAAGCCATGTGGTTTTCTTGGTAGAATACAGGAGGGGTTTACCGTCCATTGCCTTCCTCCCGTGCAGTATGAGATGGTGCCTTTGCCATTGTCACTGAAGTGAGCATCCACCTCCAGCATCTTCCTATATCACTGCTGCCCAGTATAGGCGACTACAAATATATATTTACTAGGGACAGTCTGGGAAGCACACCGGCGGGGATTCGAACTAACAGTCTCTTGCTCCCTAGGCAAGCTGCTTCCCCACTGCGCCACCACAGCTGATTAAGTATCATCTACTGGATGTATATACCATTATTATGCACTTCCTCCCCTTTTAATAACATTCTCAGTCCACAGTGCATGCAGTAAATGGAGATATTGCCCTTTCCCACACAGTCCAAGAAGTGTGTAGTACATAGAGAAATACATTTCAGAGGGGCAGAGGGGCGGGGAGAAGAGAGAGGGTGCACATCCCAAACTGGAGATGCCAGGGGTCAAACCTAAACATAGGAAACATAGGAAACTGCCATATACTGAGTCAGACCATTGGTCTATCTAGCTCAGTATTGTCTTCACAGACTGGCAGCGACTTCTCCAAGGTTGCAGGCAGGAATCTTTCTCAGCCCTATCTTGGAGAAGCCGGGGAGGGAACTTGAAACCTTCTGCTCTTCCCAGAGTGGCTCCATCCCCTGAGGGGAATATCTTGCAGTGCTCACACATCAAGTCTCACATTCATATGCAACCAGGGCAGACCCTGCTTAGCTAAGGGGACAAGTCATGCTTGCTACCACAAGACCAGCTCTTCTCTCCTAGGCCCTTCTGCATGCAAAGCAGATGCTCTACCACTAAGCCGCTCTACCAGCTCAACTAAACCTATGTGGCCAGGATGAGAAAGTCCTGCTGGGAGGGCAGGTTGACCAGCCAGGCAGGTTAATGGGCAGACAGCAAGGGCCATCCAGGAGCCAAGAGGGCTCCTCCTTCAGCTGAGAATGCAGCATGCAGCCAGTATGCTTCATCTTTTGCATGAGTGGGTATTAAAACTGGTACAAGACGGCAGTGCATTTCATTTACAAAGCACTTTACCATTTCCACTGAGTTTTGCCTTCAAACCAACCCTGCGAGGGTGTTATTCCTGTTTCAAAGATAGCGAACTAAGGCTGAGAAACAGCGCTTGGCCCAAAGTTACACACAAATTCATGAAACAGGGGAACTGAACCTTGACCCAAGGATAAGACTGGTTTTCAGTTTAACGAACTCCTTACGATATCTTGAACTGGCTCCAGGAAGAACTCAAGCAGTTACAATTTTGCTGATTCAAAGCCAAGAATTTGATATTGGGGGATTTGCTGCCAAGGACATTGTGCTGGCCACTAGCTTAGGCTGTTTTAAAGGGGATTAGGCAGATTTGCAGAGAATACTATTACCCTATGATAGGTGAACAGAGCTGCCATATTCAGAAGCAGTATACCAGACAAGTAATAGGATAGTTGTTGTGTTTCTGCCCTGGTGAATTTCCCAGAAGCATCTGGCTGGCTCTGGTTGGAAATGGGACACAGCAATTGGCAAATTCGCAGTTGGCGAGGCATTAAACCAATGCGAAACAGGGTTAGGGGAATAGTGATTGTGAAAATACCTCAAAATAAAGAAAATAATACCAGAAAATCAGCAGAAATCAGCACAAATCCCATAAGATCGCCTAGAGTCAGCAAGAGGAGTGAGCAGATTGAAGCTCTGGAAGTTTTTTTGAATCCCTCATATCACTAAAAGGCACTATTGAACCCCTCCAAATTGCAAAAAGGCACTTTAAATTGCATAGAGTTGGCAGGGTCAGCAAGAGGAATGAGCGGATTCAACCTCTGAACTCCCTAAAATCAAGAAACTCCCTGCATATCACTAAAAAAAATCTCAACAACTGAGGATACTCGGGTTGTGGTTGGCGAGACCGGTCACAATTTCCCAGCCACGGTTACTCAAAACCATGACTGGGAAAACTGCGATTGTCTGTACTAGATTTGATGGATCTTTAATCCAACTCTTAAAGAGTTTTAATTTGATCTCGGAAGGCTGAAGAAGTTTGATTATTAGACCCACCCACCTCTCACACCAATATGCCAAAACCCACTCCTTAAAACCTGAAATGTCATTATACCCTAAAACTTAAATGTCTAATTTTGTAATTCATTGTAATACAAACATGTGGAATACAAAATATAAAAACAAATCTATATGCAGGTTCAAAATGTGACCCCCCTCCTGCCACTGCCCCCATGAAAGCAGTTATGCTTCTTGCAGGAAGCTCCGAGTTTGGTTTTTCTTACGGCATGCTTAAGGGATGCACAAAATAGTAGATTTTGTGTCTTTTCTCTGTGCAAAGTGACAACCGCAGTTCAGCTTGGAACACACACGGAATGCCTGATCCCTTCAGAAGGGCCAGGGAGACTGACAGAGGTAGAAAGCAATTATCAGAGTTGAAATCTTGCCAGGTTTACTGGCAGAGACGCCTCTCCTCGTGCACAAGAGCTGCAGGCATGGAATAATTACAATGGGGCACGATCTCACGTTTTGATATCTGTATCCCTTTCCCCACACCTCTGCCCCAGCTTCATCCGCTCCTGGCAAACCTCCTGTGGTGCGAATGAAGAGCCAGGTATCTGCAACAGAAAACATTTCCTTGGGAGAGCCATGCTGCATCACTTTCCTGCAGAAAGCAGATCAAGGGTCTTGGCAGGTGTTGTTGTCATCCCAGACTGTTAAATACTTGCTGGATATTGGCGAGGCAATATCCGGAGATGGAAATGGCCCTTTGGTAGAGTCAGAGCTGGCTCCAGGTGTTTGTAGGCTTGTGGGCGAGGGGCCATAACCCCACCTTCCCCATAAATGCAAGAAAAGAAGGCAATGCCCCTGAGCATGACCAAAGGGCATCCCCTTACTAGTACATGACCACTGTCAGCCTCAACCCATCAAAGACAGGGGTAGGCCACCTTGGCTCTCCAGCGGCTGAACCACAACTCCCATCAACCCTGCTACAGTTTACTGTGACTGGGGATGATAGTAGTTCAACAGTAGATGGAGAACCAAGGTGCCTTTCACTGCCGCTGCTAGAGGTCATAGGGTGCTGAGGTGGCACAAAGGCACCATTTCAGCCTCCAGGTGGGGTGCACTGCTTGCTTGATCTATCTATCTATCTATCTATCTATCTATCTATCTATCTATCTATCTATCTATCTATCTATCTATCATATTTGTATACCCCCCAAAATGCAAGTCACTGGGCAGTTTACAACAAAACAAACAAATAAAAAGGTTAAAACAATTTAAAATTTAAAATGTAAAAACTATTAAAAATCATCCAACTATTAAAAGAGTATCTAATAAAAAGCCTGTATGGGTGAACAAAGGTGTCTTGACTGCTTTTTAAAAAGTTGTAAGAGATGGGGAGGCTCTTATTTCAGCAGGAAGTGTGTTCCAAAGCCTCGGGGCAGCAATGGAGAAGGCCCAACCCCGAGTAGCCACCAGGCAAGCTGGTGGCAGACGAACCTCTCCTGATGATCTCAGTGGGCTGTGGGGCTCATAGTGAAGAAGACGTTCTCTTAAATACCCAAGGCCTAAGCTGTATTTTGCCCCAAAACTCATCAGCAGCCAGTGTAGATCTTTTAAGATAGGAGTGATATGGTCTCTCCGAGATGACCCAGACACCAACCTGGCTGCCGTATTCTGGACCAACTACAGTTTCTGGACTATGTACAAAGGCAGCCCCACATAAAGCGTGTTGCAGTCGTCAAGTCTGGAGGTGACCAGCAAATGTACTATTCTGAGGTCATTTATCTCAAGAAACGGACGCTGCTGGCATATCAGCCGAAGCTGATAGAAGGCACTTCTGGCCACTGTCTCAACCTGGTTTGTGACAGAAGCACCCCCAGACTGCATACCTGTACCTTCTGGGGAAGTGTGACCCCACGCAGAACAGGCAGTTTGAAACTATATCCTGAGTTCCGACCCAGCACAAATACCTCCGTCTTATCTGGATTCAGTCTCAGTTTGTTATCTCTCATCCAGTCCATCACCACCTCCAAAGGTTTAGGGAAGTTATGGCTTCTCCTGATGATGCTGACATGGAGAAAAAGATTTGTGTAACATCAGCATACTGATGTCCTGCACCAAATCTCCTGATGATCTCTCCAAGCGGTTTCATGTATATGTCAAACAATAGTGACAATACGGAACCCTGAGGGACACCGTACCAAAGTTCAGATTTTGAAGGGACATCATCTGGAATCTGCCCAAGAGGTAGGACTGGAACCTACCTCTCTTGAATGATTCCTTGTGTAAAAAACCCAAATCTCCCTGCAGCAAGAAAACTAGTCAATCAAGGATAATGTTTCCAGCCCAGCCCATTGCCTGCTGTGTTGGCTTTCTATCTGTAAGGAGTTATTCATGTGGGTGAACATTCAGAAAAGTGGTCCTTCCCTTGCCGTTTGAAGTGGTACAGTCAGTCCTACCATCTCATTGTACTGCATATCTGCCTTAATCAGGAAAGCATTTCTGGTGCTAAGCTAAGGACATTGTAAACTGCACTTCTCATTTCATATATATAGGAAATCTACATCTGTAGATTGCATCAGTGATTCCTGACATCAATGTGGATGGGAGATCACAGTCCACACGAGCCTACTTCTGGAAATGATGGTGGCAGGAATTGATGGTGTGACTCTAGACAGTCTCTGAGCACTAGAAAATAGTACTTTTGAGCTTGCCCTATTTTTACACTAATCTTTGGAAATCCATTTCCAAGTATCTGGGCCTTCTGAGTTTAGGTGAATAGTGACCAGGAACAGGGCCTTCTTGGTTGTGGTGCCCATTTCTGAATGCCCTCAGAAAAGGGCATTCAGAAATGCCCTGAATGCCCTCAGAAAATGCCCTCATAAAGGCTCACCTGGCATCAAATTAGTTGTCATTTTGGTGCTAGGTGAAGATGTTTTTGTTTGCCTTTCAACATGTTCACTAGCTGCTTTTTAATTGCGGATTTATTCTGCTTCTGCTGGTTTTACTGGTTTAACAGGCTTTTATTGTTTCTTCTGCATGATTATTTGGTGTTTGATAGTTTTATGCCTCACTTTAATATTACATTTTATTATATTATTGTTCGCTGCTCTGGGAGCTTACTGGCTGAAGAATGGCATACATATTCTGAAAAGAGAAGAAAATAACTGATAAGAAAAAAGAAAAAGGCCAGTTTGTGCCAATGGATGATCCTAGCCATGGTTGGATTGAGAACAGTTTCCAACCATCAATGATTAACAAAGAACGTTCCAGAGAATGAAGGAGCAGTGCCACTGAATAATTGATATGCTGCAGACCAATCAATGCTACAGGGGATCCTGACTAATTAAAGGTTCCTAAGGAACCCCTGTGGTAATTTACAGCAATGAAAGTTCACTTTCTCTTTCTTTCTGTCCCCATCTCCTCCATTTACTCTAAGTATCTCTATTTACTTGGGACAGACCCAATTTTCTGCTAGCTGCCCCAATAAATCACGATCTCCATTTTCTGTTATGTTGCAATTTTGTAAATGCCTTAAAAAAAACGTGGCTAATGGCTGACAAGCAGAGCAAAGATACACCAGTGCATCAAGAGAGCAGCCTGGCAGAACTCCCAAATTAACTCCACAGGTGCAGTGGAAAGGGGTGATTTTTGATGCCCTTCCCTTCCCCAGGAAGCCCTCTGTGCCTCCCTAAAACATGTCCCTGGTGGCTGTGCAATGCTCAGGGACATATTTTCAGGTGTTTCTGTTCCACTCCATTCATGGGTGTCTGCAGGAATTTTTCAGGGGAGGAAAGTATATACATGTAAATATAATGTAAAAAGCACCTGCTGGTCCACAGTAATCCAGCCATGAATTGGGGGTGGGGGCAACTTCCTGCTTTGCTCTCCACTGCAGATCCCCATGACTTCATTCCATCATAACTGGCTATCCAGATAGTAAAAGTTGCTGAATGTATTCCCATAACAAGTACAGCCAGATCTGGGGTGAGCTTAAGCGTTCTTTTAATGGTTGTAAATATTTTTTAAAGGAAAATATTATGGTTTTTAAGTTTTACAAAAGGAAAATCTTTACTACCATATCCACCTATACCCTAGGATAGGCTTAGGCTATAGCAGTGTGTGTGTGTGTGTGTGTGTGTGTGTGTGTGTGTGTGTGTGTATATATACAGAGAGAGAGAGAGAGAGAGAGAGAGAGAGAGAGAGAGAGAAGGATCAAATTATGAGAAAATAGGTAAGAGTCCCTCATAATGGAATCCACAAAGCCAGCCTCTGATTTCCCAGAATTTAGCTATATTATGCCAGCCCAGTAGAAATTTCGGTTTTGGAACTGAAATTTCTCCAAGTGAGATTCAAATGGAGAATTTCAGGGTTTCACCAAGGAGAAATACTGGAAATTTTTCTCAGGCAATTTTTCTACATCCCATAGCTAAGAGCACTGCCCCCTGCAGGGGCAACCCAATTTCTGCACCTGAAATAAGGTGAACCTGACGAATGGGCAGCCTGTAAGGTGCATGGCTACCTGACAATACCCCAATAATTCTGCCACCTTTGGTGACCAACTCACTAGGGATGTGCAAGGAACCATGGAGGCATGGTCCGGCACTGGGAGGAGTGTCGCTTTAAGGGCAGGGGGGGTAGTACTTACCCCTCCCGCCACTCTTCCCCCTCCAGTGCTTGACTTTTAGGTAACATTTTTGGGGCGGCAGGGTTCCTCCCTGCCGCCCCTGCCCCCATCATTAGCTGCAAAGCTCCAGAGCAAGAAGAAGCTGGTGCCACGCATGCGTCTTTCGCGGTGCACATGCCTGTTGCTGCCGCCGGCATGTGTGCGCCACATACATCACACGCAACATGTGACGTATGCGGCGTGCATGTGCTGGCGGCAACAACAGGCGTGCGCGCGCTGCAACATGCGCATGTGTGGCGCCAGCTTCTACTTGCTCTGGAGCTTTGCAGCCAATGATGGGGGCAGGGGCAGCAGGGAGGAACCCTGCCACCCCAAAAACGTTACCTTAAAGTTGGGCGCCAGAGGGGGAAGAGTGGCGGGAGGGGTAAGTACTACCCCCCCCCGCCCTTAAAGCGACACTCCCCCTGCCGGACAGCCGGACTGGCCAAATTCCAGACCGGTCCGGAGGCCTTTTGCATGGCTCCAGACCGGTCTGGGCACACTACAACTCACCTCATGAAAGGGCTGCCCAGGCCCCGGGGCGTAACTATCATAGGGCAAGGGGAGACAGTTGTCTGGGGCCCACTGCCTTGGGGGGCCTCCCAGAGGCAAGTCACATGACTGACTCCCCCAGCCGTGCACCC
The DNA here is from genome assembly GCF_027244095.1 of Hemicordylus capensis. NCBI lineage: Eukaryota > Metazoa > Chordata > Lepidosauria > Squamata > Cordylidae > Hemicordylus > Hemicordylus capensis. The sequence goes on along the minus strand of NC_069658.1, from coordinate 13,097,494 downwards.
GCCTGGGCTTCCTTTGGTTGTATTCATCCTTTGAAATTGATGTGAGTGTTAAGACCTGGAGCTACCAGAACAGCAGCATGTCTTTCTCTAGTACCATTAAATGACTTGCATTGTCCACAATTTACAAAACCTTTAAAAAATTATTTAGGATGATGTTATATTGTGGCACATAGGTGTGTGTGTGTGTACACACACACACAATGCTTTTTGTTACCACTATTTAGCCTCATTTAAGATTTCTTTACTTCATGAGCTGAGCTTCAGTGGGGGGGGGGCATTTAAAAATCTTGTCTCTGGGCCCACTCCAACCTTGCTATGCCCCTGTCCAGGCTCCCTTTGTCCTCCCCGCTCCAGTAATCTGAGCACTGGCACAGCAAGGCCTTCAGCAAGCCATAGTGGCATATCGAAAGGGTGGACAAATCTTGAAATAAAAAATTCTGGTACCTTGGTGAGGCTTTGGGGTGAAGTGCAGTCTGGATATGGGGATGGAGTTTGGGGAATTGCCCAACAGTTTGTGGTAGGCCTGAGGGTGGAGCCAGTATAAAAACAGTCTTTTAACCTAAGGTGTAATTAAAACACACACACTGAAGTCTGACATCCAGACTAACAAAGCACTTGTGCCATGCACAAAAGTTGAGCAAGCGAAAGAAGACCATATACATATGCTACTACTAATAGATCACAGAGCTGTATGAAGTCACTGGCATTTCCGGATTGCACCTTTGTGCAATAGTTCCCTGCAGAATCCATAAGGCATGTCACAAGTTGTGCATTGTGTTGTGCTGCCGTGGACATGTTTGAACTGGAGCGACACTAGTCTGGAACACAAGCTTCAGATGTAGCACAAGTAACTTAGCTAGCGCAACAGCCTTGGGCTCCATTAGTCTGAATGTCAGCCTCTGTGTGTGTGTGTGTGTGTGTGTGTGTGTGTAGGGAGACATAGCTGTACCTCTTATTTTTCTGGCAACTGTCCAGAATGTAAAACAAAATGTTTGACTGGGATTTATTTGGATTTATTTATTGACTAGGGGATTTATTTGGACCCCCCCTCCGCCCGGGTATTTGGCAATCCAACATGGACATAGGTGAGAAGGTGACACACCACCTCATTCTCCTTGGTGTAATAATTAAGTGGGGGTAGGATGAATATATTGAATGAAAGTTGGAGGAGTATGCTCCCTGCCCCCACATTCTTATGGATGTTAGTTTTCCATTTTAATGTCCCTAACCACTGCTCATGCTTCCCCTCTTGGGGTCTGTGTGCTATGGAAATATGCAATTAATATTGCAGCGATCATAATTGCTAATTATTAAATCAATGCAACCTTTGCCCCTCCCCTCCCTTTTTGTGGCCTAGTTTTGTACTGTAAACGATTTTAAATCACAGGGAAGGCAGGGGAGGGACAGCGGAGCTCTGATGTTACAAGCTGGAAACCGAGGAGGATGGTGGGAGTGGGATGCAAGCTTATTATTATTATTATTATTATTATTATTATTATTTTACACAGTCAGCCAGGTGTTATTCACTAGATTGTTTTATCTAGACATCGAGTCCTTCCCAAGGACCTGGGATGGCTGGATTTTATTGTCAATTGTTATAGATATCGTCGCAGAATATAGGCTGTTCCCAGTAAAGCTGCTTTTTGTAATTGGCTGATGGTGATTTCTGTGGCCCCTATGGTGTTGAGGTGCTCTTCAAGGTCTTTTGGAAATGCACCCAGGGCGCCAATTACCACTGGGATTATTTTGGTCTTTTTCTGCCACAGCCTTTCAATTTCAATTTGTAGATCTTTGTATTTGGTGGTTTTTTCTATTTCTTTTTCTTCCATTTTGCTATCCCCTGGTATTGCTATGTCGATTATTTTGACTTGTTTTTCTTTCTTCTCGACTACAGTTATATCTGGTGTATTGTGTGGCAGATGTTTGTCTGTTTGTAGTCGGAAGTCCCATAATATTTTTACATCTTCATTTTCTTCAACTTTTTCAGTTTTATGGTCCCACCAATCTTTGGCTACAGGTAGCTTGTATTTTTTGCAGATGTTCCAGGGTATCATCCCTGCTACTTTGTCATGCCTTTGTTTGTACTCAGTCTGTGCAATCTTTTTACAACAGCTGATTAGGTGGTCCACGGTTTCATCTGCTTCTTTACAAAGGCGGCACTTGCTGTTTGTTGTGGATTTTTCGACTTTTGCTCTTATTGCATTTGTTCTTAGTGCCTGTTTTAGTGCCGAGCATTTTTCGGCTCGGTTCTTGACTTGTTCTTTCTTGTAGGCCTGCTTTGTTTCATTGGTGTTGAATAGTTTCTTGTTATTGACCATTTGAAGTGCATCTTCTTCACTGTCCTTTATATATTCTTCAAGGCCTCTTTTCTCCTCCTCTGCTGTTTGATGGACTTGCAGCATTCATCATCATCATCATCATCATTAATAATAATAATTCAATTTCTATACTCCTTTAGGCTAAAGGAGATTGGCACTGAACAAAGGAATCAGCAACTTCACACTGGCTTTGATAAACCGAGGCTGGATATTAACATAAGAACATCCCTGCTGGATCAGGCCCAAGGCCCATCTAGTCCAGCATCCTGTTTCACACAGTGGCCCACCAGATGCCCCTGGAAGCCACAGGCAGGAGTTGAGGGCGTGCCCTCTCTCCTGCTGTTACTCCCCTGCAACTGGTACTCAGAGGCATCCTGCCTTTGAGGCTGGAGGTGGCCTGTAGCCCTCTGACTAGTAGCCCTTGATAGACCTCTCCTCTGTAAAGTTATCCAAACCCCTCTTAAAGCCATCCAGGTTGTTGGCTATCACCACATCCTGTGACAGAGAGTTCCACAAGTGGATCACGCGTTGTGTGAAAAAGTACTTCCGTTTGTTGGTCCTAGACCTCCTGGCAATCAATTTCATGGAGTGACCCCTGGTTCTAGTGTTGTGTGTCTTCTTCTCTTCCCAGAAGCGGTGCGCTGGAGACGACAAAGAAGAATATTCAAATACTGCTTTTCAAGCCAAGTTCCCCAAGCGGTTTACATCGATATAGGTAAATAAAAATGGCTCCCTGTCCCCAAAGGGCTCACAATCTAGAAAAGAAACAGAAGAGAGACGCCAGCAACATCCACTGGAGGGGTGCTGTGTTGGGGGTGGAGAGGGCCAGTTGCTCTCCCTCTGCTAAATACAAGAGAATAACCATTTTAAAAAGGTGTCTCTGTGCTCAGTTTGCAGGGGACAATCGCTCTAGCTAGGAGCTCCCAGCAACAGTCACTGGAGAGACACTATGCTGGGTTGAACAAGGGCAGTTCCCTTCCAAATCTGAGACAATCCTCACTTGACAAGGTGCCCCTTGGCCTTGTTAGCAGGGAATTACATGGTGCCTAGGCTGCTGAAGGCTTCATAAGGCATGGCCACCATTTTACGTCCCACCTGCTTGGCTATGCAGATGCTGGATCATCGGTGTAATCTGCTCTTGATTGTAATGCCATCTGATCATGACTTGACCAGCAGGCAAGTCACAGGTGTTCTGCACCAACCCAAGGCCTCCGCATCTCCCCTCATTACTCCCTCTCTCTTTTCTTTGGAATCCTGCCCCAAGAGGCAGCTCTTCTACGGCACTTGGTGGTCAAACTGGAAATGCATGCTAAAGAGGTGCACTGCTAAGCAGAAGGGCCATTTCTTTCACTCAAAACGACTGTGAGGAGTATGTGTGTGCCCATTCTAGACTGGAACTGTGCCAGACAAGGTGGGGGAAATTAACTCTTTTCTCTCATGCTGTTTTTCTGCTGAAAATAGGAACATAGGAAGCTGCCATTTACTGAGTCAGACCATAGGTCCATCTAGCTCAGTATTGTCTTCACAGACTGGCAGCGGCTTCTCCAAGGTTGCAGGCAGGAATCTCTCTCAGCCTTATCTTGGAGATGCTGCCAGGGAGGGAACTTGGAACCTAGATGCACTTCCCAGAGCAGCTCCTCTCCTTAATGGGAATATCTTACAGTGCTCACACTGGCTAATTCCACACAGTGGCTAATTCTTACAAACCACTGCTGAGGGAAAGGTATTTTCAACAAAAACACTCATCCCCACCCCCACTTCTTTCACCACAGGTAAAGTGTGCCACAGTTCCAGTCACCATTGGGTTCCTGCAACTATTTTCTGTGAAAGAAGAGGCAAGTGTTTGTTATTTCATTTATGATTTTTCAACTTTAGTTCTTTAAGGAGTTTTTTAGATAAAATACAAAATCACTACTGGCAATCTAGTAGTGACAGCACTTTGTGTATAGGCAAGTGAAGAGGAAGAGGAAGAGGAAGAGGAAGAAGAAGAAGAAGAAGAAGAAGAAGAAGAAGAAGAAACATTATGAGACAACATTTCCACAGTACAAAAGGGCAGCACTGGAGACAAAGACGTGGAAATCAGGAGTACTTAAGAATCTGTCGCAGACACTGTGTGGTTAATGCTGAAGTTACTCGCAGAGCAAGATCAGAAATGGAGTTTTGAAATGAAATAAATTAAAATGAAAAAGGGTTGAGGAAATGCAATCACTGAGTGCTGATGAAGAGTAAACCATGAAATCCAGGAACAGCTGCTTTTCCATTGTATTTTTGCAAAGATGATGTGCAGATAAAAGACCACAAAGCCCTACCCTCTTTACCTGTGGTGAAAGAAGCTCCCATTTCGCCCCCCACCCCATGTAGGCATATGAAAGCAAAATCACCTGAGTTATAATAAAACATGAAAGACATAGGGGTGAGCGGGAAGTCGGGTCCTGAATGGTGGCCTCAGGTGGCAGAAAGTGTAGCTATAATGCAGAAAGCAATTAGAGACAAGATCTGTGGTTTGCTTACTGCTCTGATAAAGGTGAGCCTTGCCTGGGCCTTCACCAGCAGAGCAGAGCTATGAGTATAACAGCCCTGATGAACTGCTCAACGCCCTAGCCCTGTTCAGACATGACATTGTCCCCAGTGGCTAAGAGTAAATTCTTTCAGTTTCAGGAAGGTAGATTTATGCCGCATTCACATGTAACACAGAACCGAGGGTCTAATGGTCCTGCGGTTCTGCCCCCCCCCCCGATCCTATGTGCTTACCTGTCTGCTTTCGCATGTAAGAGCCAGGACCTGAACTGCAGTCACTGAAGCGAGGAGGGGGAACTGTCTGTGAGAGCTTTCTTCTGGAATGAAGGACAGCCCCAGTAGCCAATCACAGCTGGAGTGAGGGAAGAGCTTCCTCCTTCAATTCTGGTTAGGGTTTGCTCAGAGATGTAGCTAGGTGAGAGGGGGTCCATGTTTGTCCCTCTCCCCGGTGGCCCCTCAGAGTGGGGGAGTTAATGAAGAAAATAGGGAGGGGTGGAACTGGGGGGCCCTCAGGAGCTGGTGGGCTGGGTTCTTGGAACCCATCTGCTCAATTATAGCTACAACCCTGGGTTTGCTGCAGCATTTGGATGTTGAGTCAGTGTTGACTCCTGGCGCCCACAGAGCCCTGTGGTTGTTTTTGGTAGAATACGGTAGGGGTTTATCATTGCCATTTCCCGCATAGTATGAGATGATGCCTTTCAGCACCTTCCTATATCGCTGCTGCCCAATATAGGTGTTTTCCATAGTTTGGGAAACATAGCAGCGGGGATTCGAACCGGCAACCTCTGGCTTGATAATCAAGTCATTTCCTTGCTGCACCATTAGGTGGCTATAACAACCACAATATGAAACCTGAGTTAGGAGCGGCGAAACTCACTACAAATAGAAGATTCAAACTAGAGTTTGGGGAGGGAAACCTCAGGTCGCTTTTGTGTCCAAACAGTGGTTACATGCATTCAGATGTAAAATAAATTCAACCTCAGGCCCCTTCAACTCTGTTATGTGCAAAAGCAGCCTTATACTGGTCCCCAAACAAGACTCCCCCTAAAAGGACCAAATATTGCTGACTGCAATAGCACTGGTGCTTCATCTCCAGGTATATATATCTCCAATTTAAAAAAAGAAAGAATATTCAGAACTGCACAATGGTATGCAAGTGTAATTTGCATAGCATGCAACCCTATAGAACACACACATTTACCTTGCCTGTGCACGCATTCCTTGTTGCCTGGAATTCATATTCCAGGTCCTTTAGAAACCTACATAGAGTGGGAGAGAATCGTCAGAACTGGGAGTTTGACGGCACTATTGCGGAAGAGTCCTATATTCATTGGTGAAGATTCTGTAGGAAATAGCAGCGGAATCTGCAGGAAGTGTCTCTGGCAGTAGAGGGAGAAACGGTTATGTCTGATCTGGATCTGGGTTCTAGAGCAGCCTAGACTGCTCCTTAACTTTTCTCATTGCGATCAGTCACTTTTTACATCATCTAACATAACTACAACTTTGTCATGACTTGGATTTTTGAACTGTGCAAACGTTCTTTTAGAACTGCACATTTTTGTTTTGGAACGGCATGTTTTGTGTCTGGTTGCATGTTTAAAAAAAGTCTTGTCATATGTCACCACTTCCTGTTCTCCTCCATGCACAGGCGGCCTCTACTGGAAAAGATATGAGAAATTTATTTATTTGATTGATTGATTGATTGATTGATTTATATACCGCCCCTCCAAAAATGGCTCAGGGTGGTTTACAACAAATAAAAACAATAAAAATCAATTAACAGTTAAAATCAAAACTTAATCAATTAAACAATTAAAATCATTTAAACATTAAAAACATTAACATTAAAATCACTTAAAACCAGCATTAAAAATTTAAACCATGAGTCTAATTAAAAGCCTGGGTGAATAAATACATCTTCAATGCCTTTTAAAAAGTTGCCAGAGACGGGGAGGCTCTTATTTCAACAGGGAGAACATTCCAAAGTCCAGGGGCAGCAATGGAGAAGGCCCGTTCCCAAATAAGCACTGGACGAGTTGGCGGCAGCCGCAGGTGAACCTCTCTAGAGAATCTTGTCCGTTAGCAGGTAGAAGGACAAAACTTGGGGTTGTAGTTCAGTGAAAGAGCATCTGCTTTGCATGCAGAAGGTCCCAGGTTTGATCCCTGACATCTCCTGCTAGGCTGAGAGGGACTCTTGCCTGAAACCTTGGGGAGCTGCTGCCAGTCAGTGAGGACTTTACTGAGCTAGGTAGACCGAGGGTCTGACTCAGTACAAGACAGTTTCCTATGTTCCTCTGTTTCAGAGAGGAGCCCTCACTCTTTCACATCGAGATCTAATCCAAAGGGCTCTCAAACACCCATCCAAACGGATGTTGCCCATGGAAGAAAGTATTGGTGGAATGGAAACTTGAATTTGCTAGGAATTGAGTATGGGCTTGGGGAGCGGCAGATGGTCGAGGAAACTAGACCGTTAATCCAGCCAAATTATGGCAACAGATGTTCCAAGATGTTTGTATTCAAATTCAAACTGTTAGCCCACTTGGATGTACCACTTTCCTTATTAATTAATAAAAGACATGCAGGCACATGAAATCTGACATCAGCAGTGGTTGTCTGCCAAAGCTTAAAGTAAGTGTGTGTGTGTGTGTGTGTGTGTGTGTGTGTGTGTGTGTGTGTGTTTAACACTGTGAGTTAAGGGTTCATTCCTTACCCCCCCCCCACCCCAATAATGGATGAATTTGAACATCACAACAAAGGAAGTTGGAGGGAAAAGGAGAGAAATGGCCACAAATAACACAGTGCTGTGCCGGGTCGAAATATTTCCACGGACGACAAAATAGTTAAAAAACGGCTGCACTGCATGCTTGTGTAGCAGCAGGATGCGCTGCAGGGAAGATCGCTGGACTGTAATGATATGCCCTTCCCATATGGAAATGCCCACTAGCCATCCGCAGTGTCCTCTCCGGTACGCAGAAGGGAGACGCGGCTTCAGTGGGAAGAGGGAGCATTATTGATGCTTTTGCCTCGGGGATGGAAGCGGATAATGGATGGAGGGACATAGGCCGTGCTTTGTCATCAAACGAGGGGCCTGAAAGATGGGGCACACTGGAATATTATCCGTCATCCCTTGATCAAGATGTAATACCATCAAAGTCTTTTTCTCCTTTCCCTTTGCACCAGGGAGGGCTTTGCTCTGCAGCAGCAGCTGTAGTTTTGTCTGTATTAGGGTTTCCCCCCCTTAAAACACACACACACACGCACACACACACACACACACACACACACTCCAAAGCACTGCAGAGCTGTGGCATGCACAATGTGTATCAGCTCACCTAGGTCTGCACTGAACATCTGGGTGGGCCTGGTGTGTAAACCACCTTGAAAATCACACTGGTTTCAAGAGCGGAGGTGGAGTGGGCAGTGTTCCTTGTAGCAGGGATTCTCAGATTTGTTAACTACAGCTCCCTTCATCCACAGCTACACTTTCTGGGGATTATGGGAATTGTAGTCAACAACATCTGGGAATCCCTGTTACAGGGAACACTGGTAGTGGACAGAGCAGGGCTACTCAGCTGTGGCCCTTCAGCTGTTTTTGGATGACAGCTCCCAGCATTCCCAGCCACAGTGGCCGATCGTCAGGGATGATGGGAGTTGCAGGAAGGCCAAAGTTGAGTAGCCTTGGACCAGTGCTGGTTTGGGGGCAAGCGGTAGCAGCTTGTGAACGCGCCGCTGGGGTGGGGGCTGCGGGAGGCATCTTTAAGGGGAAAGAAAGTCGCTGCTTACCTCCGCAGCATGCTGCCCAGCAGCCCGTGCAGTGGGGAATCGCCGCCACCACTCACCTGGCGTAAACGGAGCCAAGCCAGGTGAGTGGGGGCAGCGATTCCTCGCTGCAGGAGCTGCTGACCGGCACGCGGCGGAAGTAAGCATAGACTTTCTTTCCCCTTAAAAGATGCCTCCTGCCCCCTCCCCCTGCGGCATGTTCACGAGCTGCTACTGGGGGCAAGGAAAGCCAAGGGCATATCTACACAGACTTCAACTGGTTCAATAGCTATGCCCTCTCGCCAGGGAATCCTGGGAACTGTAGTTTTGTGAGGTGGGGGGGATTAGAGATCTCGAAAGCTGAATTCCCAGCACCCCATCAAATTACTGCACCAAAATACAGTCCCTAACATCTTTGGGAGAAGCCATTACTGGTATAAAACCAAACTGTTAACTGGTATAAAACCAATGTTTGTTGTATAGGTACGTCCTAACTTCAAATCCACAATACTCATCATGCGATCATCATCATCATCTCTTCTTCTTCTTCTTCTTCTTCTTAAAAAAAACCTCTTCTTCTTCTTCTTCTTCTTCTTCTTCTTCTTAAAAAAAAACAAAAACAAAGACCCAACAACAAAGTTTACATAGCAAAACAATGGTTCCCTGTCCTGAAAGGGCCCACAGCCTAAAATGTAACACAAGGGAAATGCCAGCAGCAGCCACTGGGAGGTCCAAGATGTGGGGCTGAATAGAGAGTGTTGCTCTTCCTATGCTACCCAGAAGAGAGCCACCCATTCAAAAGGTACTTCCTGTCCAGATAGTAGCGATTAAGCAGATTGCAGGGATACAGGAAGTTGGGAATGAAAGGTGGTCATGCAGAAATGGTGGCTGATATACACAGCATGGGAGCACTATTGCCGCAAGTGAGAGCAGCCTAAAAGAACTTCCCAACTAACTGTACTAGTGCAGTAGGAAAGCAGCAATTTTTGATGCCTTCTGCTTCCCCAAGAAGCCCTTTGTGCCACCCAAAAATATGTCCCTGAGGACTGGCAGCTCTCTGGTAGGTTCTTTAGCTTGTTATTTTAGCTTTTTATACTTTTTATAATTTTTTTCTTTATACTTTTAATAATTTTTTAAAATAATTTTCAGTTTTTAGCTTCTAAAATAACTTTTAATTTGAACCTAATTAATGAGTGTGGTTTTAACCTGGCTTTTAACTTGTTTGTTCAATTTGGTTAATTTTATTACTTTTATTGTGCCTTGTATTTTTTTTTAATTGTTGGGAGCTGCCCCAAGCAGTAGTGAACTGCAGGGGCGGATTATAAATATTTTAACTAACTAAATAAATAAATACATACATACATACATACATACATATTTCCAGATGGCCCAGAGGACTTCCTAAGGACGGGGAGGGTGTTGAAAGTTGCTCCTTCCTCGCCGTAATGGTGCAGTTAGTTGGGAAGTTCTGTTAGGTTGTTTTCTTGCTTCACTGGTGCATCCTTGCTTTGTATGTCAGCCATTAAAACCTCTATTAATGTATCTGATGGAGGGTAGATCCATTTCCATCTGCAGCCAGCCCAGAGAACAATTTGTTATGGGGCGTCCGAATAAATAAAGTTGTTCCTGGTGCTGTTATTGTTGCTGTTCTTCTTGTTATTTTTTTATAGCCATGTAGAAAACACCTGCAAAGCAAAGTCATATGATTAGATAACTCTGTGTTATCACAGGCCAGCTTGCTTTAGGTTCCATTCATTCTTTTTTGTATGATTACAAAATTAATAATGTCTTCATTTCTGTGTTTCTTCCAGAATGTCATTTGACTTGGTTTTAACCCATTAATTTTCTCATCTGTTTAAAATGCAGCTATGACAGATGATTTATCAAATAACTTCAGATTGCTTATACTGAGGTGTAATCCGTCGTTCTTTGCAGTCCCCCTGAAGTAGGATTACTCTGAAACATGTTGAGTGCCCCCCCCCGCTCAATAAACCTTAGTACCCTGGGTGCCTTCTTGAGGGTTATGCTTCCTTCCCCCACTAGTCTTCTGGTTTTGGTGTTGCCCCCTTTAAAAAATTTCTCTGACTTGATTTGTGGCACAGCTGCCCAAAATGTTGGTTTCTACTGACCTAAAGCTTATTAATTTTGTAGCCAATTTTGCTACAAGGTTGGGGACATCAGCATGCAGTGACAGAGACATCAGATGTGGATGTGCTTTTATGTTTGCATCGAGAGATGGAAGGTGCACCCTTCTCCATCTGGTCCAAGCTACATAGGAATATAGGAAGCTGCCATATACCAAGTCAGACCTTTGGTCTATCTAGCTCAGTATTGTCTACTACACACACTGGCACACCTTCTCCAAGGTTGCAGGCAGGAGTCTCTCTCAGCCCTATCTTGGAGATGCCAGAGACCTAGATACTCTTCCCAGAGCGGCTCCATCCCCTAAGGGGAATATCTTACAGTGTTCACATGTGGTCTCCCATTTAAATGCAACCAGGGCACACTCTGCTTAGCTAAGGGGGCAAGTCATGCTTGCTACCATAAGACCAGCTCTCCCTCATAGACCAGCTCTCCTCTCATTGACCAGCTTTTTCCCTGAGCTTGCTTTCTGTAAGTCCCATTGGCATACAGAGCTGGCCTCCTAATGAGGCAAGCACCTCAGCAATGGATGATCAGTGGGTGAGGGGTGGCTACTGCCACTGCCCTGTTCCCACAATCTGAAGTAGCAGCAGACTGAAATGGGTATTTGCAGATACCCATGGTATGTTATTTCAAGGTATTGTGTCTTACGTCAAAGTATTTTCTGGGGTCTTCTTCAGTATATTTTCTACGATGCTGACGGGAGTCATACAGTCACTGGCTACCTATGAATGAGTTCTTGTATTGTTAGTGTGTGTGGATTTGAATGTTATCGCAGGCAATTATTGGCCAGCAGGTATGCTATTTATGCTGCCAGTATTGCATTCTTAGATTTATTTTTTTTGGTATGCACAATTTTGAAATGTTCTAATGCATTTTATAAGGTGCTAAATGACTTGGTACAGGAGCATTTTAAATTCACCTTATTGCAGCATCCACCCTTGCTTTGTGTGGGATTTGGTAGATATCATGGGCCATGACCATATCACGGGCAGCCCTGATCAGTTGATCCACCTTGCATAGAGCAGCTTCTACGCAAATAAGTGTGCAGATTTCTGGATTTGGCCGTCTCACCCTCCAAACAGCAAGTTTCTGCATGTATGGAACAGCTTTGCACATGGGGAGATTGCTGGATTGGGGGGTTTGGGAATAAATATAGGGTTCTTTCCTGGATGGCTTTAGAAAGAGTGAGGAAGCTATTTAAACGTTTTGATTATGTGTTTCTAATTGTTAGTTGCCTGAAGCCTTTGTGGATAAGAAGGCTATTTATTTTTAATTAAAGATAAGCATCCCAATCCAGCTAAGGAGATACAGGCACATAAACTGGCTCCTGGATGCATATCACTTGCTGGATTAGGAACTGTGAGTGTAAATCAGATGTGCATGCAAATATGCATCAGACTGCTCATCAGAGTGTGAGTGCCGTCTATCCCCATTGCACTGTTTTCATTGGGATTGGCAACTGTGTCCTGGAGGGGGGAACATAGTTATACCATATGGATTAATCCTTCAGGAAGACACAAGGGTGGGATACCTTGTCACAACCTTTCCTCTTTATTTATAAACAGTAGATAAAGCTGATTTTCCTTTGTCTCATGCTTGGGGAGAGAGCAGACACAGCTCCAAGGAAGGAACAGAGACAGCCACCCTAACTAGCTGCGGTGTATATCAACCCTCAGTAAATACAGACCTTTGCCGGAGCAACATCTGAACTTGCTCTGGTGCCAGAAAACAGCTGATATCTTTTGCCTCCCGTGGAGTTATCTGAAGTTCTGATCTTCTGCCTGGACCCTTGTATTTTCTTTGAGACATCTGAGATCTGGATCCTCTTGCGGGAGTCTTCCCTCTGCTCACACTCCTACTCTGGCTAGAGAGACTCCTTCTGGAACAGAATAATTAATGACATCAGGACAGGATGATGCTCGGTGCAATGCAGTGAGAAGCCTAACTGCATTTCCCAACAAACTACCCCACTGTTGCAGGGAAATTGACATATTTTACACCCTTCCCTTCCTCTGAAAGCCCTCTGTGCCACCCAAAAATATGTCCCGGGGGCATGTATGTCAGGGACATATTTTTGTGGGCTTCTTGGGGAAGGAGAGGCCATCAAAAATTGCCACTTCCCTGCTGTATTGGTGCCGTCCACTAGGGGAGTGGATCTGTTAGGCCGCTCTCTTATTGCACCGGGACATCCTTGCTCTGTATGTCAGCCTGTGCCTGTATGGACAGCCACCCATCAAGCTCTGGCCAGCTCCACTAAATGATGAATCTGTCTCTGTAGTGTGCAGCTAAAGTGGGCCTAGAGGAGATACCTGTTGTGAGTATGTGTAGGACCTTGCGAATGAGCCCTCAGTGCAAATTAAATGCTTATAACTAGGGCTCCAGCTATACTGTGTGTCTCTGGTGAGGGCACTCCCACTATAGGCTATCTGCAGATGTGAGGGAAAGAGCAACAGGGCATGAAATAGTGCAGCAAAAGGATGTGGAGAAACCATCTGAGAAAATGTTTCAGTATTTCTCCTTGGGAGGAATCCCGGCAGTGGCATTGTTAGCCCTTTGGCAGCCTATGTTTGCAGGGGAGACCCTCTGTTGTCCTGCTGAGCTCCCCACTCTCCAATATTTTTGTGAAGGAGCCGGCACCAGCCCCTCGGTGCCACCCCCAACCTCCTCTGGTCACAGTCACTGCCACTGCTACCTCCTCATCCCCTGCAATGTTGCCCTCACTTCTCCACCGGTGCTCATGGTGGGGAGTTCATAGATGGGATCTTTCCTTTCCTGCATGGGAGAGTTCACAACCCATCTACTCAGGGGCGTAACTATAATAGGGCAAGGGGAGACAGTTGTCTGGGGGCCCACTGCCTTGGGCCCCCCCCCGAGGCAAGTCACATGACTGACGACCCCCAGCCACGCACCCGTGCGGGCTTTCTTCAGTTGTATTCACCCTCCAAAATTGATGTGAGTGTTAAGACCTGGAGCTACCAGAACCGCATGTCTTTCTCTCGTACCATTAAATGACTTGCATCGTCCACAATTTACAAAACCTTTAAAATAATAATTTTGGATGATGTTCTATTGTGGCACATAGGTTTTCTCTCTCTCTCTCTGTATGTATGTATAAATTTTACTTTGCTTTTTGTTACCACTATTCAGCCTCATTTAAGATTTCTTTACTTCATGAGCTGAGCTTCAGTGAAGGGGGGCATTTTAAAATTTTATCTCTGGGCCCACTCCAACCTTGCTACGCCCCTGCATCTACTCCTTCCTGCCACAAGTACTTGTGAGAAATGGCAACAGCTGTGCACGTGCCCAGAGGGCTGCCCTCAGGGTGCATTTACAGTCACTGCCATTTCTCCACCAATACTTGTGGTGGGTTGGAGTAGATGCGCTGTTTCCCCTTCCATATGGAAGAGGAAACAGCTCATCTACATGCTCTTTACTGTGAGTGCTGGTGGCGAAATGATTGCGGCAGTGGCGGGGAGGCAGAATCATTAAGAGGAGGAGGAGGCTATGGTGGCTGAAGGAGGTGGTGGCAAGTGAGCGGGCTGCACTGAGGAGCTAGCTCCAGTCCCCACTGGGGTGTGGGGGGCTGAGCAGGGGGCTTGGTAACTCCTCTCTTTTTTGGTTCCCTTGGCAGCTTATATTTTTGGAACACATCTACTCAATTATGGTTACGCCCCTGAACCCTGACATTCTCCTTTGAATTTCACTTTGGAGGAATTTCAGTTTTGTGGAAGACATCTGATGGATTCCAACCTGCAACCTAGAAGTAAATGGAACCAGTTGAGACGGTTGAAATGGTGAAGATAAGTAGACCAAGAGAAGTAGACCCATCTTCCAAGAATTTGTCTAAGCCACCACTTAAAGCCATCCAAGTTGGAGGTCATCACCACATCCCATGGCAGAGAATGTCATAGCTTAATTATGCGCTGTGTGGAAAAGTACTTCCTTTTATTGGAAGAGGACCATGTCAGGAAGAGGACCACATCATGAAATTTCCTGGCAATCATTTTTATGGGATGACCCCTGGTTTTAGTGCTGTGAGAGAGGGAGAAAAAAAATTATCTCTATCCATTCTTTTATAATTGCATAATTTTATAAACCCCTATCATGTTTCCAGCTAGTTGCATTTTTTTCTAACTTAGTTAAGTACTCAACAGATTACCAAGAGAGGTACTCTCTTTTGACACATTATGTCAACCGATGGGGCTGGCTTCCTCTCTGCAGTTCATCCATCTCATGTGTTCATTTCCTCCATGTGTTTCATGCATATCAAGTAATTAACATCTTTACAAGTGTTGTGTAATGGCCTGGTGTGGCCAAGAGCAGCAAATTCACTTCCTGAGCGCTTAATCAGTGGGTGCGCTGACTTGATGACCCATAAAATGGCTGTTGTGCCCCTCGGTCATTACCTGACTCGTCAGTCGCATCCTCCACAGGGAAGACAGTTAAAAGCTCGCACTGCTGTTTTAATAATCGTCAGGGAGTACCTTTCATCTGCTGGGAAAACCTAACACACTCCTTTCCTTTTAGGGGCCAAAAGGAGGCCTGGTCTACACATACAGCTGAGAAACATGTGCCATTTCAGATTGCTGTGGGGTGCACCGTTTCTGAATGCTCTCCTATGAATGCTCTCCAACACCTTGCAAATAGAAAACCTGGACAGCAGACAAAGGAATGGTCTGGACCAAGGGTTCCCAACCTGGGGTCCTCCAGATGCTGATAAACTACATCTCCCAGCACCCCCAGCCTCAATACATTGACGGGAGTTGTAGTTTAGCAACATCTGGAGGACCCCAGGGAACCCCTGGTCTAGAAACTTTCTTCCGAATGTGGTCTTCTTCAGTACAAAGGGAGTAATTTAGGAGTGGGGCCATTCAAAAGTGGTCGCCCCCTCCACCCCATAGTGGTGTGAACATAAGAACATAAGAACAGCCCTGCTGGATCAGGCCCAAGGCCCATCTTGTCCAGCATCCTGTTTCGCACAGTGGCCCACCAGATGCTGCTGGAAGCCACAGACAGGAGTTGAGGGCATGCCCTCTCTTCTGCTGTTACTCCCCTGCAACTGGTACTCAGAGGCATCCTGCCCTTGATGCTGGAGGTGGCCCACAGCCCTCCGACTAGTAGCCATTGATAGACCTCTCCTCCATGAAGTCATCCAAACCCCTCTTCAAGCCGTCCAGGTTGTTGGCTGTCACCACGTCCTGTGGCAGAGAATTCCACAAGTGGGTCACGTGTTGTGGCTGCATGTGTAGCCTTTTGGCGACCTAAAGGCCTTTTGCCCCCACCCCCCACCCTGCCACCACTAGCTTCACCTGCAGATACCACATTTTGTATGGACAATCCTGCCATTTCAATTAGCTGGATGCACTATTACCCGCAACCTCACTCTCTCACTCGCCCTCTCTCTCACTCACTGTTACTTGTTGCTGTTCTTTGGACTGGACTGGTCTGGTGTTGGTTCTCTGTTGGTCTGTGTGTGTGCACAGTGCCAAGCAAGGGAGGTGTGTGCTGGTTGGCAGGTGCTTGCCTGGCGCTACTGTTTGCCTCTGCCTCTGCCTCTCCACTCATGCCTGTAGTCACTGCTCAGCTGGGATGGGTTGGAGTCTGTCTGTCTGTCTCTCTCTCTCTCTGGAGCAGCTAGCTCAAGCTCTCTCGCTGCAGCCTCTGCATGCCCTGCCCTGGCCTTGCCTTGTGCAATGTGCATGATGTGCATGCTCTCACGTCATGTGTATCACTGCTCGCTGGCAGTGAATGTGCAGCTGCGGGCAGGCCCAACCACTCTCGGCCCTCAGAACACACACACCCCGCACTGTTGCACAACAGAGGAGATCTGGTGGGCTGCCTTGGTGGGCGGGCTGCAAGCAGGGCACTCGGCAGTGGCACAGAGCAGGCCAGCAGCAGAAGTCCACGGTTTTGATTGCTGGAGCAAAACTCTCCTTGAATGATGATGGTACATTAGAAGCACAACCTTGAATCCGGGAGGTTAGTTTCTTTCTTTTTTTTGCTCGTGAAAATGCAAGCTTGTGTATTGGAAGCCTCCCTCAGCCTGGAAATTAGGATGCACAAAGCTGCAGGCCTGTCTGCTGCCCTCCTTTCTCAACAGCAGCAGCAGCAGCAGCAACAACAACAACTTTATTGGCTGCCCTATAACAATTTTTTTCTGGACAGCTCACAAAGAAACAATGGAATAAAACATTCAATTAAAAGCCCATTAAAAGCAAAAAACTATAATATAATCAAAACACTTTAAAAACATGTTTAAAGAAGATATTAAATACCCCACATGATGCAGCTGCTACAAACACAAATGCATCTAAGGCTTCATTGACAGAGCCATAGTCGTCCACATGGTGCATTACGGAGCTGTTATACTGTGCCCCAGGGCTGCTGTGGGCTCCTAAGGCAGCCCCAATGCTGGTAAGAACAAGTGAAGGTGCAAGAGGCTGCTCAACCCTCGGGGACATATTTTTGAGTGACACAGGGCATGTCTGGAGGCAACACAAATCTTTGCTCCCTTCTGCATGTGCAGATACAGTGATAGTCAGATAATTTTCTGCAGTGTGGATGCATCTTCCTTGTATATCCATGGAGTGCCACTGGGGATTAGGGATGTGCACAAAATCGTGATTCTCAGCACATCCTCGACACCATTAAAACCGAGGAGAGCAGGTGCATACCTGCTCCTCCTCTGCTCACTGCCACTTCCTGGTATTGGCAGCGCTCCCCTGAGCTATCTTTGCACGCTGGCAGCACTCTCCCCCAGCTGCCCTTGTGCAACACCTGCATGCAACTGGCCACCGTGCATGCATGGAGGCAATGTGTGTGCCAGCGTCATGTGAGGACAGTTGGGGGAGAGCACCGTGGTGTGCAAAGATATCTGGGGGGAGCCGCCAATACAGGAAGTGGTGTTGAGCAGCAGAAGAGCATGTAAGCACCTGCTCTCCTCTGTTTTAATAGGGCCGGGGATGTGCTGTGAATCACGCTTCAAATGGCTATTTGTGTACATCCCTGCTCTGCATGTCTGCCCCTGCATTCAGTTCCGGGCACCACATTTTAAGAAGGACATTGATAAACTGGAAACAGTTCAGAGGAGGACAACAAAGGTCCATCTGTAGTTGCCACCAGAGGTCCGTCCGTCTGCTGTTGCCACCGGCTCATCTGGTGGCTACTCAGGGATGGGCCTTCTCCATTGCTGCCCCAAGGCTTTGGAACACACTTCCTGCTGAAATAAGAGCCTCCCCATCTCTTACAACTTTTAAAAGGGCAGTCAAGATGCATTTGTTCACCCAGGCTTTTAATTAGATATTGTTTTAATTGTGTTTTAATTGTGTTTTAATAGTTTTAACTTTTAAAATTGTAGAGATGTGTCAATCTTTTTATTGGTTGCTTTTATTGTTTTGTAAACTGCCCAGAGAACTTGTGTTTTGGGTGGTATAAAAATATGTTAAATAAATAAATAAACAAAGGTGGTGGGGAGAGTCATAAGAACATAAGAACGGCCCTGCTGGATCAGGCCCAAGGCCCATCTAGTCCAGCATCCCGTTTCACAGAGTGGCCCACCAGATGCTGCTGGAAGCCACAGGCAGGAGTTGAGGGCATGCCCTCTCTCCTGCTGTTACTCCCCCGCAACTGGTACCCAGAGGCACCCCGCCCCTGAGGCTGGAGGTGGCCTACAGCCCTCTGACTAGTAGCCGTCAATAGACCTCTCCTTCATGAAATTATCCAAACCCCTCTTAAAGCCATCCAGGTTGTTGGCTGTCACCACATCTCATGGCAGAGAATTCTACAAGTGGATTATGCGTTGTGTGAAAAAGTACTTCCGTTTGCTGGTCCTAGATTTCCTGGCAATCAGTTTCATGGGATGACCCCTGGTTCTGGTGTTATGGGAGAGGGAGAAGAATTTCTTTCTATCCACTTTCTCCACCCCATGCATGATTTTATAGACCTCTATCATGTCTCCCCTATGAAGAATGGTTGAAGGAACTGGGTCTGTTTAGTCTGGAGGGGGAAAAAGACTAAGCTTGGAATGGAACACAAATGCCTGAAACATTCTGTTGGAACTACCAGTCAAGCCGGTTGTTTGGACAGAATATGCTCAGAACACTCAAAACATTCAGAGCATTGTTTTGACTCCAACATGGCACTCTTCTGGCCTCTGTGCATGCACGGCAGCCATTTGTGTGGTGGTGCTGACCACGCAAATGGCTGCTGAGCATGCACAGAGACTAGAAGAGCGCCATTTTGGAGTCCAAAATGGTGATCGGAATGCTCGGAATGTTCTGACCCGGAACAGTCAGCTACATTCTGAGCTTGGGACTTCATTTGAAGGGTCTTCTGTTCCGAGCTCGGAACACTTGAAACAGCCCATTTCAATTTGGAACGTTATGTGTGCAGAACATTCTGCACATCCCTAATAACTGTCTTCAGATATCTGAAGGGCTGCCCCAAAGATGAAAGAGTGGGCTTGTTCTCTGTTGGTCCTGAAGGCAGGACTAGAACCAATGGCTTCTAGTGCAAGCAGCAGTGTAGCAAAGGGAAGATGGGTTCGTGTTCACATAGTGAACACAGGTGGTCTCCCCCCTTGCAGAGCCACCCTCCCCATGGAAGTGTGCATGCACACCTCCCTCTCACTCACCTTGCCCCAGTGCTCCGGCTGCCTCTCGCCAGCTGCCAGGCCTACTCTCCTTCCATCGGGGCAGCTGGGAATGAGGGCACACATGCATCTTGTGTCTCTGTCAGGATACATGAGCACCCTTATTTCCAGGGGCCCTGATGGAAGGAGAATGGGCTTGGGAGCTGGCAAGCAGCAGTGGCAGGAGTGCTGGAGGGAGGGGAGGGAGAGGCAGCTCCTGGGTGCAGTGGGTGGCTCTTGGCAGCTGGGCAGCTTAGGTTCTTGGAACCCGTCGGTCCAATTCTAGTTCTAGTCCTGAGTACAAGGAAGCAGACTCAGGCTAGACATTAGGAGGCATTTCCTAACTCTGAGAGCTGTCCAACCGTGGAACTGCCTGCCTTACACTGTGACCTGTCTCTGCTGTATATAGTGGTGAGGTCTTTAAACAGAGGCCAGAGAGGAATCTGTCAGGGATGCTGTAACAGTTTCCTACACTGAGCAGGGAAGTTGAACTAGGAGACGTCCAAGGTCCCTTCCTACTCTAAGTTCTTTGAATACAAAATACATGCCTGACATCATCATGCTTGAGATTCCCCCCTCCTATTCTACTCTCTTTCTAGTCCTCAAGATCTTGGCGGTGCTGACTGCCTGGTTTCAAAATCTGCCATGACAGATACACTGGCTGATGTACCACACAGTGCTCTGCCGATCCAAAAGTGGTGTGTCTATGCTGGTTCCATTCATTCCAAAGTAGTGTCCATGCTGTTCCTAACCTTGCTGAGCCTCTGTGGCAATGAAGAATTGCATCACTGTAAAAGTGACCATCAATAGTAAAGGATCCAGCAGTCAAGAAATACGCCACAGATTAGCATTTGGTAGGGTTGCAAAGAAGGCAAAGGAAATTTAGATGTTGTGATGTGTCTATACCTACAAAGACTAGAATAGTTCAGACAATGGTTTTGCCCATGACACTCTATGGATGCGAAAGCTGGACTTTGAAGAAGCAAGATAGAAAAAGCATTGACACTTTTGAACTTTGGTGCTAGAGAAGACTTTTGAGGATACCATGGACAGCCGGGGCGGGGGGGTGGGGGGGGGAGGATCATAGAACAAATCAATCCAGAATTTCCACTTGAGGCACAAATGGCCAGGCTCAAACTATCATACTTCGGACACATTATGCACAAACCCAGATCCCTTGAGAAGTCCATAATGCTGGGAAAAGTTGAAGGAAAGAGAAGAAGACGACCAGCAGCAAGGTGGATGGGCTCAATTACAACAGCAATGCACCACTGAGAGACCTAAAAGGCCAAGTTGAAGACAGGTCATCCTGGAGAGAACCTATCTATGTGGTCGCTCAGAGCTGACACCAACTTGACAGCACTCACTCAATCAATCAATCAATAAAAAGCGACACTGCTCTCTTGAGAATAATTGAAGCAGCGTCATTTCAGCGGTGATACAATTTTTAGTCTCCATGGCGGTTCTCTGCAAGGTTGAGAACAGCATGGATGGGTGCCCCACTCTTGGATCGGTGGGGCACTGTGCAGTATGTCAGCCACTATTTGAGAAAATTGTCTAGGATTTCTTATGGCTGTGGGCTCTCCAGAGAGCACACAGATCTTCTCCCGTTCAGAAAAGCTGCTTCATGGAGGCTCTGCATGGGTTGGATTTCCCCTTTGAATTGAGATGTCCATGCAGGGGTATAGCCAACATTGACCATGGTGGGGGGGCATATGTCATTGGGCTGCCAAGGACTGAGGAGCAGCCATGTGCTCCCTTTCCCAGGGCACCCCCTCTCCCCCTACCCACACTCACCAGCTGGGAATGGGACATGCAGCCCCTTGCCCGCTACCCATTGTTGAACACTTTCTTCAATGGCTGGGTGTTTTCTCCACTCCAGGAGAGGGAGAGGGACCATCTAGCTCATGAACAAAGCATTCACAGCTGAGAGAGATGTGCATGGGCCCATTGGAGCCTCCCAGTCAGTGAGCACTTCATTCACTGGCTGGGTGCTTTCTTTCACTCCCTCACTGGGAAGGACAGATGGGCTCTGAGTGCACCCACGTTGGTGCTGACCAGGCTCCCTGTGCAGTATGCTGTGTCAGTGCACATCTGACACTGGCGCAAGGGATGTGGTTGGCATGAGCAGCACTGGGGAGTAGCTGGCAGCAAGCCCACTATACTGCCGTGTCCGTTTGTGTAGGAGATCCAAGTGTGCATCTGGACTAAAATGCTTGCTTGCTTGCTTGCTTGTTTGTTTGTTTGTTTACATTTATATCACACTTTTCCTCCAAGGAGTCCAGAGCCATGCATATGGTTATGTATATCCTCACAACAACCCTCTGAGGGAGGTTAGGATGAGAGGGAAGTGACTGGCCCAGAGTCGCGCAGTGAGTTTCATGACTGAGTTGGGATTTGAACTCGGGTCTCCCCAGTCCCAGTCTAACCACACTAACCACTACACCATGCTGCCTCTTGCATTGAATTCACACTTGCATTCCTGGTTATTACTAGACATATTACTGGCCACCTACACACACACACAAACACACACACGGCCAGAAAAACTCTGCATTCATTTCAATGGAGAGTCCTCACAGATAGGATTCTTCCACTCCAGTTGATGAAGATGAACTATGCATGCAAGAAATCCATGTGTTCATCTGAACTCAGATGCATTTGCATTCCTGGTGATTCCAAGGCCTATCAGGTGACAGGAAACATTGGCAGCTGGTCCATCTCAAAGAAGCCAAATCCCAAAACAGGTTGCTGCAGTTTGCTTCTCTTTTAAAAGTTACAATGAAATTTCCCCTTTTCTCTTTCTTTGAGAGTGTGACAAGGAGATGCTTCAAACAGGGCACATGTAGCACAATATATCATCTCTCCTGAAGTATGTACATTGAGCGTATCAATGGTAATATTTTCTTCCATGTCTGCCCCCAAGAGATTATAGCAGAGGGCTTAGTGAAAGATCATTGCCTCTATTCATCATCTCGTCACTGATTTCGGCATCTCTTCAATCTCTAGATGATTCTGTTGGGAGCAGATGGCCCTCTGGGAAATGGGACTGGTGGCTTTTGGGAGGGAGTTCAGGCCAGTCCTGCTTGAGGTTTCATACTTGGGTGTCTGCACTAGGCTTTAAACATACATGCATCCTCTCTTTTCTGGGAGCATTTGGAGTAGGAGAAGGGTCATTGGCTCAGTGGCAGAACACCGTAGTGCTCGGTCTTCCTGTGCTTGTTTTCCTGTGGTGGCTCTGCCCAACTGTAATTGTGCTAGCAAACAAGGAGAGAGTCCCAGAAGACATTTCTCTGCAGAAGAGACAGTGGTTGGATTGGTAGGGCAGATTGTGTTACTTTCCATTAGACCAAAAACTTTTCATCTCTAACCTTCAAAGGTGACCCATGGTGAAGAGAGTGTCATATTCAGCTTTTGTGAAGAGCTTGGCTGTCATGAATGTTTTATGCCGGGGGTAAATATCACATTCTCTTAACTTATTTACATCCGCCCAGCATCACAGAGGGCTTGTCGGCATTAAATATTAATCCTTCTATTTGGTGAATCTATGCTTTTGTCAAAAGTGATGCAGGCCACACATTTTTTCTTTTGTTCTTTTTTTTTTTTTTGGTCTCATGTATTCAGAAACCACATGATTTTTCTGGTGGAAGAACCGGATGTGTGTTATCAATGCTCTTCTCATTCAGTACAGCTTTGGAGTATCTGTGAATTGAGAAGGCATTGACTCCAACCAAACATTAGAATGAATGGAAGATGAGTCAGGTCAGTCATTCAGAAGATCAGGTGGGAAGGTTTCCATATTCACAAATGGACTAGCTACTTGTTATGTTAACATGGGTGTGAAGAACTGATTCCCAGAAATAAATAAAAGGTTTGTTTGCTTGTTTATCGTATTTCTATACCTCCTGATTTAGAAATCTCTAGGTGGTGTAAAAACATAATATAAAAGCAATATAAAACAGTTAAAGTTCATAATCAGATAAAAATAACAATGAATAAAAACACATTAAAATTTAAAATTTCAATTAAAATCCTGGGAAAACAGGCATGTCTTCTGGGTTCCGCTAAAAACAAACAGAGAAGGATATACTCTTCTTTCAGCAGGGAGCACATTCCAAAGCCTTGGGACAGCCACAGAGATGGCCTAGTATTAAGTTGCCAGCAAATGAGTTGGTGGCAACTGTAACTGCACCTTTCTAGATGATCTTAATAGGCGACAGGGTTCATGACAATGGTTTAAACTTCCATATGTTGCTTAGTCTAGGAATTAGTGCGTTAAGCATGGTGAATATTGCCAGGTCCTTGGATTGACAGTAGTTCTATAGATTTGTCCAGTAGAGTCAGTTGGAAACATTGCAGCCCTATATTCTAAATGGGGTCCATTTAATCTACTGCTGTCCTAGATTCAGTGCCAGTTGGTGTTTCCTCAGATGAGATGCACAAGAAGTACCTTTGTGGGATCAAGCCCCAGGTTTATCTAGTCCAGCATCCTGTTTTCCACACAGGTAGTAGCGGCAAAGCATGGATTTAGCCTTCTTTCCATGAAGTTGTTAAGCAAGCCCTTGAAAGTGCTGTTGAAAAAGGACATTTCCAAAATGCATGGAGCCAAATAAACATACCTCTGAGGCATCTGAAGGCCATGTCTTCTTCTTCTTCTTCTTCTTCTTCTTCTTCTTCTTCTTCTTCTTCTTCTTCTTCTTCTTCTTCTTCTTCTTGTGGGGCCTCCACACCCCTTTTTTTTTTGCTTCTGCTCTCCACAGTGGCCCACCACCAGGTGCCTCTGGGAAGCCCCAAAGCAGCAGATGGAGGCATAACCCATTCCATTGCTGCCATTGCTGCCATAACCCATCCCATTGCTGATTTCAACTGGTAATCAGAGGCATCCTGCCTCTGAACCTGGACACAACCCAATGACAGGGGTGAGTCTAGAACAGGACTTGCACAGTTTCAGCCCTCCTGCAGATGTTGGCCTTCAACTCCCATTATCCCTGACTATTGGCCACTGTGGCTGAGGATAATGGGAGTTGTAGTCCAAAAATAGTTGGCAGGCCAAAGTTGTGCAGTCCTGCTCTAAAACTAGTATGTGGGAGCAAAGGGGTGGCAAAAAGCATTATTAGGGGGAGTGAGGATTTTGCCAAACATTAAATATGTATAGAGGTGAGCTAGTTTCTTTCCCTTGTTAATGAAGTTCAATACAGCTGCTGTGAAAATTAAGCAAATTTGTCTACAACGTTCTTCAGATCAAGAGACTCTGACAACCTTTTTTCAATGCCCATGAAAGGAAAGTTCCTGAATCAGTCGTTTGTCATGCAAGTCCTCAGGTCATTTTTCACTCCTCAAAAGCATGCAGGACTTGATGCAGGAATACTCACACCAGTCACACATAATTTGTGTAGTTATCCTGTCCAAGACCATGTGGCAGGAAAGACTGGAGTGGGGATAGAGGTCAGTACCAGGCCAGCGAAAGTCTGCAGGGGAGATGACCCTGCACCCCCGCTGCACACATGGTCTCACCCACCCCACTTCCTGGCCAGGAAGGAAGTGAAGGGCTTGGCCTGGCTCCTGGGAGGCTGGAGGAGTCTTCTGCCTACCTAGCTCCCTTGGTTTCTGCTGCTTGTTCTCGGGTAGAGGAGCGAGTGAATCTTTAAATGGCAGAGGTGTTTTAAAACAACTAATTCAAGCTATAGAGTTCCAGTAAACTGTAAAGTTCCAGTCTGGTGGATACCGAAGCAAAAGGGGGAGTGGGAAATATTTTTTTTGGGGGGGAGCATCTGCTACCCTTGCCACTCCTTGGAGTCATCTCTGCCTGCCTCAGGCTGTTATTCCTGCTCTGACTTGGATGCTGAATGATGAAGCTGCAGTTAAGTAGGCCTCCAATGCGGTTTCTGCTCAACGTCTTCTCCTCTCAGGGCCAACACGTGCCCGGCTGTTTCCTCACTCTCCGGAATGGATCTGTATCAAGGCATCTTGCTTTGCTCAGTGCACCTGTTTTCTATCAGGTATATTTTAGAAAGTGCGTTTGCCAGAATGTATACACATGTCCAAGCCCTTCTGTATTATTGATCTGAAAACCTTTTGTGTTTTTCCACTTAAAAGAAAAATTGATCTCGTGTGTTGGCCCTTGATCCTGCAGGAGATTAAGGTCAAGGTTTATGCTCTCCATTTGTGACACAGAAGCGATCCCATAGACATGGGGGAAAGCATCGTAATGGAATCGAAAGCAGCCAAGGCAGCCCATTGAAAGCCCTGACCAAAGAGGGCTGGGGAGAGAAACACTGGGGAGAGAAATGTCCCACAGCTTGCATACTGAGCTTTTCCACACCCCAGTCCTCCAAATGGCTGATCTTTGCTGAAATGCCTGTGTTTCTGGTAACCCTTTTACATTCTTCATTTTAGAAGAATGACTGGTTCCTTCTTCCCTACCATCTTGGGCAGGAGCGGCCCTTCCATGAACCAGGGTGAAGTGGTTGTCTCAGGCAAGGGCATGAGGAGGGGGCAGGTGGCAGCAAGTACCACCCACACAAACTAGGAATGTCCGTGCTGCCACTGCTGTCTTGGTGGCATAGTCTGAGAGTGCCTATGTTCTGCTGCTGCTACCTCAGCAGCATGGCCTAAGAAAGCAGAGTATCCACTTTAGATCAAAGAGGCCCAAGGTGGCTTATGTCAAAAGTTAAAACACAACAATGTAAAAAGAGCAAGGCAGGCACAAGACAGTAGGGATGTGCACGGAACCGGTTCAGAAGACCGGCGGTTCGGCCAGTTTGAAGGTGGGGTGGGGGGTAACTTTAAGGACTGGGGAGGGTGCCCTTACACACACACACCCCTGCCGCATTTCCCCCACCAATGCTGTTGTCAAAAACGGTCCTGCTGGGGCAGCAGTGTCCCTCCTTGCTACCCTGGTACGTCACGGATCAGAAGAGGCCACTTCCAGCCCGCAACATACCGGGCTGGCAAGGAGATATGCTGCCGCCCGGCAGGACTGTTTTTGAGAACAGTGTCAGTGGGGGAAATGCAGCAGGGGTGGGGGGAGAACACCCTCCCCAAGCCTTAAAGTTACCCCCCGCTTTCAATTGCCGGTTCTGTCCTCCAAGACAGCAGGTGAGAACGTTTCTAGCTTAGGAACGAAGCCAAGGAGCGAGGCAGAAAAACAGATCAGACACCCAGCAGAAGGTGGTGTAGCTCAGTGACAAACATCTGCTTGGCAGGTTCACTCCCCAGAATCTCCAAGTAGCACTTGGAAAGGCTCCTGCCTGGAACTGTGGAGAAGCTGCTGCCAGCCAGTGTAGACAATACCAAGCTAGCTGGACCAAGGGTCTGACTCAATAGATGGCTATGCTGGGGCTGAGGCTGAGGCTGTAGCTCAGGAGTAGAGTATCTGCTTTGCATGCAGAAGGTCCCAGGCCCAATCCCTGGCATCTCCAGGTAGAGCTGGGACAGAATCCTGCCTGAAACACAGAAAACTGCCAACAGTCAGTGCAGACAATTCTACGCTAGATGGACCAATGGCTTGACTTGCTATAAAGCAGCTTCATCTGATCAACCTGCCAAAGGTCTGCTTGAACAAGAAGATCTTCAGAAGGCTATTAAATGTAGTCAGAGAGGGAGCCAGGGTAGTAAGGTTCAAAACCTAAACATGGCAATGGAGACATCCCTTTCCCAGGTTCCCACCAGCTGGACCTTAGGGATACTCAAAGGTGGCTGAGATGATCTAAGACAAGGGTTCTCAAGCTTGGGTGCCCAGGTGTTGTTGAACTTCAGCTGTCATCACCCTCAGTCACAATGGCCAAAGACCATTGCAGCTGAGTATGATGAAAGTTGTAGGTCCAACAACATCTGGGGACCCAAAGTTGGGAACTGCTGGGATAGATGATTGAGGAGTGCCACATTCCACCAGGAAGAGAGCTTTTCTTCCTTGAACAGTGATGGCAACAAGATGCAAAGGACTGCTGCATCTTTAAGATGCCTGTAAAAGTGCCAACAACTGGTGCAGATTTTCTCACCTCAGTCCTTAGACTCAGAACTGAGGTGACTGGGTGCCATAGAAGACATGGAGCTGGGTCTCACGATCAGTGAGACCCAGTTTTGGAGTTGGTGGGGGGAGGGAGCCCTGGGTGGCCGGATCAGCCGCCCACACGATTGCCGGCTCCATGACGGAGCTGGTGGGGGCTGGGGGGAGCAGGGGCTGATTGGCCCCCGGAAGCTCCAGCATGCCCTGCGTGAGTGCAGAGGGCATGCTGGCAAGACCCCCGGAGACAGGAGGCGGCTTTTCGCCTCCCCTCCAGGGGTCGCCTCGTGAGTAGGCGTGCCGCGGAGCCACGCTGCGGCTACTCATGATCTTCAAAACCAGGTTTGCGGAGCGCTTGCAAAGGTAAAGTGTGCTGTTGAGTCGATTTTGACTCCTGGTTACCACAGAGCCCTGTGGTTTTCTTTGGTAGAGTACAGGAGGGTTTTACCATTGCCTCCTCCCGTGCAGTGTGAGATGATGCCTTTCAGCATCTTCCTATATCGCTGCTGCCCGATACCAGTGGGGATTCGAACTGGCAACCTTCTGCTTGTTAGTCAAGCATTTCCCCACTGTGCCACTTAAGGTGGTCATAAGGTAAAGTGTGCCAGCAAGTTGATTTCAACTCCTGGTGCCCACAGAGCCCTGTGGTTTTCTTTGTTGGAATACAGGAGGGGTTCACCATTGCCTTCTCCCACGCAGTATGAGATGATGCCTTTCAGCATCTGCCTATATCGCTGCTGCCTGATATAGTACTAGCGGGGATTCGAACCGGCAACCTTCTGCTTGTTAGTCAAGCATTTCCCTGCTGTGCCACTTAAGGTGGCTTCTGAGAATGTGCAGAGTGCAATTTGTCACTGCAGAATAATCACCTTATTCCACCTGCACGAATCCGCAATTAGGGGGCAGGGTTCCAGGTGGGCTTGAGCTCTGGGCCATCCTTCCTAGATAGATTAACCATCATAGTGAAGTCTGAACGGAATGGGCATGTTTCCTGTATGCTACTTATTAAAAGCAACTCAGTCAAGTAAAAATCAAGACTTGCAAAATCTGACTTAGAATTCTATGCTATTGAGGATAGACATGCAAAGCAATGGAGTTGTATTATAAAAATCCTTCAGCCTTTTAGGATGAATATAATTTTTATTATTGTTCCCAAACCTCTGAAACCTCTTCTTAGGACTCTGTTAAGGCATTGAAAGTAACAGCACAACGTCAACCACTAATCTCTCCATTAAAGCCTGTTCACCTATTTCTGGAACGGAGCCCTGTGCCTGTATAAGCAATGGCTTTCATAGCTATTAAAGGCTGAGGCCAAGAAGTCAGAATGATTCTGTTATTGCTGCAGATGCCCAGCATCCAAAAGGGTGGTGGCGGTGATAGACTTTGGGAAACCTCTTATTTAATAGAACCTGCTGGTGCAGGGATTACATCACTGGGGCCGAGATTACTGTGCATTTTAATATTCTTCCATTAGCAAAACTGTGAATGGATGTGGAATGCGATAACTGGCCATTTCCTGTTGAGCGGTGTGGTTTAGCTGCTGGATACAGTTTGCAGATGGTTCTCCAAAGCATCCAGCCCTTTCCTCCTCCTCTGTTGTGTATCGGGAGGTCAACAAGCAACTCTTTCTGCTTTGGCTTTGTGACCCTCCTTGAGCTTCCCTCTGATTTGCTAATCAGTAAATGATTCTTCTAATTGAAAGAAATCTGTTCCATTTGCACAGGGTCAAGTCAGAGTTTATTTAGCCTTTCAAGTCAGCTTTGAAACAGATGATTCGTGAATGAACCCAGCACATTTAGAATGGATTTGCACATCAGGCTTATCGGGTTGAAGACTGGGGTTTCCTAGCAGTATTAATCTCAATTATCTGTCTATTTAAGAGAGCTCCTTCTTCTTCCTGATCCCTGCCACCTATTAAGATAACCAAGGGAGGTTTGGCTGAAGTTGCCACTGGCTTGCTTGGTGGCAACCCAAAACTACAGGTGAAACTCGGAAAATTAGAATATCGTGCAAAAGTCCATTAATTTCAGTAATGCAAATTAAAAGGTGAAACTGATATATGAGACAGACGCATTACATGCAAAGCGAAGATAAGTCAAGCCTTAATTTGTTATAATTGTGATGATCATGGCGTACAGCTCATGAAAACCCCAAATCCACAATCTCAGAAAATTAGAATATTACATGGAACCAAGAAGACAAGGATTGAAGAAAAGAACAATATCGGACCTCTGAAAAGTATATAGTGTACTGTGCTTGATTGGCCAGCAAACTCGCCTGACCTGACCCCATAGAGAATCTATGGGGCATTGCCAAGAGAAGGATGAGAGACATGAGACCAAACAATGCAGAATTGCTGAAGGCCGCTAATGAAGCATCCTGGTCTTCCATAATACCTCATCAGTGCCACAGGCTGATAGCATCCATGCCACGCCGCATTGAGGCAGTAATTGCTGCAAAAGGGGCCCAGACCAAGTACTGAATACATATGCATGCTTCTACTTTTCAGAGGTCCGATATTGTTCTATTCTTCAATCCTTGTCTTCTTGGTTCCATGTAATATTCTAATTTTCTGAGATTGTGGATTTGGGGTTTTCATGAGCTGTACGCCATGATCATCACAATTATAACAAATTAAGGCTTGACTTATCTTGCTTTGCATGTAATGCGTCTGTCTCATATATCAGTTTCAACTTTTAATTTGCATTACTGAAATTAATGGACTTTTGCACAATATTCTAATTTTCCGAGTTTCACCTGTAGGCCTTCTCTAGGGCTGCCCCAAGGCTCTGGAACACATGAAATGAAATCAGAATCTTCCCATCTCTGGTTGTTTTTAAACAACCTTTGAAAACACACCTGTTTTATCAGGCTTCTAGTTTATGATGTTTTAAAGTTTTATTTATGGTAATTTTAATCAGTTTATATGATTTTTAGGTTTTGGTTTGATTGGATTGTAAACTGCCCGGAGATTTCATATAGGGCATTATATAAATGCGACAAACAAACATTAATAAAGTGGCTCCTGTTTGGCAGTATACTGTTAGGAAAGGGTGGGTGAGGGGTTCTACTGATAGACACCTCTTACCCTTGAAGGAAAATATTGGGGATTCAAAATAGCTCCCCAATCCCCCCAAATGACTATGCTTATGAGTGGTGAATGCATACTGTCAGTTGCTGGGGAAGGTCCCTAGGTGCAGAAGGAACCACTTAAGTGCCAGCCCAGACCAAGGGGGAAAGGATATGCATTGGCGAGGAGAGCTGGTCTTGTGGTAGCAAGCATGAATTGTCACATTTGCAAAGCAGTGTCTAGCCTGGTTTGCATTTGGATGGGTGACTATATCTGAGCACTGTCTGGGGTAAGAGCCTCTTCTTAGGGGATGGGTCCGTAGCTCAGTGGTAGAGCATCTGTTTGCATGTAAAAGGTCCCAAATTAACTCCCTGGCATCTCCATATAGGGCTGAGAGAGACTCCTGCCTGAACTTTGGAAAGCCACTGCCAGTCTGTGGGGACAATATTGAGCTAGATGGACCAAGGGTCTGACTTGGTATAAGGCAGCTCCCTGTGTTCCAATGTGTCAGCTGAGAAAAGGGAGTGCAACTCCCTCTCCCCGATGAACACTAGGAGTGAAAAATGCCTTTCCATGACAGTGGCCTCTCACGGCCCAGGAACCCGACCCCCTCCATTCAGAGGAAGGCTCAGACAATTCTGAGGACAGGGATCCTGAAGCTCTCCAGTAGGCGATCTCTGATGCGATGAGCCCACTAGATTAACACTCTCTTCTCCATCAGCCTGCTCGCATCCTGTAGTTGGTGCTGCTTTGCACATGCCTCTCTCCGCATTTGGGGGAGCCATCAGTTAGCCCATTTCATCAGTTAGCTATTTCAGCCCTCAGCTGGATCTAGGCTAATGTTGGAGCAACACGCCCAGCAACATTCCCCAGCTGACCCGTGTTGGAGCAAAACTCCCAGGCCTGAGGAGCATGGTGTCCAGTTGCGGCTTAAGACCTCTGTGTGCCTGAGGCTGGGCACCAAATGTTCTCCCCTTATAAGGAGCCTCCTCCCCCTTTCCCCTTTTTAAAAAAGCAGACGCAGGAGGGCATTTCCCCTGCACCCTTTTAGTTCAGTAAGATTACAGCACTGCATATCATATAATCAAGGATATCTATTATATATGTGTATAACTGGAAAATAAAAAATAAAATAAAAAGTATCCCTTAAGCATAACTTTAACATAATAAAATACAAGCTACCAAGGGGCGGGGGAAGGGGAGAAAAACATCTTCTTCTAAAGATCTCTCTCTCTTCCACCCATCCCCAAATTCATTAAAATTTGGCCGAACTGCTGAAAATTCCTCTTTTTTTACCTTTCTGCTGGAAAAATACCAGTTCAAATGCAGACAAGGAATACATATCAGTTATCCAAAGTTGCAATTCAGAAGTAAATTTGTCTCTCTAGTGCTGTATTATAATCCTTTTGGAGACCTCCTAAGCACAAACAATCCACAATTCTTGATGTAATGCTAGAGTCCATATGCTGGGGATGTAGCCCAACAAAACATGAATGCCCTTAACAGTCAATGATTGCTGCATTCAAGTTTACAATCTTATCAATTTCAAGCCAAAATGGCACAATAACCAGACAGGACCAAAACATATGTGTAAGTGTACCCTCATACAAATTACACCTCCAGCTTCTAGAAGTCTGCAACCAGCCCTTGTTAAACAATCTCTGAGGTGTCCAATAAACATGGAATAACAGTTTCTGCTGTATTAGCCTCATTTTGAGATCCAAAGAAGAGTGTTTCAGTTCTCTCAAAGCTACCCATCATTGGTTTAATAAAATAGGGTATTCAAGATCATTGTTCCAAAGATCTAGGATAGAATCAATATCAACCTTATCAATGTCTTTAAGTTTCTGATAGAACAAGGTTACAGGCTTAGGTGCATCCAATAAATGTTCCAGGTCGAAGAGTAGAAATTGAGTTTCAGAAGCTGCAATCACATCAGGACCAAAAAACTGTGATAGTAAATGTTTTAGCTGAGTAAACTGCCAGCTAGCTTTTAGAGATTAATCAAACTCAGCTCCCAAAGTTTCAAAAGATTTAAAAACAGCTTCAGAAGAGATTAGTTGATCTAATGTAATGACGTTGTGGGAGGCCAAGTTAGCCCAATACAAAGATTTATAACCCATCTTCAAATAGGGTTTCTTCCACAACGCAAGCTTTTCATGCAAGAAAGGATCAAACCCATGTCCGGAACTCAAAATTATCCATATATGCCTTGTGGCTTTCAACACCAGTAATGACCTAGATCCATGAACAAATAATGAACCCAGCACCTGCCAAGATTTCAGTGGGATCAAATAACAACTTTTAACCTGTGCCCAAGGCGTGGCTGAAAATTCAGGCTGGTTATCATCTCCAAGATAGGGCTGAAAGAGACTCCTGCCTGTAACCTTGGAGAAGCTGCTGCCAGTCTGTGTAGACAATACTGAACTAGATGGACCAATGGTCTTACTCAATATATGGCAGCTTCCTATGTAGGATTGTCCCAATATTGTCTGGTGTCTCACCTAATCCTTCATCTTCTCCACAGTGAGATCTGTAGCATCTTGATCTGCAGCTTGTCACACCTGGCCAGAATACTCCCCTACACCCAGACTCCAGCCTGGAACAGGATATCACCTCAGGTGAAAAGGAAGGGTGAGTCATCTCTTCCCTATGGGGAGAGGGAAGAAGAACCAAAACCATGAGATGGTTTTACTAATACACATTATTACATACACCCCAAATTTCCCTGTTTACCAGGGACAGACCCTTTTCTGGTAGAACTCTAAACCTGAGTCCATACAGAAAACCATATTACCTTGGGTTGTCCTCTCCCAACTTGGGTTAACGTGATTGTCCGTAGCCCTGGGTTAACTTGATTGTCCATAGCCTTAGACATTAATTCCCCTCATGTGTTTAGTGATGAATAGGCACATAACCTGCTGTTGCCTGAAAAATGCCATATTTAAAAGTACAAAAGAACAAAGAGAACCCTCACTAACCCTCACTAAGGGTTAGCACTGAAACATTTGAAGAATCTCATGTTTCCTCCATCCCTCAAATTTGCTGAACTACCCATATCGGAACATAGAGCTGCCATATACTGAGTCAGACCATTGGTCCATCTAGCTCAGTATTGTCTATACAGACTGGCAGCAACTTCTCCAAGGTTGCAGTCAGGAGTCTCTCTTAGCCCTGTCTTGGAGAAGCCAGGGAGGGAACTTGAAACCTTCTGCTATTCCCAGAGCAGCTCCATCCCCTAAGGGGAATATCTTACAGTGCTCACATGTGGTCTCCCATTCAAATGGGAGACCCTGCTTAGCTAAGGGGACAAGTCATGCTTGCTACCACAAGACCAGCTCTCCTCTCCTCATAACTGATAACTTCATTAGGGTTATTAGTAAACAGCACACAAAAAAGAACAACAGACCATCTTTAATCACTAGTGTTACCTGTTTGCTGCTATCAGGAGCAGCTCAACACCTTTCCAGGTCACAGTGAGTCCCACCTGTTAAGAACATAAGAAGAGTCCTGCTGGATCAGGCCCAAGGCCTATCTAGTCCATGGAGATGAAGGCATGCCCTCTCTCCTGCTGTTGCTCACCTCCCCCTGGTATTTAAAGGCATCTTGCCTCTGAGGCTAGAGGTGGCCTATAGCCACCAGACTAGTAGCCACTGATAGATCTGCCCTTCATGAATTTGTCTAAGCCACTCTTAAAGCCATCCAGGCTGGTGACCATCACCACATCCCATGGCAGATAATTCCATAGATTAATTATGTGCTGTGTGAAAAAAATACTAACCCCCCCCCCTTTTGTGTGTTTCTGGCAATCAGTTTCATGGGGTGACCCCTGGTTCTAAGGTTATGGGAGAGGGAGAAAAAAATTATCCACTGTCTCCACTCCATGCATGATTTTATAGACCTCTATCATGTCTCCCAGTAGTCGCCATTTTTCCAAACTAAAAGGTCCCAGATGCTGTGCCCTTGCCTCATAAGGAAGGTACTCCAGGCCTCTGATCATCTTGGTTGCCCTCTTCTGCACCTTTTCCTGTTCTGCAATGTCGTGCTCAAGATATGGTGACCAGAACTGTGCGCAGTACTACAAATGTGGCTGCACCATAGATTTGGATAAGGGCATTTTTATATTAGCAGTTTCAGTCCCCTTCCTAATGTTCTGTTCTGGCCATCTGAATTCCTTTTGCAACTGATGGTATGACAATAAAGCCATCAAGAATGCAGAGGAGTCTCCTCAATATGCCCTCCTGTGCCCCGCAAACTCTGGCTAAATGAGTAGGTGGGCCTATGCAGATGAGGCACATAGGGCCGACAGTTCTTTTTGCTTACCAGTAGGTGGCAAAGTCCAACTGGGCTACATCAGAATCGTTTAGTCTGAAAAGGAACTACAAATGTATGTGTGAAACAGTCTTGCAAAGAGTCTTCAGTGAGGCAGCAGAACATGTGAACTTCCCCCAAGGGGAGGCAGAACCTTGCAGAGACCCAGAGTCCAGTATGCAAGTTTCTCTGGATCTTCCATGCTGTCATTTGTCCAACTCCAGCCAGCTCTGGTCTCAGAAGCTCATTTTTTGGAAAAAGCCTTGTAATAGCTGTGCATTTTCGTAAACAGGGTGACATCTGTGAATGGCTTTCTAATTGCCCCAATAAATCAGTGTGATTGGAAAATTCTTGCGATTTTTATTGAGAAGGAAATTTACAGCAATTAAAACTAATTAATTGTGAGTGTCTATATTCATCCGAGGAAGGTTTCTGATGTGCTGATCCGGTTTTGCACCATCTCCAAGAATGCAACCTCAGCAGGAAGGTAGAGAAAACCACTGATTTTTGGATGGGGTGGTGCTAATGACTGAGTACTTTTCAAAGTAGGGCTTTGTAATTTTTACTACTAGCCATAAATGTGAGAGCTGGTATACTGCACAGGCTACGAGTGAGAACACAAGGAAGTCCTTTTTAACACCGAGGCCGAGGGACTCAATATTCAGTTAAGCCTCTATCTCCTGCTTCCTTCCAGCTGCACCCTGTGTCAAGCAGGGGCATCATTACTGGGTGGCCCATGGGGCATGGGCCCCTAGTGAATTGCTCAGAGCCTCAGATCTCATCAGCATTCCCTCCTCCACAACCTCTTCCAGAAAGGAAGTGCACGTTGGACATGTGACTCCATAAGCATCGACTCTCGATACCAACAACTCATAGGAACATAGGAAGCTGCCCTATACTGAGCCAGACCATTGGTCTATCTAGCTCAGTATTGTCTACACAGACTGGCAGCGGCTTCTCCAAGGTTGCAGGCAGGAATCTCTCACAGCCTTATCTTGGAGAAGCTGCCAGGGAGGGATCTTGGAACCTAGATGCTCTTCCCAGAGCAGCTCCATTATCCCCTGAGGGGAATATCTTCCAGTGATCAGACTTCTAGTCTCCCTTTCATATGCAACCAGGGTGGACCCTGCTTAGCTAAGGGGACAAGTCATGCTTGCTACCACAAGACCAGCTCTCCTCTCCTATTGACCACTAGGGACATTAGGCGATAGAGAGTATAAGACTGTCCCATTGTTCTCTCTTTACCCTTCGATCTCTGCTCTAAGCTTCTTCTGATTAGTTGGCTGATACTCTTAGGACACCATCTTCTTTGTTCTCTCTGTTTCCTCTTCTTCCTTCCACCATGAGATAGCTAGTACAGGGTGCAGGCTTTCTATCTGAGTTTGTAACTTATTCGAATACACCTTTGATTGTGTCATTCTTTAAGCAATTGTCTCCAGATCTCCTCCTTGAGGTCTGTTCTCATCAGTCTGGGTTTCTCTGCTAAATAAAGGGTTGACTCCAATCTCGCCGTACTGTGCACCTGCATGGCAAGTGCAGGCACCTGCACAAAGCATGAGAGAGAGCTCCTAGCCACACCCAGTGGTGGAGCTGTCCTGAGGGCAGAGTGGGCAGCGCCCACCTGAAAATACCTGAAAATATTTGTCAGCCATTGTCTGTCTTCTGTAGACATTTCTCTGTCTGCCCAACTGCCTGCCCGTCTGTGCCTCTTCCCTGACTGCAGCCTAGCCCCAGTGGGTACGTAGGGTGCGCGATGGCACCAGAATTTTGTGAAACACCAACAGGAACACACAGAGGTGCTCAGATTTGAACACTGATGAGGCAGGAGCCAATTACAAGGCTTGCCTTTATTTTCAGAAAGTGAGCAGGGCTTAAAACACCCTGAGCACCAATCAGAAGGCACCATGCTGATTGACTCCTCCGGCTGCCAATTAGAGTGCCCAACGGGGAAGTCTTTTTCTGTTAGCTACTTGTATTCTATTCAGGTAGGTGTCTACCCCTGCAAAGATTAGAATCATTCGGACAGTGGTTTTTTCCCGTGACACTCTATGGATGCGAAAGCTGGACCAGAAGAGCATACTCTGCTGTGTGAGGACGTCACACCCCTCAATGGTTCTCACTGCTGCTGCATTTTGGGAAACTGGTGCCTGGCAACTGACTGATATACTTTAGACTGCTCACAGTGTTGCACTTGTGTTACCTTGTTGTGATTCTTGCATTTAGTTGCAATTCTGAAAACTAGCTGGGCAGGGTGCAGAGCAGTCTGCCTGCTGCCGCTTTCTTTCCCCACTCGCCTGCTGGCTGCTGCCATTTTCTTTCCCCCGCCGCCATTTTGTTTCTCGTCTCTCCAGCAATCCTGTCTGGCTGCGTTGCTTTCCTCTCCACCTGCTGGCAGCTTGCTTGCGAACATTCGCGAGAGCTGCCACTCATGGAATTAGCAAGTCCCAGGTTCAATCGCTGGCAGCATCTCCAAGTATTATTATTATTATTTCTTGTTTACACAGTCAGACAGGTGTTATTGACTGGTTTGTTTTATCCAGACATCGAGTCCTTCCCAAGGACCTGGGATGGCTGAATCAATGTTGTTGCTGTTCTAGATATCGTCGCAGAATATAGGCTGTTCCCAGTAAAGTTGCTTTTTGTAATTGGCTGATGGTGATTTCTGTGGCCCCCATGGTGTTGAGGTGTTCTTCAAGGTCTTTTGGAACTGCACCCAGGGCGCCAATTACCACTGGGATTATTTGGGTCTTTTTCTGCCACAGCCTTTCAATTTCAATTTGTAGATCTTAGTATTTTGTGATTTTTTTCTATTTCTTTTTCTCCTATTCTGCTATCCCCTGGTATTGCTATGTCGATTATTTTGACTTGTTTTTCTTTCTTCTCGACTACAGTGATATCTGGTGTATTGTGTGGCAGATGTTTGTCTGTTTGTAGTCGGAAGTCCCATAATATTTTTACATCTTCATTTTCGACAACTTTTTCAATTTTATGGTCCCACCAATTCTTGGCTACAGGTAGCTTGTATTTTTTGCAGATGTTCCAGTGTATCATCCCTGCTACCTTGTCATGCCTTTGTTTGTAGTCAGTCTGTGCGATCTTTTTACAACAGCTGATTAGGTGGTCCACTGTTTCACCTGCTTCTTTACAAAGGCGGCACTTGCTGTTTGTTGTGGATTTTTCTACTTTTGCTCTTATTGCATTTGTTCTTAGTGCCTGTTCTTGTGCAGCCAGTATTAAACCCTCTGTTTCTTTCTTCAAGTTGCCATTCTTAAGGCATTGCCAGGTCTTGGTGATGTCTGATTTTCCACTTATATTGTGCAAATATTGACCATGCAGGGGCTTATTTCCCCATTTTTCTGCTCGGTTCTTGACTTGTTCTTTCTTGTAGGCCTGCTTTGTTTCATTGGTGTTGAATAGTTTCTCGTTATTGACCATTTGAAGTGCATCTTCTTCACTGTCCTTGATATATTCTTCAAGGCCTCTTTTCTCCTCCTCTACTGTTTGATGGACTTGCAGCATTCCTCTTCCACCTGAGCTTCGAGGGAGGTATAGCCTATCTACATCATTGCTGGGGTGCAGAGCATGATTGATGGTCATGATTTTCCTGGTCTTATGATCTAGCGTCTCTAGCTCTGTCTGGGTCAAGTCTATTATTCCTGCAGTGTATCTGATAACAGGTATAGCCCAGGTGTTTATGGCTTGTATGGTGTTCCTGCCATTGAGTTTGGACTTGAGGATTTTTCTAACTCTCCTGATGTATTCACTTCCAATTTTTCTTTTAACTTCAGTGTGTGCAATATTATCAGCCTGGAGAATGCCCAAGTATTTGTAATGTTCTTTCTCTTCCAGGTTCTTGATCTTGCTTCCATTGGGTAGTTCTATTCCTTCTGTTTTTGTTATTTTCCCTCTTTTCATTATTAATGCAGCACACTTGTCTAGTCCAAACTCCAGTGCTATTTCGCTACTGAATATACGGACAGTGTTTAGCAGTGATTCGATTTCTGACTGGGACTTTCCATACAACTTCAGATCGTCCATGTACAGCAGATGGTTCATTTTACTGGATGTTTTAGATGTTTGGTATCCGAGGCCTGTTTTGTTTAGTATTTTTGAAAGTGGAGTCATGGCGATTACAAACAACAGAGGGGATAGTGAGTCCCTTTGGAAAATGCCTCTTCTAATGCTAACCTGTCCAAGTGTCTCGCCCTTGATTGTTAACTGTGTACTCCACATGCTCACTGCTTTTTTAATAAATATCTGAATCTTTTTGAATGTTTTTGCTGACACCAGTTGTTTCTAAACATTTTAGTATCCATGTGTGAGGCAATGAATGGAAGGCTTTCTTGTAGTCAATCCATGCAACACTTAGATTGGTTTTTCTTCTCTTGCAATTATCTAAAATCATTTTGTCAATCAGCAGCTGGTCTTTTGTGCCTCTGGTATTCGGGCAATTTCCTTTCTGTTCAACTGGAAACTGTTTGTTAGTTAATAAGTGTTGCATCACTTCATCTGCTATTATTCCTGTTAATAATTTGAACATGGTTGGAAGGCAGGTTATCGGTCTATAATTACTTGGAACTGCACCTTTTGCTGGGTCTTTCATGATGAGATAAGTTTTCCCAGTTGTTAGCCATTGTTCAACATCACTGCCTTGCAAAATGTGATTGAACTGTTTTGATAGTTGTTTATGAAGGCTTGTTAGGTGTTTAAGCCAAAAGCCATGCAGTTCATCGGCGCCTGGCGCAGTCCAATTTTTAATTTTCTTTGCTCTTTCACTTATTAATTCTGGTGTTATTATTAGATATTGGATTTGTTGGTTACATTTTTTGACCCCTTTCATCCAGCCTGCTTTTTTATTATAATCTATTGGATTGTCCCATAATTTCCCCCAGAATTGCACTGTTTCTTCTTTATTTGGTGTTTCTATGTTTCTCGCATTCTCCTTCTATGCTTTGGTAGAAACATCTCTGATTCGACTGGAATTGGAGATTCTGCCTGTGTTGTGTAATTCTGGCTTCGTATTTGCTAATGTTCTTTGACATTGCTGTTATTTGCTGCTTTATTATTTCCAGGACTTCTCTAATTTTCCTTGAATCGAGGTGGTATTTTTGGA
Source organism: Hemicordylus capensis (assembly GCF_027244095.1). Classification (NCBI taxonomy): domain Eukaryota; kingdom Metazoa; phylum Chordata; class Lepidosauria; order Squamata; family Cordylidae; genus Hemicordylus; species Hemicordylus capensis. The sequence goes on along the minus strand of NC_069658.1, from coordinate 13,057,627 downwards.
TCAGATACTGTTTGGTGTTTTCATTCTTCAGCTTCTTGTCTTTCATATCTTTCAATTTACCAGCATCTGATCTGAGCCTGGTGATTTTATTTTCTAATCTAATCTTCCATTTAGGTGATGTACTGCTTTCTTTTTTTACAGGTCCACTGATCTTATATCCGAGCTCTTGTGTAGTTATTGTTGCTGCACTGTACATTAGTTGGTTTGTTTCTTGTAAATTCTAGGTTGTTATTTCTGCAAGTGCAATATTTATATCTTTTAATGCCTGAGCAAGTTGTTTTTTGTCAACCGTTTTTAGAGCTGGAAGTCGAACCCTGGTGGTTGTTTGGTTCATGTGCTCAGTTGTTTTTTGCTTTCGTTCTTGTTCCTTTTCTGTTAAACGGCATTTGGGTTTTTGAGGTGAAGGCAAAGGGGAGGTTGCCTGGTTTTGATTTTGAAACAGTTCAGTAACAGTGGCATCCTCGATTTCCAACACCTCCTCCACCTGCCCCTGAGCAACTTCTTCAACTGGTGGTAATTCTTCTTCCCTATCTTGAGCTTGTGTTGCTCTTTGTAGTTCTTCCAGCTCAACTCCTGTGAATACTTTATTTCTTATTATGTATCTTCTCTGGTCTGCTAGCCTTTGTTCTGTTATTTCTGTATCTGGATGCTTCTCTTTCCAAATCTGGTACATTCTTTTTAAATAACCTCTTCTAGTTGGACTAGACTTGTAATAGCGGATCATTATTTCCTTGTTGGCATTTTTCATATATATATTTTTCGGTTAAGAGACGTTTCTTCCAGTAACTTTGCAGTCTCCAGCCCTGGTTGCTCAACTGAAGATCCTGAGTCCTGTAGCCCACTTGCCACCAGATGTCCAGGGACTCCAGCACCTGGCGCGGTCCTTGTTGACCCGGGCGATGGCCGATCTGGTATAGATTTATTAAAGTTACGTCTCACCATATTGTTGATGGGAGAGGCACTCTTTGTCTGGCTCCTCTGGTGAGACCTGTCCAGTATGCTTGGGCCTCTGGCATAGCTCTCACCTTCCTCAGAGCACACAAGCCCCACAACCACGCCAAGGTAGTACCTTGCTGGGGGCATTATTATTATTATTATTATTATTATTATTATTATTATTATTTTATTTTGATTTCTATACCGCCCTTCCAAAAATAGCTCAGGGCAGTTTACGAAGAGAAACAATAAATACATAAGATGGCTCCCTGTCCCCAAAGGGCTCTCATTCTAAAACAAAACATAAGATAGACACCAACAACAGTCACTGGAAGTACTGTGCTGGGGGTGGATAGGGCCAGTTACTCTCCCCCTGCTAAATAAAGAGAATCACCACATTAAAAGGTGCCTCTTTGCCCAGTTAGTAGGGCTGGGAAAGACCTTTAGATGAGACCATGGACTGACTCAGTAGAAGGCAGCTTCAAATTAGGGATGCGTCCCAAAGCGTTTCGTTGCCTCTTTGGAGAGGCACTGAAAAGCTTTGGCTCCCTGTCACCAAAGTGTATCAACATGGAGCAAGAGGTTCCCTTAAGAGGAGGTAGGCAGGTCCTATCTGTCCGTCCTCCAAGACCCTGCCAGCCTACCATGACGCTGTGTCAATGGAAATACCTCTGTGCGAGCAGCAGCTTGTGCCACTTGCCTATTTAAAATGCTGCACTGCAGTGATGGGATGCATCCCTGGCATCCCTCATGCAGCATCGGAACGTAAATGGCATCGGTGCATGTCTCGATGCCATTTGCAAGGCCAGCACTGATGCCATTTACGTCCTGACACCATGCAAAGGATGCCGGGACACATCCCATCGCCACAGTGCGGCTTTTTAAAGGGGCAAGCGGCACAAGTTGCTGCTTGCACTGAGGCATTTCCATTGAAAGAGCGCTGCAGCGGGCCGGCGGGGGCTTGGAGGACAGGGAGGTAGGACTTGCCTACCTCCTCTTAAGGGAACCCCTTGCCGCCCTTGGATGTGCACCAAAGCAATTTGGTGCACATCCCTACCTTTGTAATTTGTTGAAAATAGCTGACATATTGCGCAAGTGTACAGCAGCCCAGTAACGTCATGTGCCTGCAGGTTGCACAAAGGCAGAAATTGCACAAATAACATGACACAAGAGTAAGCTCATTGTTTCCAATGGTCTTACTGTTCTGCCACATCTTTTACAGTCTTTGCAGTTGTGAAGCTTGCATACACACTACGTTAACGGGGCTCACATAGCCTTGTGTGGTACGCCAGCTCTTGTCAATTAAAATAATTTGGGGGAAACATCATATATATATATATATATATATATATATATATATATATATATATATATATTTGCTGTGTACTGTTTCTTTAAGAGATAAGCCCAGAAGGGCTCGGTACAAGAGTGGCTACATAGGAAAACAGGGGGGACAATTTCAGTTTTGCATCTGAAGCCTGTGTGAATGGTTGGGTCTGTATGACCTCCTGGGTCATAAACAATTCTAGATCCGGATGGACAAAAAATTAGAGACAGACCTCAGATATATTGTGTTTGGGTTTTATTCCTCAGCAATCTTAGTTTTATGCACTGGATGTTTCCAGTTGTTAGCAATAAACTGTTGAGTTATTAGAAGAGGTCTAGTCTGCACTGTTTCCCCCCCATATTTATTTGCCACAGATGCATTCAGTCAAGAAGCAGGCTCTTTAATGTGTCGATTCAAAGTGCTTTTGAACTAATGTGTTTATGTGGTGACCATGTAAAGCTTTGGCTTTTTTTAAAAAAAAGCAAAAAAAATAAATCTTATCCAAATCTGATAATCATTTTTAAAAAATCTCTTCCCTGCAACTTGCATTGCTTTATATTCATCGCTCTCTGCACTGGGGGGGGGGGATGGGTGGACACCCAGCAAAAACAACCCCCTGCCTGCATCACAGGGAGAAATAATGGGTAGAAAGTACTTAAAAGCTTATGGGTAGGAAACTTAAAACTGGATGGATTCAGCCCAAATCCTATCAGATTTTCTTGGTTCTCATAAACCTTTAATCAGCTCCCATGGGGCACATTTGCTAAACATAAAACAAGCGATTAGTAAAGGCACAAACGACAAACATCATAATAGCAAGCTGGGGGCTCTTGCTGTCAGCCTGATTTAAGAATTGGACTTGAGGAGCTGAGCTACATGTTACCATAAAAGCAGGACTGACATGGGGCATTTCAGCCCCTTGTCGAGTTCCACCACCTCTGTAGCATCTGGTCAAACGTACCTCATTTAGTTATATGCTATTGAACTTTGACTATACTAGGAGGTGTGGCTCCCTGTTGACCAAATTCATTTTGTGTAGATTACACTTATATTTATTATTATTTATTATTTATTTAATTCATTTCTATACCGCCCTTCAATTTCAATATCTATACCGGGACGTTCAAGAAAGCAAATGCATGTGCTTACAAAAGGGAAGTTTGAAATGTGTAGGATTTCAAATATTAATATTTCAAATACTTTTCATTCTGTTGAATAATTACCACACATAGCCAATTTGAATCATAGTAAATTTGAATCTGAGAAAGATCTTCTGCTTCTCTTGGGCATTGTGTCATTTTTGAATTATTGATCTGATTATTGAGCGCTATCTGTTGAGAACAAAAACAGTTAAAATATGATGATTATATTCAGAATTTCTTCTTAAAATACATTTTAAAAACTTTCAGCAAACATATTCTGGTGTAAAAAGCAGTGCATTCAGCTAATTTAAACAGCAGGATTGTGTTTGCAAAATCTTGTATCTGTAGGTAATTGAGAAATATGATTTTATTTCACACAAACAAATCCACAAGCAAACTCTTCAAAATATAGAAGAGATAATAATAGAGTATTATCCATGAGTAATTCCAAAGACTGGGGCATAGGTGGCAGTGATTTCAAATGTCTTATTCACCTGTCCGCCTACATGCTTGTTTGGGTTGGCTATTTCAAATCAATATGTCAAATTTGGACATCCAGTGTATAAGGTAGTACATTCAGCTAATTTCAGTGGCACCATTGTATATGCAAATTGGTTATCTATAGATAATCAAGATGACTTTATTTCACACAAACACACCCACCAACAAACATTTCTAAATATATAATAAAAAAATTCAAGAATTTCACTTTGTACTATGTTTGTACAATATTTCACAGTGGTTTAAAAGTTTAAAACATAAAAAATACAATCAAATATCAAAATGATACAATCCTTCCAAATTTATATACCGCTTCTTCTCAAAGTTGTTTAAATTAACAGTAATAATCAATAAGATATATAAGCTTTACATAATTGGCTGCTGCAGAGTGGATAAACTTACTCATGTCAGTCTGTCTATCTATCTATCTATCTATCTATCTATTATTATTGTTATTATTATTATTACATTTATATCCCGCTCTTCCTCCAAGGAGCCCAGAGCGTGTACTACATACATAAGTTTCTCTTTCACAACAACCCTGTGAAGTAGGTTAGGCTGAGAGAGAAGTGACTGGCCCAGAGTCACCCAGCTAGAGTAATCATGGCTGAATGGGGATTTGAACTCGGGTGTCCCCGGTCTTAGTCCAGCACTCTAACCACTACACCATGCTGGCTCAGTATTAAAATCATATTTTAATACCACCGGATATGTGCAATTCTTGGTGGTGTACAGAATTTAAAACAGAACAAATATGAAGCAGAGTAAAAACAGTTAAAATTTCAGAATAATAAGTAACAACAATCTATTAAGCTAATAACAAATTAAACAGTTTAAAATTAATTTTAGTTAGGAGCCTAAGAAAACAGGTGTGTCTTGAGAGGCTTCCTGAAAGCAAACAGAGAAGGAGATGCTGTTATTTCAACAGGGAGCATATTCCAAAACCCCGGGGCAGCCACAGAGAAGGCCCGGTCCCAAGTCGCCACCAAACGAGTGGGCGGCAACCATAACCGGACCTCTCCAGATGATCTTAATAGGTGACAGGGTTCATGACAAAGAAGGAACTCCCTTAAGTACCCTGGAACAATCTGTTAAGGGCTTTATAGATAATAACCAGCACTTTGAATTTCGCTTGGAAACAAATTGACAGCCAGTGCAGTTCTTTTAAAATTGGTGTTATGTGGTCCCTTCAGATTGTCCCAGAATCTGGTTGGTGCATTCTGTACCAGTTGTAGTTTCTAGGCTATGTACAAAGGCACACCCAGATAGAGTGAATTACAGTAGTCAAGCCTGGAGGTTACCAGCCTGTGCACCACTGTTTTAAGGCCATTTACCCCCAGAAATGGATGTAGCTGACATATCCGCCGAACCTGGAAAAAAGTGTTCCTGGCCACTGCCTAAACTTGAAAAACCAGACAAAGTTTTAGATCCAGGAGCACTCCCAAGCTACGTACTTGATTTTTCAGTGGGAGTGTAACCCCATCCAGAACAGGCAGATCTAAACCATCTCTTGGGTCCTGACCTCTCACAGTCAATACCTCCATTTTATTTGAGCAACTTCAGGTTGTTATCCCTCATCCAACCCATTACCACCTCTAGGCAGGCATTTAGGGAAGTTATGCCATTTCCTGATGAAATCAATATTGAGAAATAGATCTGGGTGTCTTCAGCATATTGATAATACCCTGCACCAAACCTCCTGATGACCTCTCCCAGTGGTTTCATGTAGATCTTAAAAAGTATTTCAGACAGTATGGAGCCTTGTGAAACTCCATACTTTAGTTCTCGCTTTGCAGAGCAGTAGCCTCCAGTGACACCATCTGGAATCTACCAGAGAGATAGGAACGGAACCACTGTAAATCTTGAGCCAAAAACTGTGGAAGATGGAAACCTGATACTGCATGGCAGCCATTAAGTTGTTGGCAGCAACACCATGTTCTTTGTAACATGTCGTTATGCACCAAGAATGTCATACCAAAGAGTGAATCAGCAGGCTTGGGAGATGTAAAAAAACCCAACCAGTAGCAAAATATCTCATATCACAGCAAGAACCATCCATATGCTCAAGCTGCACTGTGGAGGGCGTGCAAATTCAGTCGCATCCATTCCTCAGTTCACCCAGCATGAAGGTAATGAGCTGAATTTTTAAAATGTGGCCAACTAACTTGACCAACCTTTATAATTGAGGCCTAAATTAGGAAATAGGCTGTCTGCTTTGAGGTGTGTATGTGTGCATGCAAGCACATGCCATTTTGTTGCAGGTCCAATATTCTTCTCAGATACTAATGCCATTGCATGTTATCTGTCAAATCCTCTTGGGTATGTATTTATGTATGTATGTATTGTTGAATTTATATTACACTTTTTATTTTAAAAGATCCCAAAGTATTTTACAATATAATTAAAAACAAAACACAATTAAAAGCACAGATATTAAATTTAAAAATAATAAGAATACATCTATTTTTAAAGTTTGAAACATATTTTAAAAAACAGTAAAAGACAAGACACAGAACAGCAGCAGCAAAGAAATCTCATATAAAAGCCTGGGTAAAGAGCCACACTTTTACTTGTTTTCTAAAAGCTGTGATGGGGACTGAGGAGCAGATGCCAGCCAGGAGAGCATTCCAAAGCCTGGGGGCAATGACCAGGAAGGCCCTGTCCCGCATGCTCAACAGCTGAGCCTCCTTCATCGTCAGCACACAGAAGAGAGCCTCCTCCAATCTTGTCAGGCCGGGCAGAAATCTCAGTGTATGTTACTTCTCAAATTCTGTTACATGCAAAATACCATTGCATGTCATTTAATCAGATTCTTTTTGAGTCATCTATCAAAAACTGCCAAATTCCAAGTGTCCAGAATCAGATATTGACATAAAAAAGCTAGCCGTAAGCAAGCAGTACCATTAGGTCTTGAGTCTGAAATAACTTCCCCCCAGATTATTTCATTAAGAGAATTTTAGACTCAGACTAGCAAAAGTTTTCTATAGGTTGCTTTGCTATCATGTAGTGGGTTAACGGCAAGCGCTCCAGCTTTGGTATTTGGGGGAATTGCATAGGATTGCTTTACAGCTGCATTTTTCTGCCACAAGATAACCTTATAATTCCTAATACCCTGTGTCTGCCAAAGGATTACTGCTTGTTAATGTAATAGAATCAGATGCAGGCAGAGTGAGCATTGAAGAAGTAGTGGAAGAAACCAATATTTCAAGTGAAGTAGGTCAGAAAATATATTTTGATGGGGGGGAAACCCAAACTCTGCTGGAAATTAGCTTTTTTTTCCCCCAGAAGGAAAAACATTATAAATATCAAATTGGTATGAATAGATGCATTATTATTCATGTTCTGAGGTTGCGCTTGTATTCTGTCTTCTTGAAATATCATGCATGACAACTGCCGTTAATAAAGCCTTAAGAAAACAAACTCCACAATGCTGATTGTCTGTAAATATGATATATATGCCAAAGAACTTGAGTTTAGTGGCTGACATTTAGACTAAGTTACTCAGTATTACCTCTCACAAGTTATTCCAAAGGACTGATTAATTCCAATTGGATTGCTTAGGAGTAATTTAGTTTGGATGACTAAAACTAGGAAGCTTTAGGAAAACTAGGCCACAAAACTAGGAAGCAGGGTGATTGTGGGTGACACACATGGTCACAAAAGACACCCAGGACTCACAGACAAAGTGAGAAGTTGCTGATGCTGGAGGTATGGTGGCATAATCCAAGGGCCAGGTGGATTGCCCATAGAAATTGGTTTCTCTGGCCCAGCAGAGTGGAATTCAAGATGGCATTCCTTCTTGGAGTGGGGTGGTAGTGATGAAGCTGCACATCCCAAATGACCTTGAGATTATTAGCTGGATTATTTCCATAGGGTATGGAAGACACCTGTTTATATTCTGTTCCTTTTGGTGAAGTGACTTTTTCTTGAGATGTAACATAACGGTTGGCTGCATCAGTGGCTTAAAGCAGGGATCCTCAACGTTGGGCCCCCAGATGTTCTTGGACTTCAACTCCCATAATCCCCAACCAAAGGCCACTGGGGCTGGGGATTATGGGAGTTGAAGTCCAAGAACATCTGGGGGCCCAACGTTGAGGATCCCTGGTTAAAGGACACAGCAGCTGACATACAAAGCAAAGATGCACCAGTGCAGAGAGAGAGCAGCAAAACAGAGCATCTCAACGAACTGCATTGCTCTCCTCTATGACCACTTTAATTGCACACTCATCATGGCCAGAGCTTGATGGGGGGCTGGCCATAAAGGCATTGGCTGATACACAGAGCAAGGATGCACTGGAGCAGTGAGAGGGAAGCCTAACAGAACTTCCTAATGAATTACACCAGTGCAGCAGGGAAGCGGCAATTTTTGATGCACTCCCCTTCCCCAGGAAGTCCTCAATGCCACTCCAAAATATGTCTTTGAGGCTTGTGCAGAGGACTTCCATGGGATGGGGAGAGCATCAAAAATGGCCATTTCCCTGCTGTGCAGATGCAGTTAGTTAGGAAGTGCTGCTAGCCTGCTCCTCTCACTTCATCAGTGCATCCTTGCTCTGTAGTCAGCTAGTAAGGCCAGAGCCACTCTGGCTGGCATACAAGTGGTGCACTAGTGCAAACATGTTGCACTAGGTAGTTCTGCCAAGTTGTGCGCTTGTGTTCCAGACTAGTGTTGCGCTGGTGCAACAGGGTGTGATGATGATGATGATGATTTATTGCATTGCATTTCTATACTGCTGAACAAAAAGATCTCTAGGTGCTTTACAGAAAATGAAACTAGTAAAGTACCAAGCAGGGCAATTAAAAATAATGTATAAAATTAAACAGTAGCCATTAAACAATCTGTGGCATGCTTCCTGCTGTGAAACCTCTTCGAACATAAGAACAGCCCTGCTGGATCAGGCCCAAGGCCCATCCAGTCCAACATCTTGTTTCACACAGTGGCCCATCAGATGCCGCTGGAAGCCACAGGCAGGAGTTGAGGGCCTGCCCTCTCTCCTGCTGTTACTCACCTGCAACTGGTACTCAGAGGTATCCTGCCTTTGAGGCTGGAGGTGGCCTATAGCCCTCTGACTAGTAGCCATTGCTAGACCTCTCCTCCATGAAGTCATCCAAACCCCTCTTCTTCAGTCCATATATGTTATAGACAATGATGCAAAGCCATCCACTGTCCTTGTTGCTGAAGCACAACACTTGCACAAGAGAGCTCAGGAGACGGAGCAACTTTGAGCATCCGCTCAGCTACTCGACCTCCTTGCCTCAGTGCATCTTGGGTCATAGCACTGGCTGGATGCCAGCCTCTGTCCGGATGGAAGAGGACTGAACAGTATTCACTTTGATATGATGATCTGCTGAGTATCCTTCATACTCATAGTTAAGTTAACTTTGAAATGGGAAGTAACAAGGCAGCTAGGCACATTGTGTGCCGTGTAAAAAAAACCCCAAAACAAAGACCTGCTGAGTGAAACAGGTTTTTGTGCAGTTCGGCATATGGGGTTTAATAAACCCCATATGTCCAACTGCACAAAAACTTGTTTCACACCTGCCTTCCTCCATTTAAAGTGCTTGCTCTCCACCCCACACCTCCCGCCGAAACGTTTCACCTGGGGGAAATCAAGTCGTTTCGCTGCCTCAAGTTAGAGTTCCTGGTTTAATAGGAGCCAGGTTGTTTCTTAAAATGAAATAGAGGAGAACAAGGGGAAAGATAAAAATGGTTTCCCTTCAGTCTTCATAACTCTTTGTGGAGAAATGACTTGACTAACAAGCCAGAGGTTGCCGGTTCGAATCCCCCTAGGGCGCTTTCCAGACTAGCTGCTCATCAGCAGCAAAATGCCTCCGTTCGGGCAAGTCACATTCGGATTGTAAATAGCAGGGGGAGCAGTCTCGCAGCAACTAACAACCTGGAAAAGTAGCAACTTTCCCACACCGGATATACAATCTCCATGCTCTATATCACAGCGATTAAATACGCAACAGGGCATTGCAAATATGAACGGCACCCTGCCGTCCATGTAGGGACTGCGGTGTCACATGCAGGAAGTGTGGAAACACACTTCCGAGATATGTCCTGACCCCATTGTAGAGTCTAGTCTGGAAAGCACCCTAGTCTGTTTCCCAGACTATGGGAAACACCTATATAAGTCAGCAGCTATATAGGAAGATGCTGAAAGGCATAATCTCACACTGCGTGGGAGGAGGCAATGGTCAACCCCTCCTGTATGCTACCAAAGACAACACCAGAGCTCTGTGGTTGCCTGGAGTCGACACCGACTCGACGGCACACTTTACCTTTTTACTTTGTTACAGGACTAATTATTTGAATAGTCAATGGCATGTATTGATTTGTATTGAATGTTACTTAAAGAGTATGTGAACTGCATTTACCTGAATCCAAGACTAGGTTTCCCCATTCTTTGATGTTAGAAATAGAGGTGCTCTTCTTAAATTCAAAGTTCTTTTTCCTTTCAGGCAAATACAGGTATAATCTGCATTTAACCTATATTTTTAAAAGGGGGGTCTTCTTAAATTCAAGTAGTCTATTTGGGTCATTGTGGTAGGTATACAACTGGTACATAGGAGTACAAACAGAGCCAGCCCTAGGATAAATCGTGCTTTGGGTACCTTTGGTGCCCCCCCCCCCACCCATGGCTCACTCAACAAGCTCAGCTCGGCACCCATTTCGGGTAGGCACCCAGAGTGACTGCCTGCCTTCTCTTCCCCTCAGGCAGCCTGGAGTACAAAGCAAATAGAAGGAAAGAAGACTTTCTCATTTTCCCTACCCTCTTTCTTGTTCTCTTTCTTTTGGCTACAAAAAGGGCAAGTTCAAGAGGTGGCTGCTGGCAGCTGCTTGGGCAGCAGGGAAAAACGCTGGGCCTTCGTATGCCCCCCTTGAGCAAATGGTCATCAGCATCTTTTCAATGAGTTTGTAATCAGTTGTTAGAATATGCAGAGAAATCAAGAGGTGCAGACGAGGGCAACCAAGATGATCAGGGGCCTAGAGCACCTTCCTTGTGAGGCAAGGCTACAACACCTGGGGCTTTTTAGTTTAGAAAAAAGATGACTGCGGGGAGACATGAGAGAGGTCTATAAAATCATGCATGGGGTGGAGAAAGTGGATAGAAAGAAATTCTTCTCCCTCTCCCATAACACTAGAACCAGGGGTCATCCCATGAAACTGATTGCCAGGAAATCTAGGACCAACAAACGGAAGTACTTTTTCATACAACACATTATCAACTTGTGGAATTCTCTGCCACAAGATGTGGTGACAGCCAACAACCTGGATGGCTTTTAAGAGGGTTTTGGATAACTTCATGGAGGAGAGGTCTAGCAATGGCTACTAGTCGGAGGGCATCTTGTGGGCCACTGTGTTAAACAGGATGCTGGACTCAATGGGCCTTGGGCCTGATCCAGCAGGGCTGTTCTTATGAAGTGAAATGGAGCAATTTCTTCCACAAGGACACTATGGAATTCTTAATATTTCCAATGATTCAAAGAACCAGCATCAGTGTTCCGCTCATAAAACACAGAAACATAGGTTTCCTGCCTTATACGGAGTGGGACCATTGGTTCATCTAGGACTGTCTACACTGACTTATCTTTCCAAGGTTTCAGGCAGGAGCCTCTCCCAGCCCTACCTGGATGCTAGGAATGGAGCCTGGGACTTGAACCTGGGATGCAAAGCAAATGTTCTACCACTGAGCTGCGGCCCCATCCCAGCAAAAAGGGGACCTTCCCACCTTCTGCCCCACAAAAACCCACTCTTTAGGCTTGGGGCTCTCTAGAAAAGTACAAGATATGGTGCAAGGGTTGCACATGCATGGACGTTTAAGTGGCATGTAGTTATTCTTAATCACATATCTATCCTGCCTCACCTCAAAAGAATTCAGGGCAACATACATGCATTTTCTCTCTCCACCCCCACCCCTGGTTATCCTTACAAGATACCTACCTACCCCCATGAGGTAGGGTTAGGCAGGGAGATGGTGACTGGCCCAAGGTCACCCCTTATGCTCCAAGGCTGAGTGGGATTTGAACCCAGGTCTCTTCACTCATTGTCAGTGCTAACTGCTTCACCACACTGTCTCTCCTGTACTGCCCAGTCTGCCATTTTACATATGGGATGAGGCTCAGTTTGAACTGTTAACAACAGATTTGTAGGCCAAAAGATGAGGAGAAGCTGTCTAAGAATTCTTTTTGATGACTCCTCTTGGAAATAACTCTGAAGTTCCTCCTCAAATTTCATTCTCTCCAAAAACAAAAGAACAATCTTGTGGATCAGGCCCAAGGCCGATTTCACATAGTGGCCCATCTGATGCCCTGGGAAGCCATACAACCAGGAGACGAAGGCATGCCCCCTCTCCTGCCACTGCTTTCCTGCAACTGGTATTTGGAGGCATCGTGCCCCTGAACATGGAAGTCGTCTATAGCCATCTGGACTAGTAGCCACTGAAAGACTTGTCCTCCATAAATATGGAGGAACTGTGAAATCCTTTTTGGAATTTCACATTGGAGAAGTTCTACTTCCAACCCTGATTGTTTTTCTAGTGAATCTGTATTGTCAAGAGCTGAATCCATTTCATTTTTTAAAAAAGGGGTCAGAGAAGCTATTGAAAAATAAATGGATGCAGCGGATGGAGTTGAACTTTCAGCAGTGTGTAAGGGGTTGAGGTCCAGCAGTGGTCCTCCGTATGAGGATGGGGCTGTTACAAGTGTGCCCCTATTCCCATGAACTGAGAAACATTGGTGAGTATGTGTGGATGCACTCTTGCTTTGTGCATTTAAAAGACAAGTGAATAATGGGCAGATCTAGGAACAAAGAAAAGAGCCCATGTGAGACTGAAGTCCGCTGGATCTAGTCTGATCTAGCTGAAAATTTGCAAGCCACAGTGGCTTTTAACACGCGCCATCTGACAGTACCCAAAGCCCCTTTCAGCCCTGGGTGAAATTATGATAACAAGAGAAAAAAGCTATTACTGACACCACACTTTCATTATGCAAATGATATTAAGATAGGCTGTTCGGATCGCCCGTGGCTATGCTATAATCTCCATGCAGTGATTATAATGTGTCAAACTTAGTCATTTTGATTATGACATGTTAATTACATGCCATCCTCATGCAGACATGAATATTACTCGCAGTCAAACAAAACCACAAATTGGGGGCATTGATTGTTTTGCTTTTGTTTGGACTTGTGGTGGTTGTTGTTGATTAAATGGATCGGAAGATAAAGAGCGATGTAATATTGGCAAAGTCATTAAAGCAAATCAACGCTTGGCAGGGCTGGTTGTAAACTGTTCACTGGCATGGTGTGTTGATACCTTCCACAAACCCCACACCCCCAGTTTTGCAGGAGGTACAAAGACAGGGAGAGACATAATCGAGGTGTATAAAATTATGCATGGAGTATAGAGTGGACAAGGAGAAATTTTTCTCCCTCTGTTACAACACCAGAACCAGGGATCATCCCTTGAAACTGATAGCTAGGAAATTTTGGACTGACAAAAGGACGTACTTTTTCACACAGTGCATAATTAATCTATGGAATTCTCTGCCACGGGATGTGGTGATGATGGCCACTAACTTGGATGGCTTTAAAAGGGGCTCAGACAAATTCATGGAGGACAGGTCTATCAATGGATACTAGTCTGGTGGCTATAGGCCATCTCCAGCCTCATAGGCAAGTTGCCCCTAAATACCAGTTGCAGGGGAGCAACAGCAGGAGAGAGGGCATGCATATACCTCTTCTGTAAGTTTCTCAGAGGCATCAGGTGGCCCACTGTGTGAAACAGGATGCTGGACTAGATGGGCCTTGGGCCTGATCCAGCAGGGCTGTTCTTATGTTCATCTTCTTATGTAATCATTGCCTAATGACTCCAGGTTGGATTGATCGTAAGAATATAAGCAAATCAGAATTACTAGCTGGGCCGGGCGCAGAACATCTGCACCTCTAGTTTGCTGCTGCTGTCGAAACCCACCACCCCCATCACCGTCTTCTTCCCCGCCCACCTCCGCCACCATCCCCACCCACCCACCCGCCAGCCAGCCTCCACTGCCATTTCCCCCATTCTCCCCCTACCCACCCACTGGCCACTACTTCCCCTGCCCACCGCAACTTCCACTGCCTGCCCGCTCGCCACTGCCACCATTGTTTTCTGCTGGTGTTTTCTGCCCACCTGTCCTGCCTCCCTCCGCCGCTGTTTGCTGCCATTTTGTTTCCCCACTGGCCGACCGGCCAGCTGCCGCCACCATTTTCTTCCCTCTTGCCTATCCCCTGAGCTGCCGTGCATGGGGTTAGCAATGGGTATGCCTAAGAGAAATATATATAAAGAAGATGTCCTTGCTGAAGGCCATATTGAGTGTAAACCGCTACTGGTCTCCAGCATCTCATATTCACCGAGGTTCCATTTAACTTTGGGAGCTGATAGCCATTGAAGGATCTGTTCTTCATCAGCTGGTCTGATCCGCTTTTAGAGGCATCTAAAGCCCTATTCATACAATATGTCCAGCGCAATTGTAGTTTGTGTTCAGAGTGGACGTGGACAGATTTGTATGCATGGACAGTTATCCACATTGTGGCCAACGTCCTAAAATGGTGCTTGCACGAGGACGGTGCAGGGCTGTTGCATTTGCTAGTTCTGCCAAGTCTGAAGTTTGTGATCCAAACTATTTCCAGACGAATTTGGGAAGGAGAGCTGGTCTTGTGCTAGAGAGCATGGATTGCCCCTTTTGCTAAGCAGGGCTCACCTTGGTTTATATTTTGGATGGGTGACCACATGTGAGTGCTGGAAGATATTCCCCTTGGGGGACGGGGCCATAGTTCAGTGGTGGAGCATCTGCATGCTTGCGTACAGAAGGTTCCAAGTTTCCTCCCTGGCATCTCCCTCCCTGGAAACCAAATTTCCTCTCTGGCAACAGGCTCAGAGCTCTGACCTGCAACCTTGGAGAAGCCACTGCCACTCTGTGTAGACAATTCTGAGCTAGATGGTCCAATGGTCTGACTCGGTGTAAGGCAGCTTCCTATGTTCCTGTGTAACAAGGTGTGCAACCCCTGGCATGGGGAAAGAAAAAATTCTTTCTCTCCACATTGAATAACATGATGTGCAAGTCTAATGGGGATGGAATACATCAGTGCCACTTACTGGGGTAGGGCACAGAATGAAGCAGAAGGCTGCTGTTTCTGATTGGCGGTTGCACAAGAAGCATCCTCACAGTTTCAGGAGAGCTGGTCTTGTGGTGGCAAGCATCAATTGTCCCTTTTGCTCAGCAGGGTCTGCCTGGGTTTGCATTTGAATGGGAGACTACATGTAAGCGATGTAAGGTATTCCCCTTAGGGATGGGGCCATTCTAGGAAGACATCTGCATGCTTGCATGCAGAAGGTTCCAAGTTCCCTCTCCGGCATCTGCAAATAGGACTGGGAGAGACCCTGCCTGTAGCCTTTGAGAAGCTGCTGCCAGTCTGTGTAGACAATGCTGAGCTAGATGGACCAATGGTCTGACTCAGTATATGGCAGTTTCTTATGTTCCTATGTTCCCCTCATTGTGGCATTACAATGTAGAGGAGTATGCAACCATGTGGACCTCCACCTACAATCTGAAGTGATATAGTCCAAACACAGATGTGCCATTACAGTCAGAAGAATTAGGGCAAAGCCTGTCTGTCTTCTGGGCCCCTTTTAATAGGTATTTTACCTTTCCTTTGCAAAAATACCTTTTAAGAACGTATTGTTCTTTAGTGGCTTGACACACTGAAAAAGTACAATTTCAGCAGAGGCAGTTCAATAAAGTATTCCCCGATGATGAAATGTGTCATTAAATATAGAAATAGATCCAGCACAGATCAGTCTACAGAGAATCCCTTGAATGGGATATCTAGGCAAGAAAAAGAGGCTGAATTGCTGAGATACCTTGGCAAATGTGTGGGACAAATCCTCACTAGGGAGCAACACTTAAACTAGACATGTAAATAGCCGGCGTTCTGGCTCCTCCGATTAAATTGGAACAAATAAACCTCATGGAAAGCAATCTGCAAAAGACATTCTTGCACATCTAAGAGCTTCACTAATGCGGCAATGGTATCTAAAGGAGAGCATAATCTTCGACAATTAATTGCTGTGTCATGGCTTTTCAGTGATGTGGAATTTAGCCTCTAAAAACAAAACAAAAATATGACTGCTTGAGACTAAATGAAGTGTGGGGGAGGAGATGTCTGAGCAAGTAAATCTACCCACCTGGGATAGGCATCTTGGGGTGCATAACCCTGGCACAGCTGGCCATGATTGAGGCCAGATGGAGGATTGGTGGAGATGGCGGATTACCTGCTGGCAGCCTCCACCTCCCCCAACTGCTTTGTTTGGCCCCCCAACCTCATTTGAGGTGATGTAGCAGAAGCAAATACCCCCTCCTCCGTCTCTTCAGCTTCCCTCACTGAACCAAGTGAAGAGAGTGGAAAAGGAAATGTGGAGGAGGAATACACTTACCCTTCCTTTGTGGAGAGTCAGGAGAGCAGAGATGGGTGCATAGGAGTTGGCACCTGGTGCACTTTCACCTAGCGAGGTAAGGGCACAGCCTGGGTGGGAAAGGCCTTTTCGGTTGTGGCCCCTCGCTGTTGGAACACCTTTCCAGGAGAGCTTTGCCAGGCTCCCTCCCTCAGTATTTAAAAATAAATAAGTAAAGACACATCTTCTTAGAGAGACTTTTAAAATGTTCTATCCATTGCTTATATCTGGTGGTTGTTTTTTAGTTTTTAGCTTTTTTACTTGTAACTTTGTATTTGAAACTTTCAAAAAGTTGTTAATGTTTTAAATGTGGTTTTAGCTTGGTCTTCTCATTTGTTTAATTTTATTATTTTTTATTTTATATTGTATCTATCTTATTAATGTTGTGAGGCACCCTGTAGTATACTGGAGGGCGGGGTATACATATTTCAAATTTTAAAAATAAAAATAAAGGGAGCTCCTCAGGAGAGGAGCAAAATGCCTCATTTGGGTAGGGATTTGCAAACCGGTCCGGGGGTCTAGCGGTTTAGTTCGGGGGTATGGGGGCTTGGAGTCAAACCGAACCCCCACCCACCCCTGATTCCGTCCGGACTGGTACCATCCCCCCTGGCCAGCTCATGAACTTTTTAAAATTTAAAATAAATTTATTTACCTTTGCCCCTTCGGGGGGGGGGGGCTTCCTATAGGCTGCGGGGTGGTGGTGTCTGTGAACATTCCCCCGCCGGCCTCTAAAATAATCGCTGCGGCCCGCCGGAGTGTTATTTTTTTGGCCCGTTCAGGCCTCCATAAATCGTCGTGGTGATCATTTTGGAGGCTGCCACACATGCGCAAATGCAAGGCCTATAGGAAGACCCCCAAAGGGTCAGAAGATAATTAAATTTATTTTAATTTTTTTAAAAAAATCGCAAAACCGCCCCCCCTGGACCGGACTGGACCATGGGGGTTCGAAGGGTGCTGGCCCGAACTGGCCCGGTCAGTTCTGTGCACACCCCTACATTGGGGAAGATTGGGCAGGGGTGGGGAATGTGGTTGCACAGCATGCTCTGAGTGTCACAGGGGTGAGAGCTGATCCAGCGGGGGGGGCGGTGAGAATGGCACATAGTGTGCTCTATGTGCCACAGGGACAAGGGCGGGGGAGACTGAGGGTGGGGCAGTGGCTCACCACATCGCTTCAGGTCAGGCCTTGTGCTCTAATTCAGCAAGAGAGATTGATATGGAATCTGCTTTTTGTGTGCGTTGCCAATGCAGAAGAGTATTTTAACACACATCCCTGCCAGCATCACAGTGCTCACCTGAGCCCTCCTGAAAGGGTCTTTGATGGGCAACCCCCATCCAGTGCTGCCAGTAGTTGCAAATTGTTGGAACCGTCTCTCGAGAGTGAAATTTGAAAGAGAACTTCAGGGTTCTTCCTAAGAAGAAACAGCAAAGAATTTTCTCAGATGGTTCCTCCACATCTCTTAGCTGGTTTGTGATTGGAGTCAGTTGAAGGGTCTGTGGACTGTTGATAGAGCATCTCCTTTGTACGCCAAAGGGCTCACATTCATTCCATGACATCTCTAGATAATGCTGAGAAAGACTGAAAGCTTGGACCGTTGCTGCCAGACACTGCCGATAATATTGATATATATATTTAAATTTGTATACCGCCTTTCATTAAAACAATCCCAAGGTGGTTAAACAATCCCAAGACAGTTGAGATTGTCTTGGATATAGATGGACCAATGGTCTGACTCAGTATAATGGCAGCATTCACACATAATGTGGAACTACAGTTGAAGGGGCCAGAGGTTCCACGAGCATTACGTGCATATGCAAGCAATTGGAGTTTGGCATGGCAGCAAAGCCAAGGTTTCAGATTTGGAACTCCAGTCTGAACCCTCGGGTTATAGTGAGTTTCGTCACCACAACCTGAGGGGGGATGCAGCCTGCGGTATGTCTGAATGCGGAACTGCAGGTGCGTCTCCTTCAACTGGAATAGAGAGAGGAAGCTCTTCTGTTAACTCCAGCCGTGACTGACTGTGCAGGTTATCCTTCAATAAAGAAGGAAGCCCACACAGCCAGTTCCCTCCTCCCTGCAGCCTTGCTCACTGCAGAGAGGATGCTCTTTGTTACATCCAAATTTGGACAGGAGAGGGGGGGAGGGGAACTGTGGGTCCATTGGACCCGTGCTTCTGCGTTATGTGTGAATGCAGCCATTGTTGATTACATATAATCTCCTAATATTCCAACCAGCAGTATCTGAGTCCACTGACAGAGGATTAATGTAGCTACCTTTTGTTCCTAATTTATTTTAATGTATGTATGTAGTTGTGAGCCACCTAATGGCACAGCGGGGAAGCAACCTGCCTAGAGAGCAGGAGGCTGTTGGTTCGAATCCCAGCTGGTGTGTTTCCCAGACTATGGAAAACTCCTATATCGGGCAGAGTGATATAGGAAGGTGCTGAAAGGCATCATCTCATACTATGCGAGAGAAGGCAATAGTAAACCACTCCTGTATTCTACTACATGGCTCTGTGGTCGCTAGGAGTCGACACCGACTCAACAGCACAACCTTTCCTATGTATTTATTTAGTACATTTCTATACCACCCCATACAGAAGTTCCTGGGCGGTTCACAATCTAAAAACAACCATTAAAACATTAACACGATTAAAACAATGTAAAAATACAAATAAGAACTCTAAAACATGAAGCTTTAAAACTATAAACTAAAAGTCTGGCTAAACAGATATGTTTTCAGGTCCTTCTTAAAAACATCTAACTCTAATTTGATTAGGAAGCGCATTCCAGAGTTTATGTTTCCTGGAATGGAATGGAACCTTAAGGGCCCAATATGTATTTATTATTTATTTAGGCAACTTACAGTCCATTTTCACTCAAAAAGATGCTCAAAGATTGCAAGTGGGGTGAACTGTATTTTCTGAATGGAAAACCCTCTCTGCATGTAGAAAACCAGCATGCCAGAAATAAAAAGGTTCTAGCTTATCCTCTTACTGATGTGCTTGCTTTCCATATGCAAGGTGAGTTCTTTTACCTGGAGGAGCATTCAGAAATGTTATCCGCTGCCTGCAGCCTGAAGTGGTATAGCCCTAACGGGACTCTACCACATGACTTTTTTGAATTTGTAGTCTATTGGAAGTAATCTGACTGCAATGGTTTCATTGACTCTGCTTACTCTCAGGCTGCCAGTAAGAGAGTTTTGGTCCTACCTTTGCGTCTTCTTGGCCTATCTTGCCTCTTCTGAGATTCATTTTGGAACTAGAAGCTCTAAAATGCTAAGGGGACAGAAGCAAAGTCCATCATCTGCATGCATAAGATCCTTGGCACCTCAAGTTAAAAGACTTCAGGGCTGGGAATGACCCATGTTTGAGGTCATGGACAGCTACTGCCAGTCAGAGTAGTGGCAGCCAGTACTGGGCTAGATGGGCCAATGGTTAGACTTGGTATGAAGGTGAAGAGAGAAGTAACATTTCAGTTGTGGTCACTATGGGTTCTGTACCGTCAGTAAGATCCCCGCTTTCCATCTTGAGGATCCAACTTGAGTCAGGCTGCTGAATGCCACCCCTCTTGCGCACCCCCCTCTTCTCTCTTTTTTTTAAAGCATGGGGTCGGGAGGGCATCTTGCTGCCTCTTTGACACCCCAATAATCTGCTGCCTGAGGTCACCACCTCACCTTGCCTGATGGAAGGGCCGCCCTTGTCTTGCACACATGCAATATTGACAAGTCAAAGAGGCTATTCCCATGACCAGCCAAAACTGGGCTAAGGGAGCGCAGCCCTGTTTTGGCTGGTTGTGTGCAGCCACGGGAGGCATGCAGCTCCCAGCCTTATAAAATGCCCCCCTTTAAATGAGGTTAGCAGTGCGAGCGCTCCACTAACCCTGTTTTTGTGACCGTGAATTGTCATGGTGCAGCTCCGTGCTGCTGCGAATCGCGAGGAGACCCACGACTGGGAGGCTACAGCAAGCCTCGTGGCATCAGGGGGCTCCCTAGATTGCCCCGCGCACTCATGCGGGGCATTCTGGGACCGTAATCCCCACCGCAACCGGCTCTGTGATGGCGCCGGTAATCATGTGGGTGGGTGATCTGGCCGCCCAGGGCGAACAACCTGCATGTGTGGGGAGAGTGGGTCAAGCCTGTTCTCCCTGCACAAGCCCTCATGCCGCTTCACACTGCTTGTGTGAAGCGCCTCAAACATTAGTTCATCCTTCACTTTATAAGGAATGATTGAAAATGTGTGTGTGTGTTGGTGATATCACTGGTGCTGGTCAATAGACCAAACAGCACCAGCCGAAAAACTTGCAGAGCCATTATGTCAGAGTTCAACAGGATTTAAAAAAAAAAAAAGAAGAAGAACACAGCCAGGGTGCTTTCGGAGAGTCTCTGTTGCACTTCAAATGTTGTGTCTGCCCTCACGCAAAGGCGTTTTCATATGTTCATTTCTTCAACCTGTGATGGGCCCTCAGTTCCCTTCTACTTCTCATTTTGACCTGCTCCCTGCTATTCTGCAATAGTTTCCCTACTCTTATCCTGCTCAAGTCTACCTCCCAGGTTTGGATCCAGAGAACGCTGTTCTCAGTAAAACCCTGTGATAACATGCAGAATACATTTCTGTTTGGTTCCATTTGTGTATTGCAAGCAATTCCCCAACTCAGCTGGTGTGATCTAAATTTTACACCAGTGTTTCCAGCAAAGCAGGTTCGGCCCCATCTACAGTACATCTCTCTTTCCCCCGCAATTCCGCTCCACCCCCTGTGACAATTGTAAAGTTGGCACTTATACAGCTGCAATTTGAGTAGTTCATCTGAGACTTTGCTGTTTGCCTGTAATGTACAAAATAAATTTTAAATAAAATCAAAGGCATCTCCCCCTAAACATTGTGTTTTTTACAGAGGGACATTTCAAGTCAAGTTTTACACAGGTTTAGCCCAGAGGGAAATTAAACTCTACATTTAAATGGAGATTGCACACACAGGAATCCATTAGTTTCAATATTTCTCAGCAGGAGGGTTCAGAGTTATTTAAATAAGTTTGGATATTAAACCTAAAGTAGCCATTAAAGGAATGTAGATTTGTTTGCTTAGTTTTTATAGAAATCTTTCTGTTTTCCAGCTGACTGGTAGAAGAAGAAGAAAATCCATTGCTCGCATGATGGTGAATCTTATTAATGCATTAGTAGAGGAAAAGGACTTTTGATATAGTATTTCCTCTGAATTTTTAAGCAGCAAATTACAGAATACTTAGAGTTACAAAATGTCTTCTTTAGAAGAGACAAAAAAAAAAAAATAACAAAACCACACCAACTTCAGATGTTCATTTTGGGCTCCCCCCTCCCTCCTTCCTCTTGTTCTTTATTCTTTTAGAGTAATGCTAATATAACCACTGACATTAAAGCATATTGGTTATGTTAGGTGCTTTGATTGTCAGCGAGATGATTTTAAAAGTTATTTAGGTCCTTGTGTTACATCTTTGCAACTGCGTGGTTTAAAAAAAATGTTGTTCTATGTTTCTCTTTGCGGGTTTTCTTTGGGGATTCATAAATATTGATTGTACCGTAAAAAATTGATGGAATCTTGAAACAGACTGCCGCCTCGGCAGCTTGGGAATTCACTCAATTTTTCTCAATAGCTGCAGTCTATAAAAAGAGGAGATTTTTGCAAATTGTTTCTCACCTTGTCTTTTTAGTATTTAATAGCTCTCAATTCTGGAGCCCTGTGAACCATGCATGAAGCTTGTTTTCCATCACAACAGTATCAGGCCCCGTTCAAAAGGAATTAAAGAGCCAGACTGGCACTGGAGGGGTTAAACGGCCTTTTGTGTGGGGTGAGTTGGCGTGGGGAGGGATGGTGGAGGTCTCATTACCGGTGGCAACAGGCCTCTTCTCTAGTGATTGTTATGTTAACAACTCCCCACCCTGTTCTTTAGCTGGATGTAGAAATGGACAAGCAGAAAGTGATTTCAGCTTTTTGATGGAAAAAGTAGTTCTGAAATGAATCTGGTAGAGTGTCATCACATCTTCTGGCTCCCCTTATTCCATGCGTAGATTAAAGGAGTAATTCTCAGACTGTTCGCCAAAGCATTCTAGTGTTCCATAGGCTCTGACTAGCCCTATTTAATGGACAGTTCCTATTTTCTGGAATCTGCCCCTAGGAACTCACTGCCCCTGTTTTTGCCTCTTGGGATTCTTTGTTCAGCTTAAAATAAACAAACAAAAACCCCACGTGAGTTGCTAGAATTGTCATTCTTCACGATTCAGCTCCTTCCACAGAGTCTCTTGAAATTAAATTTTCGAGTGGGTGAGTGAATACATCATGTATCTCGTGCATCTGCTTGCAAAGGGTTGCAGAACACAAAGGTATCATGCAGTAAACAAGATTTAACAAGTGGAATTCAGGCTTCAGCAAAGTGTACTAGTGGGTGGGGTGGGTGTGCTTGGGCAGTAATTCCCAGTGTGGGGTTGGTTGTTACAAGTGTATGCTTATTTTCACCTGTGAAATATTGGATGGTATGGGCATGGCATCTGCTTTGGAAATCTGGATTAATGTGCTCCATCTGTTTGTACTTTATTACCTGCTCTTCATCTGTGGCATGTTTGTAGTCAAAATGGTATGCTACGCCTCCCAGGTTGCATGATTTTATATACCTCTATCATGTCTCCCCGTAGTTGCCTCTTTTCCAAACAAAAAAGTCCCAGATGCTGTAGCTTTGCCTCATCAGGAAGGTGCTCCAGACCTCAGAACATCTTGGTTGCCCTCTTCTGCACTTTTCCCAGTTCTACAATGCCCTTCTTAAGATACGGTGACCAGAACTATATGCAGTTCTCCAAATGTGGCTGCACCATAGATTTGCATAAGGGCATTATAATATTAGCATTTTAATTTTTAACCCCTTTTCTAAAGATCCCTAGCATAGAATTTGCCTTTTTCATAGCTGCCACACACTGAGTCAACACTTTCAATGAGCTGTTCACCACAACCCCAAGATCTCTTTCCTGGTCAGTCACCGACAGCTCAGACCCCATCAACATATATGTGAAGTTGGGGTTTTTGGTCCCAATGTGCATCATTTTACATTTGCCATTTTATTGCCCTCTCCCCCAGTTTGGAGAAATCCTTTTGGTGCTCCTCACAATCTGCTTTGGATTTCACTACCCTAAATAGTTTAGTGTCATCTGCTAATTTATCCACTTTGCTGCTCACCCCAACTTCTAGATCATTTATGAACAAGTTAAAGAGCACTGATCCCAACACCGATCCCTGGGGGACCCCACTTGCTTCCATTGTGAAAGCTGTCCATTTATTCCTACCCT
Source organism: Hemicordylus capensis (assembly GCF_027244095.1). Classification (NCBI taxonomy): domain Eukaryota; kingdom Metazoa; phylum Chordata; class Lepidosauria; order Squamata; family Cordylidae; genus Hemicordylus; species Hemicordylus capensis. The sequence continues at coordinate 13,033,920 of NC_069658.1, read as the reverse complement.
CTGTTTCCTGTCCTTCAACCAGTTACTGATCCACACATGAACCTGTACCCTTATCCCATGACTGCTAAATTTTCTCAAGAGTCTTTGGTGGGGAACTTTGTCAAAAGCTTTTTGGAAGTCCAAGTATACTATGTCAATTCTCAGCCTAACCTACCTCACAGGGTTGTTGTGAGGGTACACATAACCATGTACACCGCTCTGGGCTCCTTGGAGGAAGAGCGGTATAGAAATGTAAAATTAAAAACAAACAAACCTGGATCACCTTTATCCACATGCCTATTGACACTCTGAAAGAACTCCAAAAGGTTAGTGAGGCAAGACTTGCCCTTGCAAAAGCCATGCTGGTTCTCCTTCAGCAAGGCCTCTGTTTTACAATTTTGTCCTAAAGTATGCTTTCTATCCATTTACCTGGCACAGATGTTAAGCTAACTGGCCTGTAGTTTCCCTGATCTCCCCTTGATCCCTTTTTGAAAATCAGATATACATTAGCTACTTTCCAGTCCTCTGGTACAGAGCCTAATTGTAGGGACAAGTTACCTATTTTTGCTAGGAGAACAGCAATTTCACATTTCCTTCAGAACTCTTGGATGGTTGCCATCTGGCCCTGGTTTAATGTTTAGTTTTTCAAGACAGTTTAGAACATCTTCCCTTGTCACTTCAAATTGGCCCAGTTCTTCAGCTTCCAAGACTGAGAAGCTCAATTCTTGAGTGGGAATATGGTCAGTATCCTCTGCTGTGATGACAGATGCAAAGAACTCATTCAGCATTCCTGCAATCTCCTCATCCTTCTTAATAATCCCTTTCACGCCCTCATAATCTTAGGGTACAGCCTTAGAACACATGTTCTAAGGGTCTTGTGACAGCAATCATGAATTGTCCCCTTTGCAAAGCATCTGAATGGGAGACTACATGTGTGAACACTGTAAGATAGTTCCCTGAGGGGTTGGGGCCACTCTGGAAAGAGCATCTGCATGCTTGCATGCAGAAGATTCCCAGTTCAGTCCCTGGCATCTCCAAAATAGGTCTGATAGACACTCCTGCTTGCAACTCTGGAAAAGCTACTGCCAGTCTGTGTAGAGAATGCTAAGCTAGATGGACCAATGGTCTGACTCAGTATAAGGCAGCTTCCTATGTTTCTAGTACTCCTTTCTCTAATTTCATTTGTTGAATGTTGGAGGGTAAACTGTCATAGAAAGTGTGGTTCACATGTTGCCCTTTTCAAATGTAGCTTAGGAAAGCATTCATTACGTTTAAGAATGACCAAACGGCTTTGGATTTCCAAAGGCAACTATCCAGCCTGTAAAAGAAAGTAACACTGTGCTTTGGGACTGCAGATCTCAGACTGTATGCTCCTGTTAACCTTATTGGGAGAATTGAGTGCACAGAGGCTGCCAGAAAGGCTTGCTGGGGGTGAAAATACCAAATGTGAACTGCAAGAAGGGCATGTAGGAGATTGTTTATGGGGCCAGTTCTTTAAAAAATTATTGCATGCCCTCAGAGGAGAGCACAGGATGACAAACAGATATGCCAGGACCATGAGTATGCCATGCTTATAAAAAACAATCAAAGAGTCAAAATTCAGTGCCAAGGTGGCTAAGATGACTGGATTCTGCAATCTTCATCCATTATGCAAAGCAAAGAAATGACCAAATTCAGACATAATAGGAAACCGGAGCTCCCTTCACCCCCAGTTCCCTTGGCCACCCCTCCAAATTCGGGTAACCGGAATTAAAGTCGAAAAGGGACCCATGGTTTCCCTCCCCGAACTCCACTCTGAACTTTGGTTCAGAGTGGAGTTTGGGCTCCTTCAACTCCAGTTTTGTGGTACCAGCGTTACATCCGAATGCTGGCACTGCAGTTTTGGCCCCATGGAACCCAAGTTGAAGCTCCTCCCTCACTGCTGCCCGATTGGCTGTGTGGGCTGTCCTGTCGAGAAGGAAGCCCGCACAGCCTGCTCCCCCACCTCTCTACTGTCTTGCTGACAGTAGAAAGGCAGCTCTCCTGAATGTCCAAATGCGAACAGGAGAGCGGGAGAAGGTGGGACATGGAACCATGGGTCCATTGGACTCATGGTTCTGCGTTACGTCTGAAGGCAGCCAAAATAGCTACTTCCTATAGCTTTGCAACTACTTTCTTTAACTTAACCATTCTGTTTTCACTAGCAGAATTTATTCTCCATGCTAGGAGAAAGATGAGCATGGTAAATCTTACAGAGTAGATCATCTTTCTTCTGAGTTTTTTAGGTGTTGCCCACATTTTTTCATGCATATTTTTCAGATCAACGAGGGCTAGAATCTTAGTTTTCTAAATGAACACTGAGATTCTCAGAAAGCCAGATTCTGTGTCCAGTATGATATTCTTGGTTCTTTCTCTCCTTGCACAGAACTCTGCTTTGCAAATAATCCTGGCTGACTCTACCAAAAAGTGGATTTTTTTTTTTAGCATTGTTAATAATTTGAAATGTGAAACTGTCTTATACTGAATCAGACCATTGGTCCATTTAGGCCACTATTGTTGTCAATGACTAGGACTTCAGACAGAGGCCTTTTCCCGGTCTTTTTTAGGCCTACCTGGTGGACATCCTGGGAAGTGAACCCATAGAGCAGGTGATCTACAGCCAATGTGATCTACAACCCATAGAGCTACTGATCTACAGCCAATCCCTGCATGGAAGGGAGCAGGAGAGAATAGGAGTTGGGCAGTGGGCACTATACCCATATTTTCCTAGCACCCATGAGGGCTAGAAACATTTTTTTAAATGAAGTCTGCATTTCTTAGGCTATTGAATTCTTTGAGAGATTTTGCTTATGGGCCCTGTACTGTAGAATATACATAGACCATCTCAGCGAATTCAGAGTAGATCTTTGCAGATGGATTGGCTGCTGCTTAGCTTCACTCTGTTCTCATAAGAGCCGTAAGAGTACATGTTAAAGGAGTTTACAAGAACAGAGGGGTTTCCACCCGCCATCTTCCAAGATCATACAATATGCAGAGATTTGGATACTTGTGAATTAATCAGTGCTTAACATGCTGTCTTGTTTTAATAAAGCCTTAGCACCCGGCCATCTGAGACACCCATTATTGTGAGGCAAGTTGTTTTAACTTCCTGAAAGGTGAAAAAAATGTGCTGAAACTGGCTAAGGTCTGGAATTTATGCCTGTCCATTTCTAGGCACGCTTAAAAGGGCTAAAGATTCTCACCTTTAACACCCCAGTTGACTTAGGATGGGGGTTGGCAACCGGAGGTTCTTCAGCTGTCATTGGACTACAACTTCCACCATCCCTAGCCACAATAAATTGTGATGGGGATGATGGGAGTTGTAGTCCAACAACAGCTGAAGAGCCTCCGGTTGGTCACCCCTGACTTAGGACCATGATAACTAAAGAATTGCCTTCTCCGATGTGAATATGCATGTTCTGTAAGGAGCTTCATCTAATGTGCCTCTTTTGCATGTCCCGCCCATTCAGAAGTATGGGTATCAGGGATGCATGGGTGGGGTCTTTTTCTGTTGCAGCACGGCAGGGGTGGAACTCCCTGCTCCAGGAAATCCATTTGGGCCATTCGGTACCAGTGTCCCACCATTGACTAAAAGCTTTACTTTCTCAACAAATGTTTGCTTTATCTGCTGCCTCATATTTTTGCTTGCTCTGGTGTTTGCTTGGTTGTTTTATTTGCTCTTCTGCAGGTTGTTTTTATCATTATTGTTCAGTTGTTTATAGTGAATTATTTTAATTGTGTGAGCCACCTTGAACACTTCCACCCAGAAATGGAAAGGTAGGCTAAAAATGTCCAAAGAAATAAATATTCTACCTATCTATTGTGCCATCAATGCACATCCTACATTTCTAAGCCCAACAGTATCCACAATATTTATTTATTGTTTGTATGTATGTTTATTTATAAATATGGAAAAGAGGAAACCAAATTTTTGCAAATAAGTGCAAATTAGGCCACTTGGCATGAGATCCCCCCCCCCCCAACACACACACCTCACTCAAGGAATCACAGGGTCTTTGTGGATGGCATACTTGACACAGAGCACAGCCACTTTTCTAAAGTTTTATACAATTCCAATTCAGCACTGAAAATAGGAACTGGCACTTTGGGACAGTCCTGTGCAGGTGTGAACATGTCTGCAAACTGGGTTTGATTTGCAAGAAACTTGGTACAGAACTGGATTCATGTGACCTTACATGGAGGCCATACGCGGGTCCATCTAGCCCTCAACAATCTACCTTGCTTGGCAGCAGCTCTCTGAGCTGTTTTGATATTTCTCTTGAGGGAATAGCAATACAGTATAAGCAAACCTCATTGTATGTATCTGTGGGAGGGGAAAAAGGACACCTGACCTCTCCATCCACGGCTACATGTGAGCACTGTAAGATAGTCCCCTTAGGGGATCGGGCCGCTCTGGGAAGAGCACCTGCATGCTTGCATGAAGAAGGTTCCATGTTCCCTCACTGGCATCTCCAAGCTAGGGCTGAGAGAGACTCCTGCCTTTAACCTCAGAGAAGCTGTTGCCATTCTGTGTAGATGATACTGAGCTAGATGGACCTATGGTCTACTCAGTAAAAGGCACCTGACTATGTTCCTCATCTCTGATTCATCTGGACCAGCACTGTCTGCTCTGACTGCAGGAACACCTTGGCAACGTTCCAGGCAGAGAAAGATCTTTCCCAGTCCTGATTCCCGTGGCAATTTTCATTGGAGATGCTGGACTTAAGTCTGGCAACTTTTGCATGCCAAGTGCATGATTTTTCTCTTAGCTACAGTTCTCCTTGTTTATCATCCCCAGAGATGCAGGACTTGCAGCACTGAATGCAGGCGGAAGCAAATGTGGCCAGAACAAAGGAAGTCAGAGGATACAGATAAGCATCACCACCAGATGCTTGGCTCCCCTGGATTACAGTTGCAGGGCTCTTCTTAAGTTCTTATGTTCCAGTGCTACAATGCCCTTCTTAAGATTTGGTGAGCAGGACTGTATGCAGTACTCCAAATGTGGCCGCACCATAAATTTGTATAAGGGCATTATAATATCAGTGGTTTATTTTCAGTCACCCTCCTAATGATCCCTAACATGGAACTGGCTTTTTTCACAGCTACTGCGTGCTTAGTCAACACTCAACAAGCTGTCCACCCCAAGATCTTTCTCCTGAAATAGGACAGAAGTAGGATATTTCACTACTCTAAATAGTTTAGTGTCATCTGCAAATTATTGGTCGCTGCTCCGAGATTGTGGAATGCGCTCCCTGCTAAGATACGATCCTCCTCATCTCTGGCAAATTTCAAAAAACACCTGAAAACCCATCTTTTCACCCAAGCTTTCTCAGCTTCTTAAATTTTTAGGTTTTGATTTCTGGTTTATTTTTAAATTGTTAAACTGTTTTTAGTTTTTGTATATGTTTTTAACTTGTTTTATTCTATGGTTAACTGCCTAGAGAAAAAGGTTTTGGGCGATATACAAATTAGATAGATAGATAGATAGATAGATAGATAGATAGATAGATAGATAGATAGATAGATAGATTTTGGCCATCTTGCTGCTTACCCCAGCTTCTAGATTATTTATGAATAAATTAAAGAGCACTGGTCCTAGTACAGATCCCTGGGGGACCTTACTTTCCTCCTTTTAAGAGAACTGTCCATTTATACCTGCCCTCTGTTTCCTGTCCTTCAACCAGTTACCAATCCACGCATGAACCTGTCCCCTTATCCTATGACTGCTAAATTTTCTCAAGAGTCTTTATTGAGGAACTTTGTTGAAAGATTTTTGAAAGTCCAAGTATTCAATGTCAACCAGTTCATCTTTATCCATATGCCTGTTGACACTTTCAAAGAACTCTAAAAGGTTGGTCAGGCAAGATTACCTTTGCAAAAGCCATGTTGGTTTTCCTTCACCAGGGCCTGTTCTTCTGTATGCTTAATAATTTTATTCTTGACAATGCTTTCCATTAATTTGCCTGGTACAGACATTAAACTAACCAGTTTGTAATTTCCTGGATCCTAACTAGATCCCTTTTTGAAAATCGGTGTTACATCGGTGTTACTTTCTAGTTCTTTGGTACAGAGCTTGATTGTAGGGATAAGTTATATATTTTTGTGTCAGCAATTTCACATTTGAGTTCTTTAAGGACTCTCAGGTAGATGCCATCTGGCTCTGGCAATTTGTTAATTTTTAATTTTTCTAGACAGTTTAGAATGTCATCTCTCGTCACCTCTATCTGACTCTGTTCTTTCGTCTCTGTCCCTGAGAAGCTTGGTTCAGGAAGAGTATACGCTCAATATCCTCCACTATGAAGACAGATGCAAAGAACTCATATAGCTTCTCTACAATCTCCATTTCCTCCTTAATAATCCCTTTCACTCCCTCATCATCTAACAGTCCAACAGCCTCCCTGGCAGGCTTTCTGCTTCTGATGTTTTAAAAGAAGTTTTTGTTATTCCCCTTGATGCCTTTAGCTAAATGTTCCCCAAACTCTCTTTTCACATCCATTATTGTCTCTTTGCATTTCTCCTGCCAGAGTTTGTGTTCCGTTCTGTTCTCTTCATTTGGGCAGGCCTTCCAGTTTCTGAAGGAAGTCTTCGTCCCCTTTATAACTTCCTTGATTTTTCTTGTCAGCCATGCTGGAATCCTCCCAGACTTGATGGTACCTTTCCTCCTTTGGGGGCTTCTATTATGGCTTCTATTATGGTGGTTTGAAATAAACTCCATGCATTCTGGAGCAAAATGACTCTCCTGATTTTCCCTTTCAGTTTTCTTTTCACCAAACTCCTCATTTTAGAGAAGTTTCTTCTTCTGAAGTTCAAAGTGTTTGTGTTAGACTTCCTTGGTGATTCTCTCCCCGCATGTATGCTGAATTTGATCACACTATGGTCACTGTTCCCTAAAGGGTCGATGACACTGACATCACGCACCAGGTTCTGGGCACCAACACTTAGGACTAAGTCCAAGGTCACCTTCTTTCTGGTTGGTTCCCTGGCCGCCTGTTCTAGGGCACATCTAGAAATCTGGCCTCTTTGTCATTACTTGAATGTGAATGTGTGCTAACTGAAGTCACTCATTATTACAGCTCTGTCTCTCTTTGACAACTTCCTGATTTCTTTCTGCAGCTCCCAGTCCCAGTCAGCATTTTGTCAGGAGGGCGATAGCACGTTTCCTTTCAGGCCTGTATTATCACCCACAGAGTTTCTGTGGAGGACTCCAGTCCACCTAGGTTTTCTAGCTTGTTAGATTCTATCTCTTCTTTAACATACAGTGCTACCCCTCCTCCAAGGCGCCCCTCCCTGCCCTTTCTATAGAGTTTGTATCCAGGAATAAGAGTGTCCCACTGGTTCTCACTGTTCCACCATGTTTCTGTTATGCCCACTATATCTATGTTTTCATTAGCTACCAAGCATCCAGCTCACACATCTTGGCCCGGAGTCTTCTGGCATTGGCATATATGCACCTTTACACTGAATCTCTTACCTAATGTGTGCTGTCTTTCTTATGACCATTGGATCTCCTTGTCCAGCTAGCACGTCTTTCTGTCTGCTCTTTGTCTGGTTCTACTCTATCCCCTTCGGCTTTATCTGACACAGTTACACTTTCACACCTTAGGGGATGGCATTTCCTGAAATGGACACCGCCCGGCTCCTGTCAGCTATCCCCCAGGCATCATTTTAAAAACTGCTCTGTGACCTTTCTGATTTAAAGCGCCAGCAGTCTGGTTCCACCCTGGTTCAAGTGGAGCCCATCCCTTTTGTACAGGCTTATCTTTTCCCAAAATGTAACAAATCTAAACCCCTCCTCCTGGCATCACAGTCTTATCTATGCATTGAGACCCTTCAGCAATGCTTGTCTCGCTGACCTTGCGTGTGGAACAGGTAGCATTTCTGAGAATGCTACCTTGGGGGACTTGGACTACATTATGCTACCTAACAGCCTAAATCTGGGTTCCAGGACCTACCAACTACATTTCCAAACTGCTGACTCCTCCCCAGCACTGCCTGACAGCCTATCTAGACACCGCAGGCAAGACACTGTTCATTCTACACACAGGTCACAGACCCATCTCTCTATATCCATAATTATCGAATCACCCACTACTAGGAGGCCCTCAACCCTTGGAAAAGTATCCCCTGTGCTAGAAGACAGGATATGGGTTCATCATTCATGGAAATGGCCCCTTCTAAGGGAGCATTTCCTTCTTCCTCAGAATGATGTCCTCCTACCCCAAGACCTTCATTCTCCACAAGCAGAGAGCTGCCATACAAGGTGTGTATGTGTGTGTGAGTGTGTGTATGTAGGGGATGGGAGAGGCAACCCCAGTCATGAGCAGAGGAGTTGTTGAAATTGTTTACACCCTCCCTAATGTACAGCAGCAGTGCTAGGTGATGGCCTGGGGCCGAGATGGCTGGACGGTAACTGCTAGTTCTGATGCACCATTTATGGCTACTCCATGTCTTAAAGCACCATTTCCCCCCAGAATGATCCCTTGGATGACACTCCACGGTCACAGTGCAGGAAAGGAGAGCTGGTCTTGTGGTAGCAAGCATGACTTGTCCCCTTAGCTAAGCAGGGTCTGCCCTGGTTGCATATGAATGGGAGACTAGAAGTGTGAGCATTGTAAGATATTCCCCTCAGGGGATGGAGCCACTCTGGGAAGAGCAGAAGGTTCCAAGTCCTCTCCCTGGCATCTCCAAGATAGGGCTGAGAGAGATTCCTGCCTGCAACCTTGGAGAAGCCGCTGCCAGTCTGTAAAGACAATAGATAGACCAATGGTCTGACTCAGTATATGGCAGCTTCCTATGCTCCTATGTTCCTAATCTTAATCACAAGGCCTAGGAGCCAGGTAGTGGCCCTCAATGACTCTAAGCACAGTTTCCTGACTAATCACAAAGCCAAATACTCTGTGTAGCTTCCACCTGTGGAGGTGACTGTTCCCATTGCACAACATTGTGCTTTTGACCAGCACTGGTGGGGCTCCTTTAAGGGAAAGGGAGATTTCTTGTGCCCCAGCACCATCTTGGAAGGTGTATACATGGAACTTGGGGAAGTGTTGTCCTTCCCAGAATGTTCCCCACAGAGCTTTATGGGGAAAGTGCTGGAAAGAACTACACTTCCTAGCACTCCACGTGTACCTTCCAAGATGCATGGTATGGAGAAAGTGGAGAGAGAGAAATTCTTCTCCCTCTCACATAATACTAGAACCAGGGATCATCCCATGAAAGTGATTGCCTGGAAATCTGGGACCAAAAAACCGGAGTAGTTTTTCACACAACGCATAATCAGCTTGTGGAATTCTCTTCCACAAGATGTGGTGACAGCCAACAACCTGGATGGCTTTAAGAGGGGTTTGGATAACTTCATGGAGGAGAGGTCTATCAGTGGCTACTAGTTGTAGGGCTATAGGCTACTTCCAGCCTCAAAGGCAGGATGCCTCTGAGTACCAGTTTCAGGGGAGTAACAGCAGGAGGGAAGCCATGTCCTCAACTCCTGCCTGTAGGCTTCGAGCAGCATCTGGTGGGCCACTGTGTGAAACAGGATACTGGTCTAGATGGGCCTTGAGCCTGATCTAGCAGGGCTGTTCTTATGTTCTTATCATGGGAATGGTCTTGACAGGGTTCTGCTTCTTTTAAAAAGCCCCCCCCCCCCCCCCCGGCCTGCAGCGCCGTCATTATGTGGTGGTCTGCTTGGTGAGAAGTGGTTCTTATACTGAAGGGGATTTTGCCAAAGCAGCTTCTGCTCCAAAAGTCGTGAAGATCGCCAACATAGTCTTCTTTGCCATGAGCCCCACCGCCTGTTAAGATCTTCTGGAGAGGTTTGTCTGCGGCTGCCGCCAACCCATCTGGTGGCTTCTCAGGAACAAGCCTTCTCTGTTGCAGCCCCTGGACTTTGGAGTGTGCTCCCTGTTGAAATAAGAGCCTCCCCCTCTCTGGCAACTTTTTAAAAGGCACTGAAGACGCATTTATTCACCCAGGCTTTTAATTAGATTCATGGTTTTAAATTTTTAATGTTGCTTTTAAATGATCTTAATGTTAATGATTTTAATGTTTAACTGATTTTAGTTGTTTAATTGATTTAGTTTCGATTTTAATTGTTTTGTTTTTATTTTGATGTAAAATGCCCTGAGCCATTTTTGGAAGGGTGGCATAACAAACAAACAAACAAACAAACAAACAAACAAACAAACAAACAGTGTCATCTCTGAGGGGCATTCTGGGAGCTAAAAATGGTGCCACCACTACAAACAGATACCCATCTCAAAGATTTCAAGTCCCAATTTTTCTACTGAAAACCTTTGCCTCAATCTTAGAAAGATCAATAAGCGTCTCACATTTTGAAAGGCATAGGGAAGTTCAAAAATTCAAAATGAATATTCCAAATCGAGAAAATGCAATGTTCTTTGAAAGCATTCCGATCCTGATTCCATTTCTATTCAAGAAGTGGGCTTCTGGAAGCAATCACACAGTGAGGCCAGTCATCTCAGTGATCAATCATGCTGTTAATGAAATATTTGCACCATCTCTAGGCCTTCTGGCCAAATGACTCGCCGTTCACAGGTCCTAGCCTCTGCCTGGAACCCATCCAGATCCTTTTCAGCAACTCCACTCACTCCCCTGTTCCTTGGAGTAGTTTTCAAGTTGCATTAAATAAACAATGGATATAAAGTCCAATTAATTATTGGACACTCCATGCTGCTTAATTTTAAGGCTCCCAATTTGCCGGTATATCTTGTAAGCACAACAAGCCTTGGAGTGCCATGCTGAAGAGGGGCAATTTACTCTTAAGTATTTCCTTAATTAGAAGTTAAAATAAATATGGAGGATTTTTATTTGCGGCGGCATTTGTAACGGCTCTTTGGATGGCGCTGCAATTTACTCACCTAGAATACACATCACAGCCTGGTTTTTACACCTTACAGCAATGCATGTCTGCAAATTTCTCTATGAACGCCAAGGAACAGATCTTACAACTCCCACAGGGATCCCGCCCCCAAGATCTTGACATCTTTTAAAAGTTTATTTATACCCTGTCATTCTTCCAATGTGATTTCCCTTCCCATGTAGACTCTGACAAGCCTACTGATCACAGAAATGGGCGTGACCATGCTTTGGTCATGCACTTCTTTAGAGGAACACCCTAAGCATGAAGAGAGTGGGTGGCAGGATGTCAGACCGGGGCGGGGCTGGGGGCAGACCTTCTGACTCGCTTTGCTGCAAGAATGTACAGCGGGCTTTTTGTTGTATGCCTGAACAGGGCTTTAGAATTAAGGGGAAAGGTACTTCTGAGCAAATGCTCAGTATCAGAACTCACAGTCCTTCAGGGCCGGACTGGGGGCACTGAGTAGGTGGTAGAATGTATGTGGGGAGGGCGCCAGACTTTGAACAGAATGGATACTTAAGGGTGGAAGTATTCATTGCTGCTGAGTGCGGTGGGGCACAGGGGCGCCTTGCAGGTGGGGTGCACCGGGAATATGCCCTGTGGGCCAGTCCCAGCCTGCAGTCCTTTCACCTGCATTTCCACACTTAGGTGTCCAGTCCTCCAATCCTTTTGCATTTTAGCACCTGAATTTAGAGGAGGGGAGAGCCTTTGTGTTGTTGCCATTGTTAAGTGATTGGGGAGTCAACAACTTTTGTGGCTGTATTGCCTTGCAAATTAATAAGAGTTCTACCAGTAGGTTTTCATCTACTTTCTGCCCACCTCTGTTTTGGACTAGAAGATGCCACATAGATGAACCTAGGACTTTCAGATGAAACCCGGGACTTTTAGATGACTAGATAAACTTTCAGACGACTAGATGAACAACAACCCGGGACTTTCAGCATGCAAAGCAAGTGCTCTGTTGCGAAGCTGCAGCCTATCCTATTCACAGACTTTGCATTACTCAGAACCCTTGTGTATATTGTGCAAGTTTGGACCCGCAACAAAACCTTGTAGTATAACCTTGGTGTGCATGTGTTACCTGAGGATGTGCCTGAGCATGGTGAAAGTTTTAGACACCTCCCCCGCACCTCAGAAGCAGAAGGGGTTGTGAGTGTCCTGAAGGAACATTCTTCAGGTTGAGGAATGTCCTGCTCTCATTGTTCAGGCCCTCCTTTCCCTCTCTTTGCTACAGACTTCTATTAGCTCCACCTACCAGTTTGTCTGTTAAGTGCCCTCTGAGTCCACGAACATTCCATTTTATGGAGGTGGGGCAGTTTGGGGTTTTATTTTTGGGTTTTTTTGGGGGGGGTGGTCCCCTAAGGGTTTCCCCCCTTCTTTTGTCAAACTGATGTATCTGCGGATTACCCCAAGACTTCCCCACAGGTGCTCCGTTATACATCCATATGGATCATTCCATTTCCAGCTCTTTTGGAAATAGATATAAGAACATAAGAAAAAGCCCTACTGGATCAGGCCAAAGGTCCATCTGGTCCAGCATCCTGCTTCATGCAGTGGCCAGCCAGGTGCATCCGAGAAACCTACAAATGGGAGAAAGAGGGCAACACCCCCTCTCGTTGGTGTCCCCTAGCACCTGATGTTCATTGGCATGCCCCCTCTGATCATGATGATATTATAGGATACCACCTTCTGTTGAAGTGGGCTGTAGTCCATAAAAGCAGACTCCAGCATACACCTGGTTAGCATTTAAGGTGCCCCAAGATAATGTGTCATTTTTGCTTGCTGGTGTATCTTTAGAGGTACAACTAAGAGCAATCAGTGGTAAATATAAGGGGTTACGTTTATTCTGGTCGCCTTTCCTCACATCCCAACTTCTCTCCAGGTCCTGCACACAAAAACTTATTAACCAGCTGCCTGTCACCTCTCCTTAATAAATAAGAATCTCTTTTCGGTCTTGGTGTCTCCTTCACCTCTGGGCTTGGCCTCCTGTAAACACACTGCCAATTAAACCTCGCGTCTAGCAAGGCCAAAACTAATGAAAAGCAATAGAGAATTCACTGCCTTTTAATGAGGAAAGCATTGCTTTTTACTGGGAACAATTTATTGGGCCAATTCCTCCCGTCCATCACCTCAGGGAGCTGCAGCCTTTTCTTACCTCCTGGTAGCTACTTTGTCAAACGCTGTGTAAAATTGCACGCCGAACATGGGGAGGTGAAGTCTCTGACTCAATTTATGGTGTGACATCTCTGATCTTGCTCCCTGGATCGGTAAGTGATCCTGGCAATGATATGCATAGAAATTAATTAATGTGCCCGCCGGCTATCCAGAAAACCCCCATTGCTGATAATAGATCAGCTTACAGGAGTTTGTTAAAGGGGCGGTCATGTCTGTTTCTGTTTGCAAATACAAAGACTGTGTCAGTTAAGGGCAAACCACCAGCATTATTGCAATCCTTTTAGCCATACAAAGGAAGAGGGATGCCAGAGTTTCTGTAGAAACAAGCAGAACATGGTGGGGGGGGGGGAAATCAGAGAGAGGGAGGGAGGGCTGGTGTGGTGGTCATGGTTCTGAATGTGTTGGATATTTTTTGTAATGCCTTTTTTTAAATTTGTGAGGCCAGTTTGCATACTTGTTTCAGGCCTTCCAAAAACAAACAAAAAGGCTAATTTTGAGTTGCAGTGCACTGTACCAAAGGCTGGTTTGCTTGGGTATCTTTGTTTGTTTGTTTGTTGGAAAAAGTTGACTTTGCCAATGGATTTTGAAAGGTTTATTCATTGATATTTACATTTGTTTCCCTGAGATGGTGATTTTTTTTAAAAAAATGACAGTCATGTTACTCCTAATGGTGCACAATTTGCTATTATAAGCTGTTATGCTTATAAAAGACTGTGTGGATTTCAACCTGTTTAATTAACAGCAAAGGGTACAACTGGGTTGGATTTGGAATAGGCCAGACTTCACTGACTGACACATGGACTAAGGCTGTGCATGTGCCATGTGAGATGTACCTGGGCAGTGGAAGGCTCTACTAATGTAGCTATGGCAATTGTGTGTGCAGGACGGGGAGTTTTGCCCATTCCCCCTTCCCCAGGACGTGCCCTAGGCCAGCTGAAAATATGCCCCTGGAGGCTGCACAGCAGTCAGGGACCTATTTTTGGGTGGCACAAGGGGCGTCCTCGAGAAGGGGGAATTGCCCCTTCTCCACTGCCCCATCCCCGCTGCACTGGTGCAGTTAGTTGGGAAGTTCTGTTAGGATGCTCTCTCATTGCACCAGTGTATCCTTGCTTTATATGTCAGGCAGTGTTTATGGGGCACTGCAATGGGTGGAGTGGCAGAGGCATTTTCAATTTCTCAAAAGATGTCCTGGTTGCATCAGAGGCCCAAGGCATCTGGGAAGACTAAAACGGTGCTGTTGCTCCAGCCATGAACAGAGAAAGGGGAGACTGCTGTTTACTGTGGCCTACTAAGCTTACCAGGACCTGATGTGGGGGTGCAGATGAGGACTTTTCCCTAGGCTCCACCTAAACATGGTTCCACCTAAACCTTGGCTACCACACTTGCTCAGAAGGCCAGCTCCTACCATGTCCTGGAATTTTTTCGGGGGGCGGGGCGGGGCGGGCGGGGGATATGGATCCAGGTGGGAACAGGTGAACATGGATCTGGTTATGGGTCATGGAATTCACATTACCATTTCATGTGCCAAAACATCCAGAGTCACATTAATTTCAACATGGAGGAACAGATCACCTCAATTAATCTGCTGGTGAAACTGATTAAATCTTGCAGTCCTACTAACTTCTAAATGATAATCCCGATTAATTCTGTGGGAGTGAAAAACTAGGGTAACCCTCAATGGGCCATTTTTTCAGCATCTCATCTCTATGCTAGTCTAGGTAGGCAACATGAAATTGTATTACCTGCGTCATTTTAGGTACCCACTCATACTCACAGAAGACGCCACCACTAAAGGCCAGAACTGGAACGGCACCGGTCTGTTAGGCAGGCAAGACATTAGAGGAATTAGTATCCTCTCTCTTTCCTCCCTCTGCCTATGACAGCACTGTCCCAGACAAAGGATCACACTCCTAAGACAGTTGTATAGGTGCTTCTGCCTTGCAGTTAAATGCAAACATTGGTGAACAATGCTAGGCATACAGGGTCTGTTCCATAGATATTCAGGGATAGAGTGACTCTCTATGTTACTTGTCTCTCAATTTGGAAATTCATGGCCTTGTCACTCTAGTATTTCCTTAGCTCTATGGGTTCAGTTTTAAAACTGTGCTCTGTGGAACCCTGAGGTTCTTTGGAAGCTGATCTGGAGTTGTTTACCAGCCCCAGGGATGTTGGGTGTGTTAGTAGAGCAGGTGTTGCCAACCTTGGCTCCCCAGGTATTGTTGGACTACTAATCCCATCATCCCGCAGCCACATTAGCTTGGCCATTGTGACTGGGAATATTAGGAGTAGTCGTCCAACAACATCTGGGAAATCAAGGTTGGGAACCGCTGCTCTAGAGTGCAGCGGGAGTCCAGATAGGGACAAGAAGCCTGGCCAACACCTTGTCTGTATGAACAGCATGTGACCTAAAGCAATCCCAGAATCCTTTGCACCATGCAGGAGTTCCATGGCAGACCTGCAGTGGGTCCTTGATGAATAAGTCAAAGTGGAAAAACTGCATGAAGGAACTCTGTTTGAAAACGATGGCTCTGTGGCTTCAGCAGAATCTGAGTCATAGGGGCAGCATTGTCTTATGGGAAGACCTCAGGGGTCTTTTCCCCCAACCAAAAAGAATAAAGTATGCAGAGGAATGAGGTGGTGGTGATCTGAGGTGGCAAAATTAACAGTCCACATTTGGATGGCCAGTGGGTGATGACAGTCTTTAGTGCTCCGCCTTTGAAAACTCCTCACAGAAGACAGAAAACTAGTACAACAGGGAATGGAATGGGGTGGAACCTTTCCTTCTAGTTTCCATTTCCATTTCCAGGGAACTTCTTTTACATGGATGTGCATTCAAAAATGGCTTCTCTCCAGCCTGAAGTGGTATATTTAATTTATTGTGGCTGGAGATGATGGGAATTGTAGTTCAGCAACATCTGGAGGATCACAAATTGGGAACCCCTGGTATAGTCCATTCTACCATCTTAGAATTCTACCACCTTAATTATCTGCATCTGCAGGCTTTATTCTGCTAAAAAGAAGTGTTGGAAAGATCCTAGTGGAACCCATCAAGAGAGGAAGTTTTAACACTTGCAACAAGGGAAATGAAATATTTAATAACCAAAATGTTGGCAATGGAAGGAGACTTCCCCTGCCCCACCTTCCGACCTCCCCTTCTCCCTCCCCCTTTCTTCCTTGTCAGAAATTAAACAACGTTTACACACCACGTAGCCTTCAGTACCGTATGCTAATGACGTCCCTGATGCCCCCTTCATCTGATCAAACTTAATTGTCTGTGTCAGGCTGCCAATTAACAGAAAGATCTCCTGCATTACCAACTTCCAGAGCTACCTGCAAGGTTAATTGAATCATGTATGCCCAGTGCTCCGGCAGAGGAAACCTTGTGATCCCTTTCAAATCGAGGGCTTAGAGGTATAGCAATTAAAAGGAAAATGAAACATTTTCTTTTATTTTAGGACCATTTTAAAATGTGTTTTGAAGCAGAGAGGTGGACTTATGTGTAAGCATAACCATTCCTGGGAAATATAGTCAGAAGATGGGCGAACCAGATAGCTCCACCCACAACTCCCCTAAGCATGACTAGTGTTTGATGGAGATCTATATAGGTATTAAAAGAGCAACCCTTCTGATTGTATGTACTGTGCTTGATTGGCCAGCAAACTCGCCTGACCTGACCCCATAGAGAATCTATGGGGCATTGCCAAGAGAAGGATGAGAGACATGAGACCAAACAATGCAGAATTGCTGAAGGCCGCTAATGAAGCATCCTGGTCTTCCATAATACCTCATCAGTGCCACAGGCTGATAGCATCCATGCCACGCCGCACTGAGGCAGTAATTGCTGCAAAAGGGGCCCAAACCAAGTACTGAATACATATGCATGCTTATACTTTTCAGAGGTCCGATATTATTCTATTCTTCAATCCTTGTCTTCTTGGTTCCATGTAATATTCTAATTTTCTGAGATTGTGGATTTGGGGTTTTCATGAGCTGTACGCCATGATCATCACAATTATATCAAATTAAGGCTTGACTTATCTCGCTTTGCATGTAATGCGTCTGTCTCATATATCAGTTTCACCTTTTAATTTGCATTACTGAAATTAATGGACTTTTGCACGATATTATAATTTTCCGAGTTTCACCTGGTGGCGCAGTGGTAAAACTGCCACCCTGTAACCAGAAGGTTACAAGTTCGATCCTGATCAGGGGCTCAAGGTTGACTCAGCCTTCCATCCTTCCGAGGTCGGTAAAATGAGTACCCAGAATGTTGGGGGCAATATGCTAAATCATTGTAAACCGCTTAGAGAGCTTCGGCTATAGAGCGGTATATAAACGTAAGTGCTATTGCTATTCCTATTGTATACATGATGCAGTGATTAGGATCTTTTTGTATCTGCTTCCCTTGCAAACACAAAGCATCCTAGATAGGTTAAACTGAGAACTTTATTAAGAGACAACTCCATTTCATTCCTCTTCTTTCTTCCATCTCTCCCTCACCTTTCTGACTGCACTTCCCATATTCTCTACAGAATCCATTGTTGAGAAACCTGGGACAAATTTCAAACTCCCCTGGGACAAAATTCTAAATAACAAAACTGATTATTTGATAGGATACAACTGTGTGTGTGTGTGTGTGTGTGTGTGTGTGTGTGTGTGTACACTTAAATGTAATTGCTGTGGGAATGGTAGTGCTGGGGTGAGGGGTTTTAATCCTTCCCTCAGCTCCATTTTCTCAATTAAAATTGCACACTCCCAAAGGTGCTATTTTCCGCTTGGAGGAAAATTTAGAGTAGTATTTGAACCCATGTATAGAGAAGTTTTAGCCACCTAATGGTGCAGCGGGAAAATGACCTGACTAGCAAGCCAGAGGTATGTTTCCTCTGGTATGTTTCCCAGACTATGGGAAAGCCCTATATTGGGCAGCAGTGATATAGGAAGATGCTGAAAGTCACCATCTCATACTGCACAGGAGGTGGCAATGGTAAACCCCTCCTGTATTCTTCCAAAGAAAACCACATGGTTCTGTGGTTGCCAGGAGTCGACACCAACTCAACAGCACACTTTACCTTATAGTTTGAGCAACCCCTACATGCAATTAGGCACCAGTGTTCTGGGTCAGGCGGAGACAGGTGTGCCCATGCTCCCCACCGCTTTATCTGAGCCCAATCAGTGGGCGCAGTGCTTAATCAATCGGGAGGCAGCAGTGAGGAAAGAGCGAGATGGGGATGGCAGTGGAGACAGTGGGGTGGGGTGTGGTGCTGGCAGCAGAGAGGGGAGACCAAGGCGGGGGTGGCAGCTGAGGTGGCGAAAGCTCCTTCCGTGGGCCCTTTAGCTGCCCAAATGACAGGTTGGGGCATTTTTGGCCCATCGATGGAGGGAAGAGGGAGCAGGGTGGGTGGGCAGCCATGGGCCACTTTCTCAGCTCCTCAGGAAGAAGAGGCCACTAATGGTCTTGCATGCGTGTGCGTGCACTGAAACAGGAGAGAGAGGGGAAATGGGGAGTCAGGGGTAGAGTGAAGAAGGCCGTGTGCGTGCCAAGATGCAGCGGGGTGCATACCAACAGGGACTCGGGGAGGGAAGAGGAGGGAAAGGGAGTGGACCAAGGGGACCAAGTCGGGGGGAGCCTGCCAAAGGGGAAAGGGAGGTGGAAGAGGAAGGTACCAAGTGGCAAGAGAAGGGGGGGAGAGCACACCACAGGGGGTCATGGGGAGGGGTGTGTCATCTAGGGGGATAGTGGGCAGGGGTCTGTGAAGAGAGAGGTTGTGAGGGAGGAAAGAGCCCCTTCAGGAGAAGGTAGCTGCCACTGTGCGAATTAGATGAGGAAACAAGATGAATAAGATCTGTTAACTCAGGAAGGAAGAGAGAGAGAAAGAGAGAAAGGAAGAAAAACAGAAGGGAAGGAAGACAGAGGTGAAGAGCGAGCGGAGGAGAGAGAAAGAGAGAAAAAGGGAGAAGAGAGAAATAAAGAGGGGATAGGCAAGGAGAGCAATAAAGTACTAGCCCGCAGATGATCTACACGGTTTAAGCTAATTTATATGATTTGGGCAAGCCTTCCTACAACTAATGTGACTGTTGGCAGGGTTGGGGTTGAAGGTAGGGTGTGGCTGTTACCAGTCAAATGAAGAGGGAGCTTACACAGAGTAGATTACTCTGCCTAACATTTTGCTCAGTCAAGAAGCTTCCCAGAGAAGAAGAACAACAACATGTTAATGGGACTGCCCCGGGGTGATGGGTAAACATCCCAAAAATTGTGTTCAGGCTTTGTGTGGGGAAATTAGCTCAGAAAGTGGAGCAGTTTCACATCGGAATAAATTTAATGTAAAGTGCTGGTTACAGGAAAATGACTGACACAGAGAGATATTCAAAAACAGATAAGGTTTTATTTGAGGACAAGGGGTACAATAGGGGTGTGCACGGAACCAGTCCAGCACTGGGGTGGGGGGTTCTAAAAAGAATAGGGGGGGGCTTTACTCACCCCTTCCAAGAAAGTCCGTATTCTATGTATTAATCGGGCGGCAGGGTGCCGCCCGCTTCAATCTCCGGCGCGGGCTCCTTTTTGTAAACAATCGGGCGGCAGGGTCGCTCCCAGTCCCTGCCGCCCGCCCTCCTCAACTTTAAACGTCAAGCCGAGCAGGCCTCCCTCGGCTGGCGGCCGCCCCCTGTAGGTATCAGGGGGTTCCCCCCTCCCCGCTGCCCCCTTCTTGAAAGATGGTTCCCCCATTACCAGGGGACGGCAGGAGAACTCCCTGCCGTCCCCTTCCCCCTTGCCGGCTGGGCTGCAACTGGCTTCTAGGAAGCCTTTCGCGCGCCTGCGAAAGCAAGGCAAGGCAAGCGGACGGCAGGGAGCTCTCCCGCCGCCCGCTCGCTACTTTACTTTACTTTAGCGAGCGGGCGGCGGGAGAGCTCCCTGCCGTCCGCTTGCCTTGCCGGCTGGGCTGCAACTGGCTTCTAGGAAGCTCTCCCGCCGCCCGCTCGCTAAAGTAAAGTAAAGTAGCGAGCGGGCGGCGGGAGAGCTCCCTGCCGTCCGCTTGCCTTGCCGGCTGGGCTGCAACTGGCTTCTAGGAAGCCTTTTGCGCAGGCGCGCAAAAGGCTTCCTAGAAGCCAGTTGCAGCCCAGCCGGCAAGGGGGAATGGGACGGCAGGGAGTTCTCCTGCCGTCCCTTGGTAATGGGGGAACCATCTTTCAAGAAGGGGGCAGCGGGGAGGGGGGAACCCCCTGATACCTACAGGGGGCGGCCGCCAGCCGAGGGAGGCCTGCTCGGCTTGACGTTTAAAGTTGAGGAGGGTGGGCGGCAGGGACTGGGAGCGACCCTGCCGCCCGATTGTTTACAAAAAGGAGCCCGCACCGGAGATTGAAGCGGGCGGCACCCTGCCGCCCGATTAATACATAGAATACGGACTTTCTTGGAAGGGGTGAGTAAAGCCCCCCCCCATTCTTTTTAGAACCACCCACCCGAACCAAAACCACCCCGTGCCAGACCGGTCTGGAGGCCTTTAGAATGGCCTCCGAACCGGTCCGTGCACATGACTAGGGTACAATCGAATAAGGGAGTCACTAAAAGCAATAATATTACTAAAAATACGTTACAAGATTAACCATACAACTGCTAACAGGAAATTTAGTTTAATGTCTGAATTAAAGACTCTTGACTCCACAAGGTGGTAACCAAGTGAGTAGCACAAGAGACCAAGGGGAACACACTGGCTCAAGAATTCAGGGGCAGATAAGGCCCAAAATGTGTCCTGAGGGGACATTCCAATTGACCTTCTTTCTTGGCTAGGGAAGTTCCAGGGAATCTCAAAAGATCCCATTGTTTGTGTCCGCCATGCTGCACCACAACACAATGCGTGAACAGGATGATGCAAATGGAGTGGTTAAATGTGCAAACACGGGGACTCTTTTCTGTTGGAAACATCTAGTAAACTAATCAGTATTTTAATGGGCACATCTCTGATGGTCCACTATGGTCCACTTATCTATGGCCCACTTATTTCTATGGTCCACTTATCCTGCTGATAGGAGGGGAGTTGCATTCACAAAGCCTTATCTGACTCTTCTGCTGAGGTAATTGATTTACCTCGTTTGAGGTATCTATGGAGAGGAGGTGAACCAAAGGAGGGTCAATCTTGCAGACAGACCTTTTAACAGAGAGTTAACTGTTGTGAGTTAACTTTGAGAGTCTACTCAGGTGTCCCAGCATGAGGAAAGCATGAGGCAAGTTCCCTTTCAATTTGGCTCTTTTGCAGCTGCTAAATCTAGGGGTAACTGTCCCACTGCCTACTGAGTGACTGTTTCCCAATATGCCAACGAACAGAGAGCTCATGATGTTGTGAGGCTCTTGAGCATGCCAAAAAGTGAGATCCATACGCCTGCAGTCTCAAACATAAACAGGGAGGCTTCTGGGAGCCAGCAGGGAAGCAGTGCTGGCAACATAAAGCTGATTACTATTAGATATGTGTTGCCAACATTCACTCATTCCCTAATATGTACTTTAGGTAGCTGTGTCATGACTAGCCTATATGTCTGGGTGCAGGGGCGTAGCAAGGTTGGAGTGGGCCCAGAGACAAGATTTTTAAATGCCCCCCCCCCGGAGCTCAGCTCATGAAGTAAAGAAATCTTAAATGCGGTGAATGAAAGACACATCCTTTCAGAGAGACTTTTTAATGTTTTATCCGCTGCTTATATCTAACTCACCAGAATTCCTTTCTATCCTTTAATTTAAAATCAGAAGTGGAAAACACCTGGCGCAGCTCTGATCTGTTAGTGCATGACAATGACCCTTCAGCACCATGATAATCTTAACAGTTTTTGGTGCTGTCCAGATTGCCTAACCACTGAGAAAAATCAGGTTTTATTTATCTACTGGTGTTCATCCTGCAAATGACGTAAGATCTCAAATGGATTATAATTTTATAAGAATATCTTTGCGTAACCACAGTATTACCACTAGTCCGCTTTTTTATGAGGATGCTAATATACAGATGTTGCTGTAATCTCTTTTTTAATTTACTTTGTACATCCCCTATGTACATTTTGTTGCAGGGCACTTGATTCCACAGCAGCTCATTTATTTTAAAAGTTATTGTCATATATGTCCCTGCTAACACACTAATGTCATTTACGCACGTGTTTCAGCTTTCCCTCAGCGCCTGGCCGTGATTACTTCTTCCATCCCACACTCATACTTAATTTCAGAAGTACAGAATCTGTCTTTTCATGGGAGACTGAGTGCAAAAGTCCGTAACTAGTGTTTCTCCTGCAGCTGTGCACAAGTTTCTTAACATTTCATTTTCATTTTGTATAAATGTGGTTTGTATCTTAACAGACTGGCATGGGAAGGATTCAGAGGAAACCGGTGAAGAGGATCATTGATTGATTGATTGATTGGTTGGTTGATTGATTGATGCCTTTCCACCATGTAGATCTTTAGGACTACTCAAAAAATTTTTTGAATAAGATTGTTTATGTTTATACTCCCAGTGCAGCTTCCACATGGAGATCTTCTATTCTAGAACAAAGAAACAACAGACTTCCTCACTCTACAGCTGATGTCTACTTAGGTCCTTGTGGTCTTGGCCCCACTGGGGCAAACAGCAAGCTATCCCTGGAAGCACTGCCTCTCAATCAAATTTGGGGCAGAGAGATAATAATGGCTGAATCAGCATGTAATGTGGAACAACGGGTCCAATGGTCCCATGGTTCTGCACCCCCTCACTCTGCCATTTGCATTCAGACATTCAGAAGAGCGTCCTCTCTGTAGTCAGTGAGACTGGGGAAAAGATGGGGGATCTGGCTGTGGGCTTCCTCCTTGCTTGAAGGACAGCCCGCACAGCCAATCGGAGGGGAGGGCGGAGCTTCCTCCCTCAACTCCAGTCTAGCCAAATGCAGCCTCCACTGCTGCATTTGGATGAAAAGGAGGCTCCCTGGACCCTCGGTTTGGAGCAGCAAACCTCACTACAAACCAAGGGTTCAAATTGGAGTCTCATCAGTGTGACCTCGTTTCATGCTATGGACAGGACCGGAGTTGGCTGGGTTCAGACGTAACAGTAAGGAAACCTTAAGTCTCTCTGGTTCCCCATTGTGTACAAATGTAGCCAATGTCAGGGCTGGGAAGTCAGGGCTACTCCACCCTGGTAAGCCAGGTGGTTGACTCCATGTCTTTTAGCATCTTCTCAGGAAGGGGCTCTTTGTTGTTTCCCTCCTCCCTCAGTGATATAAGTTCTGGTTCTAGCTGTCTCAGCTTTGCCAGGGTCAGTTTGAAGTAAGGGTTGGTTATATATAATTGCTTCACTGTTGTGTAATTCTGCACAATTTTTGGCCTTGTACAATTGTGCAAACATTACGCTCTACCATGTACATAACATTGTGCAGTATGTCAGCCACTGACACTAGCTCCCAGGGATAGGGAACAATGTTGAAAGGGTATTTCTCACTCAAATATCATTCATATACACACATGCCCTACTGCCATCTTGGCTATAACTATAAATCCAGTGGCCAGAAACATAAGGTGCTTAAATAAATAATAAACAAATAGTCTGTCAACTATCACTTTTTCTAAGTTTCGATGGATATTCACGAGAGTAAGGGCTAATTCCTTTCCATCTGCACTTTTAGATGGGAGGTTTCAGGGTGTACCTTTAGGAGAACGATGCTGTAGTTGTGGGTCAGGAGATACAGAAACTGTTGCACATATTCTTCTTCACTGCAAATTCCATTTATACCCTAGGGAATGTCTTATTGCTCCTTTAATATGTGAACTGGTAGATCAATCCGATGGGAATCTTGTTAAACATTTGCTCTCAGATAAAGATGCTTCAATTTCTGTTTCTGTAGCTAAGTTTAGTTATATTGCTTTTAAGAGGTATAATGGGACATCGTCCTAATTGTAAACTGCACATATATATATTTTTATTGTTTACTAGTTTTTATTCTCTGTTTGGTCTAATGACAGTAAATAAAATTACAATTACAATTACAATTACAAAGGGATCAAAAGAAATTAAGAGACACTAATTGATCTGCCGATCCTTCAAACAAGGAAGGTTTGGGGGAAGCAGGAGTGGGGACGTGTCAATATCCAGTGCTGAGAAATGATGCTTGGGCACAGAGGTCAAACCAGACCTTCTGTCTAACAACTTTTAAAGCACAGAGATGTATGTCTTGGCATTTCATTGTGCATAAAGAGGGTGGGCAAAAGGTAGACTTTGATCAGTAGATTGGCAACAGTTTCTGACTCCCAATAGTTAGGGTTGGAGCTGTTCTGCAACTGGCCATGATACCACAGGACTTGGCATATTCCTCCAGCTGACTTTTCAAAGCAAGCCTGGAATTTTAATGGTTTGATAACATTGAGGGTGGGGGGAATCTGTGGGTGGGGAAAAGGAATCTCCAGGAATAGCTTCAGTCAGAGTTGGCAAGTCAAATTGCAAGTTTGAGCTTCTAGTTGCTTCACTTCCAGCCTCCATGTTCCTCACACATAAAACGGAGTGTTCATTGGTTGCCTTTGACTAGGCTTTCTGGCAGCTCAGGTGGCCAACTTCTTGTTTTTGTTTTGGAATCTCTGTCCTGTAGTAACTCAAGTGTAGGTTTATACTTGGCTAGATCCTGCTTACTGAGCAAAGACGCACCTTTCAAAGTGATGATGCTTTTGTATTTAGCAGAGGAAGAGCAACTGTCCCTATCCAGCCCTAGTTCAACATTCCTCCAGTGATTGTTGTGGGTGTCCACCTTGTGTTTCTTGTTAGACTGTGAGCCCTTTGGGGACAAGGGCTTGTGTACAATGCAGCCCCCCACCAATGGAAGAACAGGGCCACATCCTCGCTTCTAACAAGCTTGCAGCCACCATGGTTCCTAAGAACTGCATCACAGCTGCAACGGTCTTGCTCCCATTGGGGATAATTGGAGCAGTATCAGTAGTGTGGGCATGCAGTTCTTAGGAGCTAGTAGAAGCAAGGACGCAGGTTGGTCTTATACTGAGCCAGCATGCAAGCCCTGCTCTTCCACCAGTGGGGCACTGCACTGTATGTAAGCCAGGGCACTATTCTATCTATCTAGCTATCTAGTCATGTAAACTGCTTTGCGAACTTTTGTTGAAAAGTGGTATATAAATATTGGTAGTTGTAGTAGTATATGCAGGTCGTCGGAGTGGATGGGGTAAAGCATGTTATTGACTCTGGCCTCTAAGCTATCATTTTGCATCTGACTCTACACTTCCTCCCCCAGCTGTGGTTGGTGGACCTCTAGGGTTCCCACAAGGCTCCCACAATGGCGCCCACAAGGCTGAAGTCTGCCCACCCCTGGTTTATAATAATAATAATCACTTAGTGTGTAGAGCTAGTGAGCTGGCCAGGGATGAGGGTGTTCAGAATGGATATTGGCAGACACACCATGGGAAAGCTTGTATATTTCCCCATAACTTAGCAGGGCAGCAGCTGAGCGACGCTGCTATTGATGACCGCATGTTTCCAAAATGTATTTGCAATTTGATGATGTGGGCTTTGGGTGGCCTGCTGTTCTCAATTGCCCGTTACGTATTAAGGATGGCTCTCGCCATGATAACTTAAAAAAAAAAAGTTCCCTCTTGGCTGTGAATTTTTATTATGCACGAGTCACTCGGCTGCGATACTTCTTTTGTTTTACATTTTGCATTCATTAAAAACCAGTCATCTGCATATTTTGTGAGACCTCAGGGGTCTTTTCTCCCCTTGATAGTTGCATGCAAGTCCCATTAGCATCCATGGGAATTGAGAACACACTGAGAAAAGAAAATATCATTTGGTGCCCTTTGGTGCCAAGCTAGGATTTTACATATTTTATATAACTCATCATTTAGAGATGATCTTTGTTAAAAACAAGAAGGCTGAACATATATGAGGACAGGCAATCTGAGATGCGGTAAGCCATGGTCTTCAGATATATAATCCAATATCATGAACACATTGAGTTGGTCTAGGAGGAGAGCTGGTCTTGTGGTCTCAAGCATGAATTGTCCCCTTTGCTAAGTAGGGTCTGCCCTGGGTTACAGTTATTGGGAGACTACATGTGAGAACTGTAAGAGATTCCCCTTAGGGGATGGGGCCACTCTGGGAAGAGCACCTGCCTGCTTGCATGCAGAAGGTTCCAAGTTCCCTCCCTAGCATCTCCAGATGGGGCTGAGAGAGACTCCTGCCTGCAACCAACCAACCATGGAGAAACCAGTCTTTGTAGACAATACTGAGATAGATGGACCAATGGTCTGACTCGGTTTAAGGCAGCTTCCTAGGTTCCTATCATATAGATAGCCGTATATTGAGCCAGACCATTGGCTCAGGATTGTCTGCTCCAGGGGTTCTCGAACATTTCAAGCAGAGGTTTTCCCTGACTCCACTACCTGAGCTCCTTGGACTGGAGATGCCAAAGGCTGAACCTAGAACCCTCTGCATGCAAATTATGTGCACTGCTTCTCTTTGCCTCCATTGCATGGGCATGCTGGCAATTAACTCACACTTAAAGCAAGGATCATACCGATAAAGACAATTCTAAGGGTAATGGAATCAGGCAAGTTACCTCTTCTTCACTGACTGTAGGCATAAGCAAAATTTCAAACTGATATTATATATACCCACTGGCAAGAGTATATCTTCTACTATACCTATTTTTACAAAACTTATTTTTACAAAAACATTACTTATTTTTACAAAATAAAATTATAGATCGTGTTTGAAGCATGCAAAATACAGTACAATGGTAGTGGAATCAGAATTTTTGCACATCATTTCTGAGTCAGTTACTGATGTATTTTGAAAGTTTCAGACAGTATAGAACTTAAGGATATTGTAAAAATATAGCTTTATAGTAGAAGTTCTCTTGCCAGTGGGTTTACATAGTATCAACTTGAAAATTTGCTTCTGACTAAAATCATTTAAAAAGTGGCAACATGCCTGATTCCATTACCCTTGGAATTGCCTGTAGACCAACAGAGGGAAAATTAGCATTTTGGGGACCAATATGTCCCTGTTCGATCTGACCCCGGACTGAACCCCTGCTGGGGGTTCGTAGGGTTTTTTTACATTTTCTAATCATCATCATCATCATCCCCCAGTGAGGCACTACCTTGACGTGGTTTTGGGGCTTGTGTGCTCTGAGGAAGGTGAGAGCTATGCCAGAGGTCCAACCATACTGGACAGGTCTCACCAGAGGAGCCAAACAAAGAGTGCCTCTCCCATCAACAATATGGTGAGACATAACTTTAATAAATCTATACCGGATCGGTCATCGCCCGGGTCAACAAGGACCGCGCCAGGTGCTGTTGTCCCTGGACATCTGGTGGCAAGTGGGCAACAGGACTCAGGATCTTCAGTTGAGCAACCAGGGCTGAAGACAGCAAAGTTACTGGAAGAAACGTCACTTAACCGAAAAGAATATACGAAAAATGCCAACAAGGAAATAATGATCTGCTATTACAAGTCTAGTCCAACTAGAAGAGGTTATTTAAAAAGAATGTACCAAATTTGGAAAGAGAAGCATCCAGATACAGAAATAACAGAACAAAGGCTAGCAGACCAGAGAAGATACATAATAAGAAATAAAGTATTCACAGGAGTTGAGCTGGAAGAACTACAAAGAGCAACACAAGCTCAAGATATGGAAGAAGAATTACCACCAATTGAAGAAGTTGCTCAGGGGCAGGTGGAGGAGGTGTTGGAAATCGAGGATGCCACTGTTACTGAACTGTTTCAAAATCAAAACCAGGCAACCTCCCCTTTGCCTTCACCTCAAAAACCCAAATGCCATTTAACAGAAAAGCAACAAGAAGTAAAGCACAAAATAACTGAGTTCATGAACCAAACAACCACCAGGGTTCGACTTCCAGCTCTAAACAGTTGCCAAAAAACAACTTGCTCAGGCATTAAAAGATGTCAATGCTGCACTTGCAGAAATAACAACCAATAATTTGCAAGAAACAAACCAACTAATGAACAGTGCAGCAACAATAACTACACAAGAGCTCGGATATAAGATCAGTGGACCTGTAAAAAAAGAAAGCAGTACATCACCTAAATGGAAGATTAGATTAGAAAATAAAATCTCCAGGCTTAGATCAGATGCTAGTAAATTGAAAGATATGAAAGACAAGAAGCTGAAGAATGAAAACACCAAACAGTATCTGATCCAAAAATACCACCTAGATTCAAGGAAAATTAGAGAAGTCCTGGAAATAATAAAGCAGCAAATAACAGCAGTGTCAAAGAAGATTAGCAGATACGAAGCCAGAATTACACAACACAGGCAGAATCTCCAATTCCAGTCGAATCAGAGACGTTTCTACCAAAGCATAGAAGGAGAAACTGCTAGAAACCTAGAAATACCAAATAAAGAAGAAACAGTGCAATTCTGGGGGAAATTATGGGACAATCCAATAGATTATAATAAAAAAGCAGGCTGGATGAAAGAGGTCAAAAAATGTAACCAACAAATGCAAGATCTAATAATAACACCAGAATTAATAAGTGAAAGAGCAAAGAAAATTAAATATTGGACTGCTCCAGGCGACGATGAACTGCATGGCTTTTGGCTTAAACACCTAACAAGCCTTCATAAACAACTATCAAAACAGTTCAATCACATTTTGCAGGAGGTGATATTGAACAATGGCTAACAACTGGGAAAACTCATCTCATCATGAAAGACCCAGCAAAAGGTGCAGTTCCAAGTAATTATAGACCGATAACCTGCCTTCCAACCATGTTCAAATTATTAACTGGAATAATAGCAGATGAAGTGATGCAACACTTATTAACTAACAAACAGCTTCCAGTTGAACAGAAAGGAAATTGCCCAAACACCAGAGGCACAAAAGACCAGCTGCTGATTGACAAAATGATTTTAGAAAATTGCAAAAGAAGAAAAACAAATCTAAGTGTCGCATGGATTGAATACAAGAAAGCCTTTGATTCATTGCCTCACACATGGATACTAAAATGTTTAGAAACAACTGGTGTCAGCAAAAACATTCAGATATTTATTAAAAAAGCAATGAGCATGTGGAGTACACAGTTAACAATCAATGGCGAGACACTTGGACAGGTTAGCATTAGAAGAGGCATTTTCCAAGGGGACTCACTATCCCCTCTGTTGTTTGTAATCGCCATGACCCCACTTTCACAAATACTAAACAAAACAGGCCTCAGATACCAAACATCTAAAACATCCAGTAAAATCAACCATCTGCTGTACATGGACGATCTGAAGTTGTATGGAAAGTCCCAGTCAGAAATCGAATCACTGCTAAACACTGTCCGTATATTCAGTAGCGATATAGCAATGGAGTTTGGACTAGACAAGTGTGCTGCATTAATAATAAACAGAGGGAAAATAACAAAAACAGAGGGAATAGAACTGCCCAATGGAAGCAAGATCAAGAATCTGGAAGAGAAAGAACATTACAAATACTTGGGCATTCTCCAGGCTGATAACATCACACACACTGAAGTTAAAAGAAAAATTGGAAGTGAATACATCAGGAGAGTTAGAAAAATCCTCAAGTCCAAACTCAATGGCGGGAACACCATACAAGCCATAAACACCTGGGCTATACCTGTTATCAGATACACAGCAGGAATAATAGACTGGACCCAGGCTGAGCTAGAGATGCTAGATTGTAAGACCAGGAAAATCATGACCATCAATCATGCTCTGCACCCCCGCAGTGATGTCGATAGGCTATACCTCCCTCGCAGCTCAGGTGGAAGAGGAATGCCGCAAGTCCATCAAACAGTAGAGAAGGAGAAAAGAGGCCTTGAAGAATATATCAAGGACAGTGAAGAAGATGCACTTCAAATGGTCAATCACGAGAAACTATTCAACACCAATGAAACAAATCAGGCCTACAAGAAAGAACAAGTCAAGAACCGAGCAGAAAAATGGAGAAATAAGCCCCTGCATGGTCAATATTTGCACAATATAAGTGGAAAATCAGACATCACCATGACCTGGCAATGGCTTAAGAATGTAAACTTGAAGAAAGAAACAGAGGGTTTAATACTGGCTGCGCAGGAACAGGAACTAAGAACAAATGCAATAAGAGCAAGAGTAGAAAAGTCAACAACAAACAGCAAGTGCCGCCTTTGTAAAGAAGCAGGTGAAACAGTGGACCACCTAATCAGCTGTTGTAAAAAGATCGCACACACTGACTACAAACAAAGGCATGACAAGGTAGCAGGGATGATACACTGGAACATCTGCAAAAAAATACAAGCTACCTGTAGCCAAACATTGGTGGGACCATAAAATTGAAAAAGTTGAAGAAACAGACAAACATCTGCCACACAATACACCAGATATAACTGTAGCTGAGAAGAAAGAAAAACAAGTCAAAATAATCGACATAGCAATACCAGGTAAAAGCAGAATAGAAGAAAAAGAAATAGAAAAAATCACCAAATACAAAGATCTACAAATTGAAATTGAAAGGCTGTGGCAGAAAAAGACCAAAATAATCCCAGTGGTAATTGGCGCCCTGGGTGCAGTTCCAAAAGACCTTGAGGAGCGCCTCAACACCATAGGGGCCACAGAAATCACCATCAGCCAATTACAAAAAGCAGCTTTACTGGGAACAGCCTATATTCTGCGTAGATATGTATAACAACTGACAATAAAATTCAGCCATCCCAGGTCCTTGGGAAGGACTCGATGTCTGGATAAAACAAACCAGTCAATAACACCTATCTGACTGTGTAAAATAATAATAATAATATTTTTAAACTTACCCCGCCGGGGAAGTTGTCCAATGAGCTCGGGGGTGGGGACTATGTGGAGGTTCCCTCTCCCCCTGCGGGCCACCCTTATTTCAGAAATTGGCCGTTTGGCCGCTCTTTGGCCACCCTTTTCCCCTTGGTGCGGTGGCCATTTTCAGCTTCTATATGGACCAATGGACTCAGTAGAAGGCAGCTTCCTATGTCCTATGAGACCATTCTGGGGGTGGAGGGAGCAAAAGAGAAGTGAACTATGCAGTGCAGGCAATGCAACTTCTATCATGCCACCTCTGAAAAATGATTGTCCACACACATTTGGAAGAAGTTTCTTTCTTGCTTGCTATTTCCCCCCAAATAGCACTTTAAAAAAATATCCCCCCCGCCCTGAGAGTGGGGGATGTGGGTTGAATGTCAATAGGCAATAGACTGTAAGAAATTAGACCTATGGAGGAGGCTCTAGCCTTCCCAGCTAGGTGTCCTATTATACCACCGACCATTAGCCAGACGTGATGGACTAGCTTCTCTGGATGGCTTGTCAAACCGTCCATTGTGTTGCGAATGTACCAGAACCAATGACAGATGACACACTGAAGTGTGTGCAAAGACACTCTCAGAGATGGTTGCCCCGAGAGTAGCAAACATCGCAGCACTAAGACAAAACAGATGCTTCATGGAGCATATAATGCCCCGGTAGGATGGTGGGGGGAAAAGGGAGCAGAATTAATACCTAATACAGGCATTAACATAGCGTGCTAACAGACACGGTGCCTCAGCAGCCACGCGCCCTCGTTTGTTTCAATTGCTGGAAAGGGGCCGTTGTGTTTAATGCAGCTTTATTCTATTTCTCCAGGCAGCCTAGCGCTCTTATGGGAAACAGTAGGAGATCATTCCTTGAATGGGGAGACGTGTTTGCTCAGGGGCAAAATGTGCTGCGGAGCGAACTCCTTTGTGTTGGTGTGATTGGAAGGCGACAGTCGCTTCTAACAATGCAGGAAATAAATGCCTTGCATCTCGGGCACGGAGGTGTCCAAGACACAGTTCCAAAGGGAAGAGACAGAGCAGGGAGTCATTTGGATTTAATTGTGGGAAGGAATTAAACCTGCCTCTGATGGTGAGGATGCTGCTATGGCCATGGCCCATACGGGTGCACTGAGGCAATGCCTATGGTGGTTCAGCTTGTGATGCCACAAATTATGAGTTGTGGAGCACTATTGCATCAAACTCATGCGTGCAAGTGCTGGTAGTTAGTTTCCCTTGCTCCACCTTCACCATCATCCACATTTCCTCACCCACTTCCCTTGGTCGTTTTCAACAACAATCCCAGAAATCTTTTGTCAAATTATTACAAATCAGAATGTTGTGGCTCCCACAAAGTGCAGTGTTGTTCCATGGTTGCTTTGGACACCACGGGCACTTCTGCATCTTCCAAATGCATGTTGTGCTTGAGTGCACTTGTGCAAAAGCTGAAGTCACTCTAGGGAGTTGCACAGCCATTGGAAATAAAGGCCAGGCGATTGTGCAAATCCCTCACACAATTTCAGCATTTGTGCAAGTCTGCTATAGTGTAAATTTTATTTTGAAGATGCAGCCTCAAGTGTTGGATTATTGGGGTACCAGCATGGTGGGGAAATGCCTTCTGCCACCATCATCAGAGCAGCTGTTGGGACTGATCTGATCCTTGCAAGCTTTGCAAGGAGTGTCTCTTCTCACAGTGCTTGCAAAGTTTGCAAGAAGAGAGGAGAGGAGAGGAGAGGAGAGGCGGCTGCTGGCAACCTCTCCTCCTCCTCACCCTGTGTGGCACTTGCAAAGCTTGCTAGGGTCAGTTCTGAAAGGGGCTGGCCCCCATCATTAGCATGGGGGCAGGAAGTAATGGATGCCTTTCCCCAGGCAGTGCAGCCATCTTGAGCCACCCTGGCTTCCATGTCCAGCCCCCCTAGGCATCTACATCCTGCATTTGTAGTCAATACTGCCACTTTCTAGTCAACATAAAGGACTTCATTCCACAGCATGTTTTGCCTCCGAGCAAACAGCAGAATGAGGTTGATTGGGACAGAGCAGGGCTGCTCAACTTTGGCCCACCAGCTGATTTTGGACTACTATAACTCACATAATTCCAAGCCACAGTGGCCCATAGCCAGGGATTATGGGAGCTGTATACCAACGTCTGCAAGAGGGCCAAAGTTGAACGGCCCTGGGATAGAGAAAGGAAGGAAGGACGGAAGGCCCAGCAAAAGATAAACCCTGTTAAGTCCTGTTGATTTCAGTAGGATCGTTAGACACATGCATATTGCTTAGCTCTCCCACTGAAACTAATAGAACTTCAAAACATAAGAACATAAGAACAGCCCTGCTGGATCAGGCCCAAGGCCCACCTAGTCCAGCATCCTGTTTCGCACAATGGCCCACCAGATATCACTGGAAGCCACAGGCAGGAGTTGAGGGCATGACCTCTCTCCTGCTGTTACTCCCCTGCAACTGGTAC
Source organism: Hemicordylus capensis (assembly GCF_027244095.1). Classification (NCBI taxonomy): domain Eukaryota; kingdom Metazoa; phylum Chordata; class Lepidosauria; order Squamata; family Cordylidae; genus Hemicordylus; species Hemicordylus capensis. The sequence continues at coordinate 13,000,658 of NC_069658.1, read as the reverse complement.
TCAGAGGCATCCTGCCTTGGAGGCTGGAGGTGGCCCAGAGCCCTCCGACTAGTAGCCATTGACAGACCAAAAGACTTTATTTCTTCTGAATTTTGCCCCATTCTTTTTAAACACATAATATTCTGCCAAATACTTTATCAGTGCCAGTTCTCCTTGGTTGCAGATACTGTGCTTTCTCTGAGAACAGTTTTGGATGTTATGGAGAACCTGTGCAAGTGGTGGAAGAGCTCTTTTGACCCTCTCACTGCCTCGGTACCGCAGTGGACACACTGAATGAGTGCATGACTGGAGGCTGATAGAGAAGTGTAGATGCCCAGCAGGGTAATTAGTGACCACTCAGAAGGCTTGTGGGCAGGGCAAGAGAAAACAAGCCCTCTACTGGTGGGGACCGGCGAGATTTGTGCCTTCTTTAGGTAAGATGCTGGCTGCTGGGGTTGTGGGTACAAGGTGGAGATGCCCCAGTACTAACAGGTACATACTAGCAATTCTGTCATAGCATAGTTGGAGGGTATTGTGATCTTCCATTCAAGTTAGTGCAAGCTTTCCCCATGGAGATTTGTAGGATTGGTGCCAGGTTCTTAATTTAAGGGAACCCGCATCTACTTTAATAACAATAGGCATGTAACTGCTTAATAGGCCATTACATACACTTGATGAAGAGGTTTTGCCTTGGGCCCTTTCCTTTCATTAGTAAATCATTCATGGTCCTTTAATGTAAGGAAATCAGAGTTTTAAAAACAGAACGCATAGGCTATTTCCTCCATTGTTAAAATAAAGTGAGGTAATTTGTTTTGCTGTATCAGTGGAGAACATTGAAGGCTACAGGCACTCCCCCGGTTAAATATTTACCAAGCAAGACCTGATTCACACAATAATAATGGCATTTTATCTAAGGCGAGGTTCAGCAGGAGCAAAGGAACTGTTTATAGAAGTAGCCAGTGGTTCATCTCTAAAACTGCAGGGCAACAAAATGCTGAAAAATCTAGTACAAGAAGTTCCATTCCATTTGAACAACATCCACCAGTCAATGAAGCAATGGCTGCATTCATATGTAACATGAAACCAGAGGTCCCTTCACCTCCAGTTTCACAAACTACATGTCCAAATGTGGGCAACTGCAATTTAAGTAAAAAAATGGACCTGTGGTTACCCTCCCCAATGGTAGGAACATCCAGAATTTGGTATGTCAGTTTTTGATTGGCATATAATTCTTAGTGCCTATTCAGAACTGAGAAAAGGTGCTGTGCCATTCAAAAGCTTGCATGCTGCATGTTGGTTGTTCCTAACAGAAATGGTCCTTTACCCAGCTTTGTCAATAGCTACTTATCTGGCAGCCTTTGATGAATAAAGATCACCTCCAGGTGACCAATGAGGGAAGCTTTACAAAAGTTGGTTCTTTTTGTTGTTTAGGCTACAAATGAATAGAGTTATGATCCCTTTGTCCACACTTACCTGGAAGAAAGCTCCACTAAACAGAGGAGCTGTTTACATGTCTGAGTAAACATGCATAGGATTACTCTGTAACTTTTGTCAGTGTGGCAAACAAGCTAGTCAGTAGTGGTTGTGGCATGAGACATTCATGTATTGGAAATATTTAATACACTGCCCCTCAGTTTAAACCAAACTTGCAGGGTTGTCTATAATGCATACAAAACATAATGATTCAAAGAGTGGAACATTCTAAAATGCGTAAACAGATCTAAAATGTTTGAAAGTCCAAATAAGAGGCCAGGACAAATAAAAAGGATTTTGCCTGCACTGGAAATACTCTGTGAAGGCGCTTTCTCTAGTTGCTACCTCCTTTCTACCAAGGGTAGACCATCCAAAGAAAGGCCCCTGAAATTCATCTCAGCATTTGGACAAGTATGGGAGGAAGTGGCCCTTTAGATGAGGGTCCTTTATAGAAGTGCAGAGTTGTTGCCCTTGGGCAACAAGGATATTGTTCCTTGCAACATATAGGGATGGAGGGAGATGTTTCACAGAAGCCGGCGTGCCATTGCCCAAGTGCACCCTGATGCACCAGCAGCACACTGGTCTGCAGCGCAAGCGGCCAACAAAGCTAGCCAGATCTGTACACTAGTGTAACATATTTGCACAAGTGCAGCATTCCTTTGGATTTCAGCCACTGTGCTGATCACAGAGGTGCTAAATGAGCTGTTTGGCAGTTCTCAATACAGCTACAGCAGATAATGAGGCTATTCACATGATTGAATATTTAGCAGAGGAAGAGCAACTGAGCGGGTGCTCCGCAAACCTGGGTTTAAAAATTGTGAGTAGCTGCAGCATGGCTCCGCGCCACGGCTACTCACGAGGAGACCCCTGGAGGGGAGGCAAAAGGCCGCCTCCTGTCTCCGGGGGTCTTGCCAGCATGCCCTGTGCGCTCGTGCAGGGCATGCTGGAGCTTCCGGGGTCCGATCAGCCCCCGCTCCCCCCAGCCCCTGCTGGATCCATCATGGAACCGGCAATCGTGTGGGCGGCCGATCCAGCCACCCAGGCTTAGCCCGCTCTCCCCGCTTAGCTCCCCAAACCGGGTCTCACTGATCGTGAGACCCGGCTCAATGTGATTGATTATCTTTTTAATGAAAAATAATTCAGCATTTTGTGGCCAGGGCCAGCACTACCATGAAGCAGGGTGAAGTGGGCCATTGCAGGTGGCCGATTACGGGCCAGTTCTCAGGGGTGCCATGGTAGCCCACCAGGCACCTCCAGCATGGAGGGCCTGCAGAGTCAGGAAGGCAAAATAGCACTGCACTGCTTTTCAAAATCCCCTTAGCAATATTAAAGGAGAGATAGGGGAGAGATCTGAAAGAAGGAAGAAATTGGTGTGTGTTTGTTTTGCTCAGCGGGAAAGGGAATGGAAGGTGTGCCATCGGGGGCTCTGTTTCAGGCAGCGAAATATCTTGGGCTAGCACAAGCTATGCAGCAATGCCAACCACCTGTGCACAGCTAGTCTGCCATTTTGTACCTAGAGCATCCTGAAGACACCTGCCTTTTATTTGTAGCCTCCTCTCTTGTTAGTAATGCAGCGCTTGACGGTGATGTTCCTTTTTTATGATATGCCTGGAGGCCCACTGGGATTGTAAATCTTCTCTGTTATTGTGGGCTGATTTTTCTTTCGTTACCTTTATAGGACCAAAGCCAGGTCTAGTTTATACCTTTAAAAATGAATCCAGCGGGGAAGCCTTATACCGCGTCAGACCCTTGGTCCATCTAGCTCACTATTGTCTATCCAGACTGACAGCGGCTTCTCAAGGCTTACAGACAGGAGTCTCTCTCTCAGCCCTATCTTGGAGATGCCAGGGAAGGAACTTGGAACCTTCTGCAAACAAGCATGCAGGTGCTCTTCCCAGAGCGGCCCCCATCCCCTGAGGGGAATATCTTAAAAATACTCAAACATGTCTCGCATTCAAATGCAAACCAGGGTGGACCCTGCTTAGCAAAAGGGACAATTCCCGCTTTCTACCACAAGACCAGCTCTCCTCCCACAGTCCCAGCTTTTCTTGGACTGTACCTTCAGTCTGAGGGTTGGAGGTGTTTGGTTGGAGGTTTGCAATTGGAAACAGGGCTGCGGAGAGGCAACACAACACTCTGGACAAAACATAATCCTCCTCCTGTCTCTGTCAATGTGAATGAATATGTTGGGGACCCTTGTGGGGTTTGGCTGAAGCAACCTTCCATGAATCAAAAGATTATTGGGTGCTTTGGGGGCAGCAAGATGTCCCCCGGCTGCCTTACCTGCATCATATATACATACATAAAGGTAAAGTGTGCCGTCGAGTCGGTGTTGACTCCTGGCGCCCACAGAGCCCTGTGGTTGTCTTTGGTAGAATACAGGAGGGGTTTCCCATTGCTATCTCCCACGCAGTATGATGCTTTGCAGCATCTTTCCTATATCTCTGCTGACCAATATAGATGTTTCCCATAGTCTGGGAAACATAACAGCAGGGATTTGAACCGGCATCCTCTGGCTTGCTAATCAAGTCATTTCCTTGCTCTGCCATTAGGTGGCTAGAGCGCAAATGGAGAAAGGCTTGACCCAAATCCAACAGGTTATAACAAAGAGCACATCTGAAGAGCTATGCTCTGGTAATACGCAATTACACATGGCAAAGAAGCAATTCTTTTCTACCCACATTCCATCTGCACATTCACATCCAGAGAAGTTGTCTAGGGTTGTGAGAGGGCTAGTACAAGCCCCCTCCCCCTTGAATCCAAATGGAACCATTGGTTACCCACTGTGACGCTTTTAATGATCCATTGACAGACAAAATCTCTTGTATTCTGGCTGAACTGGATTCTACAATTAGGGCAGAGTGTTATGGAGGTATCCAGCAACTCTTCTTATGTGGTCAGACTGAATCCCATTCAGTTTGTGACTCCAGAGGATGTGGACAACCTGTTTCAGACTCTACGTCCTGCCACCTGCTTACTTGAACCTTGCCCAACTTGCCTTATTTTATCTAATCAGATTATTGGAGAGGGTCTGATAAACACAGAGTAGGAGAAAATCCTCAGGACTGGGAACAACAGAGCCAGCGTGGTGTAGTGGTTAGAGTGCTGGACTAGGACCAGGGAGACCTGAGTTCAAATCCCCATTCAGCCATGAAACTAGCTGGGTGACTCTGGGCCAGTCACTTCTCCCTCAGCCTAACCTACTTCACAGGGTTGTTGTGAAAGAGAAATTTAAGTATGTAGTACACCGCTCTGGGCTCCTTGGAGGAAGAGCGGGATATAAATGTAATAATAATAATAATAATAATAATAATAATAATAATAATAGTGGTTAGAGTGCTGGACTAGGACCGGGGAGACCCGAGTTCAAATCCTCCTTCAGCCATGATACTTGCTGGGTGACTCTGGCCAGTCACTTCTCTCTCAGCCTAACCTACTTCACAGGGTTTTTGTGCGGAGAAAACTAAGTATGTAGTACTCTGGGCTCCTTGGAGGAAGAGTGGGATATAAAATATAAATAACAACAACAACAACAACAACTTGAAAGCACTATTGCAGAAGTATGTTCTATTCAATGGTGAAGGATCTGTGGAAATTAGAATCTGTGGAGAGTAGCAGTAGAATCTGTGGGAAGCATCTTTGGCAAGGAAAGTGGAAATGGTCAGAGTCTGGGTCTTGATCAGAGTCTGGGTTTTAGAGGAGCCTAGACTACTCCCTTTACTCTTATTGTCATCAACTGCTTTACATTGTCTAAGACAATACAACTTTTGCATGACTTGAATTTTTGAGCTGCACAAATGTTCTTTTAGAAATGCATATATTTCTCCCTAACAACTTCATCAGGAAATGGCATAACTTCCCTAAATGCCTGCCTGGAGGTGGCAATGAGCTGGATGAGGGATAAGAAACTGAAGTTGAATCCAAATAAAATGGAGGTATGGGTTGTGGAAGGTCAAGACCCAAGATATGGTTTAGATCTGTCTGTTCTGGATGTGGTTACATTCCCCCTGAAAGATCAGATTTGTAGTTTGGGAGTGCTCCTGGATCCAAAGCTCTCTCTGGTTTTTCAGGTTGAGGCAGTGGCCAGAAGCGCTTTTTATCAGCTCCAGCTGATATGTCAGATATACCCATTTCTGGAGGTAAATGACCTTAAAACAGTAGTACATATAATGGTAACTTCCAGGCTTGACAACTGTAATGCACTCTGTATCAGGCTGCCTTTGTATGTAGTTCAGAAACTACAACTGGTACAGAATGTGGCAGTCAAATTGGTCTCTGGGACCAACCAGAAGGAGACATATAATACAGATTTTTACAGAATTGCACAGGCTGCCAATATGTTTCCAAATGAAATACAAAGTGCTGGTTATTACCTATAAAGCCCTGAACAGCTTAGGTCCAGGGTATTTAAGAAAGTGCCTACTTTGTCATGAACCCTGCCGCCTGTTAAGATCATCTGGGGAGGTCTGGTTACGATTGCTGCCGGCTCATCTGGTGATGACTCTGGGCCAGGTCTTCTCTGTGGTTGCCCTGGGACTTCGCACTGTCTGTCAAAAGAAGAGCTTCTCCACCTTTTTAAAAAACCCTTAAGACACACCTTTTTATCAGGCTTTTCATTTAAATAATTTTAAGCTTCTAATTGTTTTGCTCTGTGAAATTGTTTTTAGTTGTTTTTAATTCTGTGAAAGTGTTTTAATTGTTTTTATTTTATTTTTATATTGTAATTTGATTATGTACACTACACATACACACATATAATATATGTGAACTCCCTCCCTCCCTCCCTCCCTCTCTGCCATCTAATGGCACAGCGGGGAAGTAATCTGCCTAGGGAGCAAGAGGTTGCCAGTTCAAATCCCCGCTGCTATGTTTCCCAGACTATGGGAAACACCTATATCAGGCAGCAGCGATACAGGAAGGTGCTGAAAGGCATCATCTCATACGGCGTGGGAGATGGCCATGGTAAACCCCTCCTGTATTCTACCAAAGACAACTACAGGGCTCTGTGGGCTCCAGGAGTCGACACAGTTGCACATCCAGTTATCCAGTTGGAAATAATGGCCGTGCAGTGGCATAGGGAGGGCAAAGGTGGCCTGTGTTTTCAAAGGCAATGGCCCCTGTGGTGGTGGCTGCAGTGGCACACGCCCTACCTTGTTTCTCCCACAGGTGGTGCTGTAGTGCAGCAGCACACACCCACCCCGCCCACAACAGTGTGCTCCCCGCAGTGCACCACTGGGAATGGGTAGGCACATGGGGGTAGAAGGGGAACCCTGTGGCGCTGCTGGGACCTCCCACGCTCCCACTGCTTCCCTCAGCCTCCCCACACACTGCTTCCCTCAGCCTCAACCACACACACTGCAGCATCCCCAGGAGTGGCTAGCCAGTGGGGTGCAGGAGGCGACTGAGGTGGCCTCAGGGAGCCTCAAGGCGGCCCCAGAGGCAAGAGCGTGTGGGTTCTTTAAAGCCGTGTGCTCAGTTACAGCTCCGCCCCTGTGGCCACCGACTGTGTATTTGCGGGATTGTGCAACAGTGCTCTCGAGCAAGTGCACAAACATTACGTTGCAATGCACACATAACATTACACAGTGTTTCAACCGTTTCTTTTCTTGTTAAACATCAGCTGTGGGGGCCCTGCTCATTAATAATAAGTCTGGTGGCCCTAATAACAACCTTAATGCCATATGAAGTTTGGCCCTTACTCCCCTGTTTTACCACCAGTAAGGATGGCTGTATACGTTCAGCAGAATGAGGTAGTAATTAGGTGGTATAATGGACTGCACCACTTTGAATATTCCCCCCCCGGGGGGGGGGGGGCGCATTGCAAATAGAAAAATAGCACATCAGGAAGAAATGTCCCTGTGCTAGTTTTATACATGCAAGGAATGATTTGTTTGTTTGCTTTCCATATATCTATACCACCTGATAGTTTACATAGTTTATGCAATTCTTACGTTTAGCGCAACAGCATTCTTGAGCAAGTGCGCAAACATTACATTGCAACATACATGCAACATTGTGCAGAATATTAGCCAGAATGGTGCTAATGGAAACTTGTTATTCTTTGTTCAATAATTTGAAGGGGGGCCGGGCTCTTTCTGGATAGGGGTCATGGTATGAAGTTAACCCCTCTCATGATCTCCCCGCTATCATCCTGATTGGCTGTCCTCCCTATTTAAACTTGTGCTGTCAAGTCGATGTCGACTCCTGGCAACCACAGATCCATGTGGTTTACTTGGTAGAATACAGGAGGGGTCGGCCATTGCCTCCTCCCACACAGTGTGAGATTATGCCTTTCAGCATCTTCCTATATCGCTGCTGCCCGATATAGGTGTTTCCAATAGTCTGGGAAACATACCAGCAGATTTGAACTGGCAATCTCTTGCTCTCTAGGCAAGTTACTTCCCCGCTGCGCCATTCGGTGGCTCTCCTCCCTGTTTACTCAGGTTAAAACTGTTGGGAATTCTCTCTGGTAAGAGATACCCTCCTAATATTCCCTTAGAATAATATTCCCTATATAATATTCCCTGGTAAGAGATACCCTTCTAATAGTTTCAAATCAATATAAGGAGTATTTATTAGTGAACTCCATTCTAGATAGTAAAGTGGAGAGATAGGATCTCTAATCTAGCTAGCTAGCTGGATGCACATGGATGCATCTCTGCACACATGGTGCAGGGAGAGAAGAGCTTGCATGTTGCAAGGGAGAAGGAAGGGAAGGGGAGGAAGTGGCAAGGCAGGCAGGCAGGCAGGAAGTTAGTCCCTAAGAGCAGCAGTCTACATACCAAAGGGATAGTGTCAGAGCAGTAGAGAAGGGATGACCAAGGTCTTGACCTCTCTAGCCCTCTGATTCACTAGTCTGTCCCCCTCCTTCATTGAGACATGAGACAGTGCAAAGTCCTTCACTTCCAACAAAAACAATCCCATCAGCCCTAATCACAGACTTAACGTCCGATGAAACTTGGGCCTCAATTGTGGGTGAGGGTCACAGGGTGAACATGACCAGGCAAGGCCTTGTATCTCAGCCTGTAACAATGTTTCAGAAGAACAGATTTGTGATTATCCAGTTCTGCCCCGCCTGGGTGTCTGCCCGCAGAGTACTACTTAACAAACCTCTCTCTGGTTTTGTTCTGTTTTTTGCTTTGAGTGGTTAACATTGTGGCAACGTCCCTGAATTACTATTCGGTTGTTTTCCCTGCCCTTTCCACTCCCGCCCCTGTGTCAGGGCCAGGTGCCACTTTGCTATTTAGGTACTTCTGTAAATGCTCGTTCAAGGAGACCACATATTAATAATAGAAATTTGAAATGGGCAGGAGGAAGGCAGGGGAGAGGAAAGAGATGTAGGAACTTGCAGTCAGGAACATGATATAGCGCAGGTCTATTAAGGTGCCTTTTCATTCAGTATTACTGAGCTAACAATAGAAAACAATTGACCAGCAGGCTAATTCTAAAGGCTATTCTGGTCATCTGAGCACTTGCGAAAAGAGACTCATAGTTTCTTTCTTGGTGGTCTGAGCTAGCGCTTTTCAAACCGTCTGCCTTCATTGAACCCTTTCCACATTTTCATCTGCATGGGGACCCCTGGACATCTTCCATGGGGCAGTCAACCTCTTGCCTCAACTTGTGGACTAACCTGATTATTTATTTATTTATTTATTTATTTATTTATTTATTTATTTATTTAATCATATTTTTATACCGCCTAATATGTGCATCTCTAGGCGGTGTTATTTAAAAATATTTAAAAATCAACACAGATTAAAATACACAAAACAATAAGAACAGTAGCATAAACCAATTATTAAAACAAATCATTAAAACTAATCCTAATTAAAACCCTGCGAGAACAGGTGAGGGTCTTGAGGGTCTTCCTGAAAACAAACAGAGGAGAGGCTCTTATTTCAGCAGGGAGCATATTCCAAAGCCTAGGAGCAGCCACAGAGAAAGCCTGGTCCCGAGTCACCACCAAACAAGCTGGTGGTAACCTTGAAGAGCTGCTGCCAGTTAGTGTTGACAATATTGTGCCAGATGGACCAGTGGTGGTACTACTACTACTACTACTAATACTACTACTACAAATGTCTATATTCTGCTTTTCAACAAAAAGTTCCCAAAGTGGTTTACAAAGATATAAATAGATAACTAAAATGATTAAAATGGCTCCTTGTCCCCAGAGGGCTCACAATCTAAAAAAGAAACCTTTAAAAAAGAAACCAGCAACAGCCACTGGAGGGATGTTGTGCTGGGGTTGGATAGGGCGAGTTGCTCTCCGCCTGCTAATTAAAGAGAATCACCACTTTAAAAGGTGTCTTTTTGCTCTGTTAGCAGGGTACAAAGCAACTTCCTATGTTCCTATGCTTTCTGGAGCTCAAGTGAAAGTTGTACATGCCTTAACTTTTATTTTAAACCTTAAAAATAAATAAATTATGGAGTACATCCAAGTTCCTCCCTTCCTTCTGAATTTTTAAATAACGGAATCATCATATTCTTTCTTTCTTTCTTTCTTTCTTTCTTTCTTTCTTTCTTTCTTTCTTTCCTCCCATTTCCTCCTCCTTCCAAAGCAAGCCACATGGATGGGGCCCACGGTATTTTTTGCAGTGAGAAGGAGCGTCCCTCCTAGCTTAATGTGGGCCTCTGTCATACCACGCAGTGAACATAATGTGTCCTCCCAGGGAAAATTTGCATAAAGGATAAATAAGAGAATCACAATGTGAAGTTTATTCATTTTTAAATCCTGCAGTGTTTGTGATTGAAGGCCCAAGCTCAGATATGTTCCTGATGCGTGCCATTAAGGCTCAGGGCTTTGCCTAATGCCTCTTCTGGTACTGCAGGGGAAACGTAATGCAGACTGTTTCCCCACACTGGAGGATCATTTTCAGCATCTACCACTTGACTAGGGAGCCTGCGTTCTGCATTAGCTTGTCGTAGGCCCGCTCTCTTTAATTTGCTGTAACTGAGCCAGCACATTAAATACAAAACATATTGATGTTCCCAGAGAACCCTGGAGGGTCTTTACCCTTCCTTGTCAAAGGAGCTGTGCATTCCTGGAGGCGGGGGCGGGGAGACAGAGGCATTTTGCCACAGCAAGTAAAGCTTGTGCGAGGCTGGGAGGAGTGCAGCTGACAAGAGTGCCGTCTTTCAATTTCACTTACTTAGAGGAGGAAGTCGGAGCAAAAGCTAGTTTATCTTCTTACTCAAGATTAGGGTCAATGGAGAGGCCATTTGCTGGCCCGCAATCGCAGGCATGTTTAGGCTGGAGTCATTAAAACAGCATGAAAAGAGGTTCTCGGAAGGCTCTGCTAATGTCCCAGCAGCTGAAATAAATTAGAATGGCTTGCACTGATAAGCCAGCAAGCCAGGTGGCCAAAACCTACCTGCATGATGGCCCAATTCACCATCACAGGCTGCATGAAAGCAATATGTAGAGGTTCTACTCAGGGGTGGCTTTACCATTGGGTGACTGTATTCAGAGAGAACAGGCCACCTAAGGGGGCCAGGACTGGGGGAACCACATGCTGCCTGCCTCCACAGCTTCCACCCATCAGTGTTCTCTCTATTTTTCTCCCCCTCATCTCTGTGCAGAGTGAATTTTGTTCTGGGCAGCAGTATCAAGGCAGTGTGTGCACACATGTATTCAGAGTGGGACCATCCTGATTCAACCTGAGCAGGATCTAAAATGAACTGAGCGGACATCAAAAAATGTGTGAGCATGTGCACATGTGCACGCTTTAGAGGGAACACTGCCAGCCACTGACCACCAGCCTCTCTGAAATATGAAATTGACCTTGAAATATGAAATTGCTTTATACTGCATCAGACCTTGGGTCTACAAGCAACAGTTCTGTCTACTCTGACTGGCAGCAGTAGTCAGGATGTTTGTCACTGATTCTTAGGGAAACAGAGGGACAAGATTGTCTAAAGGTTGTTAAGTACCAGCAAGTTGGTTGTGTACGAGCCAGCAGTGTGATGCTCATGCAGTTTTGCAGACTGTTGTTGACCGAGCAAAGTCATTTTGTATAGATGACACTTATAGGAAAGTTCAAGAAATGGAATAGATGTAATAAATTTTTTTATGAATGTGCTTGCAAAAGAGAAGCAAAAGGACAGTTTGAAATTGGTAGGATTTCAACTCCAAATAGTATTCATTTTATCGAACAATTAAGAATTTGAATCATAGTAAATTTGAATCTGAGAAATGATCTTCTGCTTCACATTGTGTCATTTTTAAAATTATTGATCTGATTATTGAGCATTAAAAATCTGTTGAGAACAAGAACAGTTAAGCAATGATGATTATATCCAGAATTTCTTCTAAAAAATATACATTTTTAAACCTTTCAGCAAGCATATTCAGGTGTAAAATGTAGTGCATTCAGCTAATTTAAATAGCAGGATTATGTATGAAAATTTTATATCTGTAGGTAAGTGGGAAGTATGATTTTATTTCACATGAACAAATCCACAAGCAAACTCTTCAAAATGGATAATAATAGATATGGCCCATGAGTAATTCCAAAGACTGGAGCATAGGTGGCAGTGATTTCAAATGTCTTATTCATCTGTCCACCTACATGCTTGTTTGGGTTGGCTATTTCAAATCAATATGTCAGATTTGGACACTCCTTCCCCATAATGTTAATTGTCCTTCCTATCCCACAAACTCCCTTACGCATCATTCTCTGCTTTCTCACCTGTCTTGCCTGTCCTCTTTGCATCAAGTGCATAAAGACCTCCAGCTCTCAGTTATTGTGTGATGTTTCCTCGTGTTTTTCTTGGTCCCTCTTCCTCCTCCCCTGGCCTAGGGATGTGCACAGAGTCGGTTTTAATGGTCCGGCTTGAATGGGAGTTTTTGGATTCCTTGTTTCCTGGGTCCTCTTCCCGGGTTTTTGAGCTGGGCTTGGCTTGGTTCAAGTGCAAGCCTTTGAGCCAAGCCAGCTTGAACTTGAGTCAAGTCCAGGTCGATCTGAGTTGGCTCGCCCACCCTATCCCCCGCCTCTCTTTCCTTTAGCCTCTTGCCATCTCTATCCATCATTCTTAAGCTCCTGCCTAGTCTGACCCATTCCCTCAGCTAGCTACTCTCTTGGGCACGCTGGTTTTGGATTCTCTGTTACTTGGGTCCAGTCCCCATCAGTGATCCCTCTAATTTTTTTCATCTCTGTGCGGAATGAGTTTTGTTCTGGGCTGCAGTATCAAGGTAGTGTGCGCGCATCTGCATTCAGAATGGGTTTTTCCTGATTCAACCTGAGTGGGATCTGAAAGGAACTGAGTGGACATCCAAAAACTTGTGAGCACGAGCACATGCACGTGCCTTAGAGGGAACATAGGTCCCCATACCTTTCCAGCTCTCAGACTCTCTTTCTCTCTGTAGCCTCTCTGTCTCCCTGCTTCTTGTCCATAACATCCCATAAACCATTGGTGACTTTCGCCCCATCAACTCATGTCACACCTTATACAGCTATACTGTGTGTGAACCTTGTGACGGACTTCCCCTGCATGCAGTTAGAATGTTCATGAACATTCTGTACTGTATGTGCAAATTAAAGTCTATTAAAAAACGACAGGCACAATCTGTCACAGAATTAATCTTGTTTAAACCCATTTGGGCTCCAGAGAAGGACCATTGCCCGACTCGCTTGGAGAATGTTCAGTATGGCTGTACTTTTGATTGCAACAATAATTAGATCTGATCCAATTATTGGCACCGTTTTGCATTGTATCATTTGCAATGTAAAAATCACTAATACTAATACTGCCCAATATGATATTTTCTGCATTTTACTCGGCTGTGTCAAACTCCATCCAATGATTGGATGGCTGTTTACATGCTTTTCTCTGTTGCCGATGATGTCACGAAACTTGCTTGTCATCAAATCTGGTGTAGTGCCACATATGGAAAATGCTGGGGGTGGGGAGAAGAGAGCAGTGATTGACATCTCTGATTGACATCTCTGCTTCAATACCTCAGGCCTGCAGCTGCTTCCAGCATGCTGCGCTTGGTCCATCTCCTTTCCGCTCACCGTGCTTTTGGGGAGGGATGCAGCATTGTTTACTAACACAGGGACATAAGAAGCTGCCTTCTACTGAGTCAGACCATTGGTCTGTCTAGCTCAGTACTATCTATGCAGACTGGCAGCAGCTTCTCCAAGATTGCAGGCAAAGGAAGGTGTTCCAGGCCCCTGATCATCTTGGCTTCCCTCTTCTGCACCTTTTCCAGTTCTACAATGTCCTTCTTAAGATACAGTGACCAGAACTGCACACAGTACTCGAAATGTGGCTGCACCATAGATTTGTATTGATTAGGTGCCATCAAGTTGGTGTTGACTCTTAGCGACCACATAGATAGAATCTCTCCAGGATGATCTGTCTTCAACTTGGCCTTTAAGATATCTCAGTGGTGCATTCATTGCTGTTGTAATCGGATCCATCCACCTTGCTGCTGGTCATCCTCTTCTTCTCTTTCCTTCAACTTTTCCCAGCATTATGGACTTCTCAAGGGAGCTGGGTCTTTGCATAATGTGTCTGAAGTGTGATAGTTTGAGCCTGTTCATTTGTGGCTTGAGTGAACATTCTGGATTGATTTGTTCTATGATCCATTTGTTTGTTTTCCTGGCTGTCCATGGTATCCTCAAATGTCTTCTCCAGCACCAAAGTTCAAATGCGTCAATACATTTTCTATCTTGCTTCTACAAAGTCCAGCTTTTGCATCCATAGAGTGTCACAAGAAAAACCATTGTCCGAATTATTCTAGTCTTCGTAGGTATAGACACGTCACGGCATCTAAATATCCTTTCCAAGGTCTTCATTGCAACTATACCAAGTGCTAGTCTGCGGCATATTTCTTGACTAATGGATCCTTTACTGTTGATGGTCGATCCTAAAAGGCAGAAGCTATCCACCACTTCGATGTCTATTTAGGGTAGTGAAATCCAAAACAATCAATCAAAGTGACAACTGCAAGCAGGGAGAGTCGCTCTGACCTGCACCGCAGCACAGGCCGATCTCCCTTCCCAACAGGGCTGCAAGGCCCTGTTTGGGAGGGAGGCCACACCCTGCGTCTGACATCAGATGAGAGCGTGGCTAGCTGGCCCCCCTGCATCTGACATCAGATGTGGGGGCAGGGCCAGGGGGCCATGGCGGTGGCTGAACATGGGCTGCCAGCAGCATCCCTCCACACCTGTAAAGGGCACTGATCCCATTCCATAGACTTGGATGACCCCACTTCTTACTTTCTCCCATTGTGAAATTGTCCATTTATTCCTACCCTCTGTTTCAACCAGTTACCAATCCACACATGAACCTTTGCCCTTAACCCACGCCTGCTAAGTTTACTCAAGAGCTTTTGGTGGGGAACTTTGTCAAAAGCTTTTTGGAAGTCCAAGCATACTATATCAACCGGATCACATTCATCCACATTCCTGTTGACGCTCTCAGAGTACTCCAAAAGGCTAGTGAGACAAGACTTTCCCTTGCAGAAGCCATGCTGGTTCTCCTTCAGCAAGGCCTGTTCTTTTATATGTTTTATAATTTTGTCCTTAAATATGCTTTCCATCAATTAACCCAGCACGGAAGTTAACGTTGATTTGGCATGCAAGCATTGCCCTCATTCTGATTAAGCTTCAGACTTCATGTAGCTAAATATCAATGTCTATGTGGCATAATCAAGAAGCCATATCAGACTGAGTGCTTATTGCTCTCACTCTGCTTTGGCTTCAGATTTCATCATACAATCAAATATCATTAGCTGTGTGGCATTATCATAAAGCCATATTAGACTGAGGGCTTCTTGCCCTCACTCTGATTTGGCTTCATGACACATTCAAACCAAATAATGTGTCTGCAGCCAATCAGAGAGTGGGTGATGCTTCCCACTTCCCTCTTGCATCTTGTGGATAAAAAAGGAGGATTAAGAGAGAAAAAATAACACCAAGCAATAGTAGGAAGAGTAGCCATCCATCATATGTGGAGGTGCTTGTACCCCGCTCCATTGTTAAATGGTGATCTGAAAAAAGATGTGGCTTAGAGACTGAGCTATGAATCAGGAAGCCCCAGTTCAAATGTGGCTTCTTCAATGACCTCACATGCATACTTAGGCAAACCATCTCTCTTTCCTCCTCAGTTCGCTATCTGCAGTATGAGGTAATAAAGTAAAGTAAAGTGTGCTGTTGAGTTGGTGTTGACTCCTGCTGACCACAGAGCCCTGTGGTTGCGTTTGGTGGAATACAGGAGGGGTTTACCATTGCCACCTCCTGTGCAGTATGGGATGATGCCTTTCAGCATCTTCCTATATCACTGCTGCCCAATATAGATGTTTCCCATACTCTGGGAAACATACCAGTGGGGATTTGAACTGGCAACCTCTGGCTTGCTAGTCAAGTCATTTCCCCGTCGCACCATTAGGTGGCTTATGGGGATAATACTGGCCTATTTTATAGATTAATTAAATGCAACAATCACAGCAAGATAACACAAGTGAAACACTGTGAGCAATCAAAGTGAAGTATCAGTCTGTGTGCACTGCTCCAGTTTCCCAAAATGCAGGAACAGTGCAAACCATTGAGGAATGTAAGAAGAAACATTAAAGTCCTCACACTGCAGAGTATACAATGGTGGTAAAGAGGTTTAGCCCAAGATCACCTGAAGACAGTAGGCTGAGTTTAAAAAAACCCTCAGTGATATATAATATAATATAATACAATACAATACAATACAATACAATACAATACTATACTAATACTATACTATACTATACTATACTATACTATACTATACTATACTATACTATACTATATTATATTATATTATATTATATTATATTATATTATATAGTGATTTATTAAGAAACTAAAACATCACTTACTGAGAGAAAGGCATAGAACAGCAGACCCAAACTAGCCTTCAACAACAACTGAACAAAATTCTAACTGACTCTCAAGCGACCAAGAGAGACCTAATAACATCCCATCATGCCTCTAGTGGCCAGAAGCGGTGACTGCAGTGCTAAGAGCCAGTGCTGTAGAATTCGCACTCTAACAAGAACATCAAGGCTGGGAGTTTTTCTTCGATATCTAGTCTCTATAGTTGCTTGTGTGGCTACAAGGGAGAGAGGAGACATCAGCAGAGATCATCCGTGGCCTCAGTGGGGTTGCAGCCTCACGAAGGACTGAGAACTGCAGTCTGCTTTGGCAGCTGTTTCGTGGGTAAGGGAGATTTTCAGGGTTCGAATGACCTCAGCCGCAAGAGGCATGATTATTTATTCCCTTCCCGGCCTTAAGATGACTGTGTAAAGCTCACTTATTCAGGAACCATTTGGAGCTTGGACAGCTGCTTGCTGTTCTTTGGTCTGGTTTAGGAGGTTGTGGATGATGCACTAGTCGGGAATGCTCTCCAACTCCCCTCCCACCTTCCCAGCTCACTGGCACTCTGTTGGCTCCTGATTGGAGGACTCATCTCAGCTTCAAAAAGGACAAACCCCCTCTAGGAGGTATGTAGAAACACAGAAACATAGGGGGCTGCCTCATACCAAGTTAGACCATTGGTCCATCTAGTTCACTATTGTCCACACTAAACTGGCAGCGGCTTCTCCAAGGTTGCAGGCAGGAATCTCTCTCAGCCATGTCTTGGAGATGCTGCCAGGGAGGGAACATTCTGCTCTTCCCAGAGCGGCTCCATTCCCCAAGGGGAATATCTTACAGAGCTCACACTTGTAGTCTCCCACTCAAATGCAAACCAGGGTGGACCTTGCTTAGCACAGGGGACAATTCATGCTTCTTACCACCAGACCAGCTCTCCTCTTGCTACCACAAAATCAGTAGGTATGTAGATAGTAGGAATATAGGTTACATACATACATACAGCCAGGGGAATATTCATGTGTGGAAATGTGTGTGTGAAAGTGTCAAGTGTGTGATATTATTTGCATAGTCAAATAATATTTTGCAAATCAAGAATGTTTTGCTCTTCACCATTTCCATATAGTTCTTCTGGAGCAAAGACATGGGCGGGGGGGGGGTGTTAACGGGGGCGGGGGGCAGAGGCTCATCTTCATTTTTGTCCCTGAGCCTATTCCAACTTTCTGTGCCCCTAGCCAAATCAGTGGTCCATGAGATGTGCAGGGCAAGGCTGGCATTCCTGACTGGCCAGCATTGCTGCACACGTGGAAACCAGCCCTGACAGCATTGTGCGGGTGTGCAGTTGAGCAACTAGAAGCAGTGTGCCTGCACATGCGCAGCAGGACTGACTTGCTTTCCCATGTAAGTAGTGCTGCACAAGTGTGGGTGTGTTATTTGAAGTAGTCGCACAACTGTGTTCTTGCACCATGCCACCAAGGCTGGCTTCCATGTGTGTGGCCCTGACGACCAATCAGGAATGCCAGCATTGCCCTGTGTATTGTGTGGGCCCTTAACTTCTACTCAGGTTAAAAATATTTAAATAAAAATATCTATATAAATTTACATGTGAGAAAATCAACAATTCTAAAGAAGAAAATGCATGCTGTGCTTTTAGGCAATGCATGGAGGCATCTTCTAAGGAGAGGCATTCCCTATTCCCTCTCATAAGGATGGAATGGCTGACATTCAGAGCAAGGAAACACTGGTGCAGTGAGAGAGCAGCCTAGCAGAACTCCCCAACTAACTGCACCATTGCAGTGGGAAAGTAGTAATTTTTGACACACACACACCCTTCCCCAGGAAGCCCTCTGTGCCACCTAAATACAGGTGAAACTCGGAAAATTAGAATATCGTGCAAAAGTCCATTAATTTCAGTAATGCAAATTAAAAGGTGAAACTGATATATGAGACAGACGCATTACATGCAAAGCGAGATAAGTCAAGCCTTAATTTGTTATAATTGTGATGATCATGGCGTACAGCTCATGAAAACCCCAAATCCACAATCTCAGAAAATTAGAATATTACATGGAACCAAGAAGACAAGGATTGAAGAATAGAACAATATCGGACCTCTGAAAAGTATACAGTGTACTGTGCTTGATTGGCCAGCAAACTCGCCAGACCTGACCCCATAGAGAATCTATGGGGCATTGCCAAGAGAAGGATGAGAGACATGAGACCAAACAATGCAGAATTGCTGAAGGCCGCTAATGAAGCATCCTGGTCTTCCATAATACCTCATCAGTGCCACAGGCTGATAGCATCCATGCCACGCCGCATTGAGGCAGTAATTGCTGCAAAAGGGGCCCAAACCACGTACTGAATACATATGCATGCTTATACTTTTCAGAGGTCCGATATTGTTCTATTCTTCAATCCTTGTCTTCTTGGTTCCATGTAATATTCTAATTTTCTGAGATTGTGGATTTGGGGTTTTCATGAGCTGTACGCCATGATCATCACAATTATAACAAATTAAGGCTTGACTTATCTCGCTTTGCATGTAATGCGTCTGTCTCATATATCAGTTTCACCTTTTAATTTGCATTACTGAAATTAATGGACTTTTGCACGATATTCTAATTTTCCGAGTTTCACCTGTATATGTCCCGCAGGGCTCCACAACTCTTGGGGACATATTTTCAGGTGGCACAGAGGACTTCCTGCGGATAGTGCAGTAGGTGGGTTGTCCTGTTAGGCTGTTCTTTTGCTGCCCCAGTGCATCTTTGCTATGAATGTCAACCACTGCCTCTTTGAAGATGGTGCTGGCCAGCTGCAGGTTTTGTAAGTCCTTTATTAAAAGTAATCCAACACTTGTAAAATCTGCTGTTCGATTAAATGGGGTCACACGTTTAGCCTACCAACATGTTTTTAATTGATTCATCTAACCAATGAATCAGCTAAATGTTGCACCCTGACTATGGGGCTGTAGCTCACTGGTAGAATATCTGCTCTGCATGCAGAAAAGCCCATGTTGCTCTGCATGCAGAAAAGCCCATCCTTGGCATTTCCAAGTAGGGCAGGAAAGACCCCTTCATGAATTCCTGGAAGCTGCTGCTTAGACCACACTGAGCTAAATGGATCAATGGTCCAACTCAGTATGCTTCATATGTTTGCATTTTGATATGGTTCTTATTCTTCTCTTAAATTTCAGTTTTAATGCTTGATGATCATAAGCCACCAGGTTTTGGAAAGGTGGGGTAATTTTAAATAAATAAATGGAAGGGAAGAGGGACTTTGGTCCTGTTCGACAGGGCTTTCCTTGGGTTCTTACAGTATGTTCCGTTTGTAAATAAATATATTTGTGCATGATATATACCTTTCCCTTCCTTTCCTCCTGCCACATGCCTGGTAGACTTTTGAGGCTCGGGGGAGTTATTTGTGGGGGTGTGTGTGTTTATTGCATGTGTGTGTGCTTATTTTTGCTTCCACCGGAGTGACTTGTTTGTGCTGTCATCAGCCGTCGTTTTGGTAAATGGCGAGTTAAACAGATATATCCAAGCGTAAAATCTAAAAAATGTTCCCCGTGGGCACCCGGGGGGTGTTGTTTGAAATCAACTACATATCAATTGAGCGTCGGCGAGCGGATCCGATGATACATTCCAGTCCACAGATGCCTTATAAATTACATTTTTTTGCTCACGATCTAGCCTCGTCTCTGCTCCCCAGAGGCCCTGCGACTGAGCACTATGATTGTGTTGGAGAAATGTTTGCTCAGCTTGAGCGTGGCTATTAGCATTGCATGTGCCTGTCCTTTCCGCTACCACACCCTGCCCCCCCACCCTCTCCCTCTCCAGTTCCCCCCCCATTAGTGCTTTCTCCTCCCTCCCTCCCTCCCTCCCTCCGTCATCCCTCCCCTTAACAAAATGCAATATGTGCCTGGTAATTTTTCTGTTCATTATCTCATTGTTTTCTGTAAGTACAAGGTTAGATTGAATTACCGCTGGCTCTATTGTCTATTTGTAATTCTCCTTCCATGCCGTGCTACTAATGAATGGGCAATTTAGTCAATTCTTTGCAACGGTTTCTTCTGCGCGTCAGCCACTTAATTACTCTGAGCTTTCCTCACTGCTGCTTTATTGCACAGAAACTCGGGTGGCTTCCAGGGCTCTGCTCTGGGATCTCCGGTGCC
Source organism: Hemicordylus capensis (assembly GCF_027244095.1). NCBI lineage: Eukaryota > Metazoa > Chordata > Lepidosauria > Squamata > Cordylidae > Hemicordylus > Hemicordylus capensis. The sequence goes on along the minus strand of NC_069658.1, from coordinate 12,980,186 downwards.
ACGTATCGAGAAGAGCTGGCCAAGACCATCTTTCTTCCTACTTTGACAGCAGTTGCAGCATTTGAAAGACATCCTTTATGCTGATATGTCGGATTTTCTTCAACATTACCAAGGCTGTCAGAAAGCTAAATTAACTGACAGAAGAAAAAAGAGGATTGCATTTTCTATTTGATTGCTGACTGATTAAAAGGATTGCGGTGGTGATGATGATGATGATGATGATGATGATGATGATGATAGTAAGCATCCAACCATCAGAGTGCTTACCAGGGATAGAGATTTATTATTATATATTTAGGTGCCTTCAATGTACATGGTGCTTTGTCGAGTTTCATCACCAAAAAAGACCTCTGTCCCAAGGAACTTACAATCTAAAATTTGACAGTAGAGGATAGTGGCTGCTCAAGATTCTTATGTTCCTTGGACAGAACGCCAAATGTCCTTCCCCCTTGGTATACACCCTCCTACTCCTCTATTGTTCCCTTTTCTTAAAGGGGCAGAGGGTATCTTGCTGCCTCGCTTGTGCCTCAATAACCTGCCTTCTGAGGAGACGGCCTCACTTCGCCTCATGGAAGGCTGGCACAGGAGACAAGAGAGAGAGGGAAGGGGAGGGCCAGGACTAGCAGCCCATAAATGAAGACCAGGGGAAGAAGCACTACACTTTGTATGCAAGCACATTCTATTTGCCTTCGAAAAGCAGTTTCAGGAGGGAGGTTTAGAGTAAAAAAAGAGACCGGGGAAGGAGGAGTGCTTAGCCCTTTCCCACTGGCCAGTTTTCCTTTCCAAATCCCCTCCCCTGAGTTGCTTTCTCTGCCTCAAATTCCAGGCATGTTTGTAACCCCACAGGGGGAAACAAGACCTGTGGGCAGAGGTGCTCTTACCCCTGGACTTCGGGGCCGAAGTCCAAGGTCTCCACAACCCCTGGGGCCCCCTAAATCCTCTTTAGCCTGTCTTGGGTGATAGGGTCACCCAGCGGAGCATGATCCTGCTTAATTTTCAGGGGAGGGGGGCCTCCAAAGGCCTTTAGGTCCAGGCTCCAAAATTACCTAGGTGCACCTCTGCCTGCGGGAGGGTATTTTGGAGGGGAGAAGTGTCAGGCAGGGAAAGTGTTAGACACCCCCTTTCTCAGCTTCAAATTCCCCCCTCCCAGGCTGTTTTTCTCTAGAGAAAGAAACTGCTGGGCTTTCCAAACACATATACAGAGGTGACGTGCCTGAGTTTTATTTAGTTATACATTTATAGTGCACCTAGAATGTTCTAGGCACAATGCACAGATTAAAAACAAATGGCACCGGCCCACCCTGCCAGTTTCCAGTCTAACAGACATGATACACTTGAAAAAAGGAATGGGAGTGAGGAGAGGAAAACAAGCCTATTCAGGTTCCAAAACTTTCAAGTTATATGAGTAGAACTATTCAGACATTACATTCAACATTTGTACAACCTGTGTATAGTGTACACAGATCCACATGCAGGTCCAAATGCAGGTACAGTTTAGTTTAGTTGTTTATTTACGATCTTAGATCAAAGGTACAGTTATTCATATGTTATGTTGAATGCAGGTGCAGCAGTACACTCCCTATCTGTATCCTGTCATGTACTCATGTTCACTTTTAGGGTGGGTTCACACAACCACTGGCATGGCAGGCAGCTAGTAACATCTCAGTAAGGTGTTAGTAACTGGCGGTATGTGCTCCTGGCCGGTATGATGCCTGAACCTGCACAAGTCTGGTTCCTGAGACACATTACTGACATTTTACTGACTTGATCAAACCAACTTCAATTCCTGGTCATAGATGTTGGCTTGAAGTTGATAAAATGTTGGTAATGTGCCATAAGACTTGAGCAGGTTCAGCCATCCTGCCTGCTGGTAGCACACACTCCTAGTTGTCAACATCTTTAACATCTACATGAAACTGCTGGGAGAGATCATCATGGGATTTGGTGCAGAGTGTTATCAATATGCAGATGACACCCAAATCTATTTCTCCATACCAGCTTCATCAGGAAATGGCATAACTTCCCTAAATGCCTGCCTGAAGGCGGTAATGGGCTGGATGAGAGACAACAGACTGAGGTTGAATCCAAATAAGACAGAGATACTGACTGTGGGAGGTCAGGTCCTGAGAGATGGTTTAGATCTGCCTGCTCTGGATGGGGTTACACTCCCCCTGAAAGATCAAGTGCGTAGCTTGGGAGTAGGGGTGTGCACGGAACTGCCAACTGCGGTCCGGCACTGGGGTGGAGGGGTCGCTTTAAGAGCGGTGGGAGGGTTTACTTACCCCTCCCGCCACTTTCCCTCTCTGGCGCCGTAAACATACAAGTAATTGCGGCGGCAGGATACCTCCCTGCTGCCCCTTCCCCGACGTTACTTTGAAAACCTCCCAGGAGTGCATTGCGTGCGCGCACGTCACAGCGACGTGAAGCGCGTGCTCATCACTGTGACGCGCGTGCGCAATGCACTCCTGGGAGGTTTTCAAAGTAACGTCAGGGAATGGGCAGCAGGGAGGTATCCTGCCGCCCCAATTACTCGTATGTTTACGGCGCCAGAGAGGGAAAGCAGCAGGAGGGGTAAGTAAACCCTCCCACTGCTCTTAAAGCGACCCCCCACCCCGGACCGAACTACCCAGCTCCGGACTGGTCCAGAGGCTTTTTTAATAGCCTCCGGACTGGTCTGGGCCCATCCCTACTTGGGAGTGCTCCTGGACCCCAAACTCTCTGAGCTTTCCTCACTGCTCTTTTTGAGGCAATGGCCAGGAGCATTTTTTTTATCAGCTGCGGCTGATACATCAGCTACGACCATTTCTGGAAGTAATTGACAGTGGTGCATAAACCAGTAATCTATAGGCTTGACTACTGTAATGCAGTCTACATGAGGCTGCCTTTGTATGTAGTCCAGAAACTACAATTGGCTGCCAGATTGGCCTCAGGGACAACTTAAAGGGACCATATAACAAGGATTTTGAAAGAACTGTACTGGCTGCCGATAAGTTTCCATGTGAAATACAAAGCGCTGGTTGTTACCTATAAAGCCCTCAACGGCTTGGGTCCACAGTATTTAAAAGAGCACCTTCTTTGTCATGAACCCTGTTGCCTACTAAGATCATTTGGATAGGTACGGTTATGGTTTCTGCCAGCTTGTTTGGTGGCAACTCAAGACCGGGCCTTATCTGTGGCTGCCCCAAGGCTTTGGAATATGCTCCCTGTTGAAATAAGAGCATCCCCTTCTCTGTTTGTTTTCAGGAAGACCCTCAAGATGGACCTGTTTTCTCAGGCTTTTAACTGAAGATTTTTTTTACATTTAATGTGTTTTTATCTGTGATCTTGTTTTATTAGTTGTATGAATGTTAACCGTTTTATTCTGTTTTAATATTTGTTGTGTTTTTAATTTGTGCACCGCCAGAGATGCTTATACCAGGTGGTATAGCAATATGACAAATTAATAAATTTATAAATTTTATCACATGAACCCAGGCACAACATGACCAATGAAGAGATAATTATAGAAGGGAGAAGGAGCCAAATGATAGCTGGTCCCCCAAGAGCTGATGGAGTGGGAATTCTACATCACCTTCCCATTCGCTATATCCAAGTGGAATAAGCATGTATACTGCTCTGAGCTCCTCGGAGGAGATAGCATAATCTAGGGTGTTTATCCGTCAACACACATACACGCACACAAACTTTCCCCCACTTTAAAAAAATCCACATGTGAACAATATTGTACATTCTGGAAATATTTGCTGGGAAAGCAGTGGTTGATATTTCAATACAGCCATCTAGTCCCAAGGCCCAAATATGAGCAGAGAAATTTCAATGTTGGATTTCAGCAGCCTCATGCATTCATTGGCCAACTTCTGCCTTTGGTTACTCAAGGTTCCAATTTCATATAGTTTATGTCATAGATACTACCAGATGCCCAATATGCTCTAAAGAATTACTCAGCTGGGACTCTCCTCTTCGGTGAATTCACACTATAGGCTGATCCACTGATGAATTGTGCAACATGTAACATGATCACTCTTTTCTTGAATTAATTTCAAGTGAAACTAATTGTGGCCTCTGTTTCCATAGTGGAATCCTAGTATAGATGAACTCAAGGCCTAAAGGTGAGTCCTCCCTTTGGATCCTAGGATAAGAAGGGTTTTGGATGTGGGGGAAATCTCTTGCTGTTTGCTATGTCTCACAGACAGACAGACAGATAATGAATTGCAAATGACATCTTTTAGCATTTCAATCTTTATTTGCTGAGCCGGTTTGCTTCCTGGCATTGCACAATTCTCGAAACGGTTATGAAAGAATAGTTTCATTGAACTTGAACAACAAAAACCTAAAACCCAGCTGTAACAAACTAAAGAGTTGTTAATTATCATGTTTATTATTGGGGATGAGGCCATAATCCCTGGCGTCTCCAGGAAGCCTGGGAAAGACTCCTGCCTGAAACCTTGGAGAAGCTGCTGCTGGTCAGAGAAGAAAATGGGGCTATTCACACGTGCGGGCAAAACCGGGCTAAGGAAGCCCAGCCCGATTTTGCTGGTGCATGTGAACCGCTGGGAATTGCGCGGCTCCTGGCAGTGGTGCGGTAGCCAAGCCGCTTAGGGAGCGCACTGCTTAGCTCAGGTTTTGGATGCGAGGGCACCCTGAAACCAGGCTAATTGATAGTGGGTCAGTGCCACACAGCTCTGCATGGCACATACATGCGAGTAGGCTCCTGGCCAGTGCTGGGAGGAGCCCTATAACACACCGCGCTCTTGTAAGGTTCATTATAGGAGTTCTGGGGGCTAAGAAGACACATCCCAGCCCTCAACCCTCCGTGCGGCCATCAGTAGCTGGTAATCTGGATGGGCGATCTGCCCAACTACGAAGGAGCCCTCAATCATCTTCCAGGGAAGTAAACATTCCAAGGCTTCCTCCCCTGCAGGTCGGAGCCCTTTCTCCGTGATCATGAGCAAGGGCTCTACACTGAGCTAGTTGGACTAGTGGTCTGACGCAGCATAAAGCAGTTTCCTATGTCCCTATATTCCTATCCCTGCTGAATTTACCAGAAGCTTTCAAGAACCTAACTGCTAAGTGAAACAAACAAACAAACAAACAACAATAATAATATCCCAAAATGTGCTTGCTGTTTATAGCAAATGGTCAGCTTTCTTCAGTTAACACTTTACAGCACTGGTACTCTTGCTTAGCCTCTTTCATGCCCCATCTTCCAGCTGGGAGTTTTTGTAATGAGGGTTCCCCTGTGTGTTTAGGGAGAGGGAGGGAGAAGAACTGCTCTCTATCCACTCTTCCTTTATCTACGATGGGGCAAAACCAAAATCATAGAATCACAGACATTCTACTGGATGGGCAAAGAGAGATGCAGGAGCACTGAGGAGATACAACTACAACTCCTCTTGTTGATTTGGACCTTTTAAAAATATCAGCGTGATCTCTGGGTTGACACCTGGCATTTCTGTTTTTTAAGCCATTGCCTCCCACAATGAGTACATGACACTCAGCTGCGCAGAAAGGTTTTCCTACTTATCTGATTCCCTCTGTCCAAAAAGAATACCCCCTTCCAACTTTGTGTCCACAGAGGTTCCACGTGAACGGCAAAGCATGCTCCGAACCCTGGATGGAGGCATATGAGCATAAAGATGGATTATTTAACCGTCTCATCTTAAGTCCTATTCCTCATGAAATTTGTCCATACTACTGAGAATCAGAACATCCTGTGGCAGTGAGTTCTACAGAGCAGTTAATATTAAGAAAGTGAGTTCCACAAGAAATTGAGTTCCACAGGGGAATTGATATTAAGAAAAACCATGCTTTTCTTAATATTAAAGTGATGGTATCCATTCCCTTGGTTCCTTTGCTAACCCCTGAGAAGATGTCATGCTTTGAGTATGGGATCTTGTTCTTGTGGTAGTAATTCTAACTACTGCCATTGCTTATAAACAACAATTTTTCTGCTTCTAGCTAAAGACTTTGCTTTTCTAGTTCTGCTATGTTTTTCCTAGGAATAAAAATCACACTTAGTATTCAGGATTTTGGATATACCTCTATTTATCTGTGCCCCGTTGCAATCACTAAACAACTAACTGTATTTCGGGTGGGGTTTTTTTTAATGCATCTCTTAAAAGTTCTAACAACTTTACTTGGCCAACACAAGGCATTCCGATAAAAGCTCTGCTGCAAAATTATCCCAGCATTTCCGGCTTTAAGTACAGAAATAAGTGCCAGCTCTTTCACGAATCTGGGACAGCAAAGTGTTAGGATTCTAAATGAAGCCCATTTGATATCCCCCCTGGAGCAGAAAATTCAGTTTGTCTTTGGAAATGTATGTTATTTAATACCAGTTTATATCTATTTGTCTCTCCCAAATAGTTAATGAGAGAGCAAGGAGATGGAGACAGAGACTCAGCCCAAGAGAAAAGCGGCTGCTGGCAACCTCCAGATATGCTTCTCTGCCGCTTTGTTATAATCCTTCATTGGAACTGACACATTGATAGCCGTAGTTTTTCTAGGAAGTGACCTTCATGTTGTCCATTGATTCCCAGTGGCTATCAACCATTCGCAATTGGAGTGACAGGCCTGGTCAAAGGTCAGTCCTTAAATAAAGCTTCTGGATTACTAAGCACCTGAAGTTCAGATGAAAATGGAAATCTGCCGCCTCGTTTTATGTGACAGGTTACCGCTAATGACACTTCTGGAGCTTTAAACGACTCCCTCTCTTTAACTCACATGCACATTTTCACCCTCTTTGCCTCTTTAAACGGCTTTCCCCCTTTCACTGGACTCCGTGGGCTATCCTGGAGGAGGGGGAGGAAAGCACGCGCTGGAATGTGTCACTTCTTATAACAACCTGCACTTTAAAAATAAAAATAAAAATCAAAATCAGCAACCCTTAACAAGGAGAGATGCTGGAAAGAAAATATTTTGCTTTCTGAACAAGGGTCACATTTTATTCCTTTAATTAAGGCTCAAACAATATGGCAGGCAACCAGAGACCGTAGCAAGCTTGGAGATGGCCCCGGGCCAGGATTTGGGGATGGGCCCCTTTTACCGCCTGCTACCTGCATTTGCCACCTTCACCGCTGCCTGCATTAGCTGGGGTGGTCACGTGACACATGCGATGATGTCACCAAGCCAGTGCCAGCTAGGTGAGGCTGGGCTGTCCCATCTCACACTGGCCACTGCTCTCTCAGCAAGAACCCCTGCTAACTTGGCAAAGAGGCACCTTTTAACATGGTGATTCTCTTTATTGAGCAGGGGGAGAGTAACTGGCCCTATTCACCCCCAGCACAGGACCTCCAGTGACTGTTGCTGGTGTCTGTCTTATGTTCCTTTTTAGACTGTGAACCCTTTGAGGACAGGGGGCCATCTTGTTTATTTGTTATTTCTCTGTGTAAACTGCCTTGAGCCATTTTTGGAAGGGTGGCATAGAAATCAAATCAAATCAATCAATCAATAAGAAAGAACAGGCAACTATTAAAGGCCAAGTATCTTGTTCTTGCTGACAAGTCTCTCATCATGAACAGGCAACTATTAAAGGACAATAAGGGGAGAGCTGGTCTTGTGGTAGCAAGCATGACTAGTCCCCTTAGTTAAGCAGGGTCTGCCCTAGTTGCATAAGAAAGGGAGACAAGAAGTGTGAGCACTGTAAGATACTCCCCTCAGGGGATGGAGCCGCTCTGGGAAGAGCAGAAGGTTCCAAGTTCCCTCCCTGGCAGCATCTCCAAGATAGGGCTGAGAGAGATTCCTGCATGCAACCTTGGAGAACCCGCTGCCAGTTTAGTGTGGACAATACTGAACTAGATGGACCAATGGTCTGACTCGGTATGAGGCAGCTCCCTATGTCTCTTTGTTTCTACATACCTCCTGGAGGGTGTTGGTCCTTTTTGAAGCTGAGATGAGTAATCAGGAGCCAACAGAGTGCCAGTGAGCTGGGAAGGTGGAAGGGGAGTTGGAGAACATGTTCCTATGTTCCTAAGTTGGGGGTCGAGTACCAGTGCAACGCATGGCTTGAAATGCATATTTGCATCATCACATCTCAAGCTAGGGAGGAGCATCAGTTTAGGATTCCCAACGTGCATGTTGGTGGGAGGATCCTGAACATTCCTTGCCCACCTCTTGAGTCCCCAGATGTGGTTGGACTACAACTCCCATATTTCCCAGCCACAATGACATTCAGACACAACTTTGAGGGCTCCTGTTAGTCATTCAGTAAGTGTATGCCAATAAACCCCCCAAATAAAAAAGTAAACACACTATTGCCAACAACAGCACAACACAAAACCGCACGTACAATTATGTATCTACAGCACTTCAGATGATCCAAAATAACCCCCACACCAAAGCCCCCGAACAGTGCTTCCATCATCAAAAGTTGACAATTTGCTTCCTAGTTCTTATAGCAACTCCCAAGAATTTAGTCACAGCTACGGTGACCCTGGGGATTTTATAATCAAAACGTATTTAACAGAAAATTGGGAAGATCTGTCTGATAGTATAGGCAATATGGGAGTGATCAGTTTCATAGGGACATAGGAAGGTGGCTTATAGAAAGTCAGACCCTTGGTCCATCTCGCTCAGGATGGTCTACACTGACAGGCAGCAGCTCTCCAGGTTTTCAGGCAGGAGTCTCTCCCAGCCCTACCTGGAGATGCTGCCAGGGATTGAACCTGGGACCTTCTGCATGCAAAGCAGATGCTCTACCCAGTGAGCTACAGCCCCATCTTTAAGGAGAATATATTACAGCAGACAGTGCTCACATGTATAATTGGGCAGATGGGTTCTAATAAAACAAGCCACCCAACTCCTGGGAACTGCCTGGCTTGCCCTTCCCCACTCCCCTGAACTCCAGACAGACCCATTCCCAGTCGGCTTCGTTGTTGGCTCTGTGTGTGTGTGTGTTTTCCCCTTTCTGAAAACATGCAGCTGGCACTTTGTGGCCCATGAGGATAGCATGGGCCCTTCAGGGGGCTGGCCACACCCCTTGCCATCACATGCAGGGTGTGTGGCTGGTGCACATGAAGGGCCACTGGGGAGAAAGGTGAACACGAGCCAACTTCCCCTAGTGATGTGCCTGGTAGTTACCCATCCAAATGCAAACCAAGGAAGAAACCTACTTAGCAAAAGGGGACAATTTATGCTCACTAGTGCAAGACCAGCTCTCCTCCATTGCCGGAAAACTCTATAGGGGTGTGTACAAAACTGGCTTGCCCAGTTTGGTTTGAGTTCAAAGTGGACTTCAACAGGACTAGGCATGTTCGGTTTTGTGCATACCCTAACACACACACACACACACACACACACACACACACACACCCTGGTTTGGCTTGAGTTTGAGCCAGTCCAGAATTCAAAAAGTTAAATTAAAAACAAACAAAAAATCAAACCAAAATCTCACCACCAGGCCCGGGGTAATTTTGTCACCTCCAGGGGTTGTTGCCGTGGCCGAGGAGTGTGTGTCTCTGAAGCTTCCCCCATCCCACCCCTGCCGCCCCCCTCCAGTCTTTTCTGGACTAATTTGGCCCATTTTGGGGGCTTTCAGGTCCTCTCCCGGCTCGCAGTGGCCATTTTGAAGGCCGCTGCAGAAGTTGCTGGACAGGAGAACATGCTCCACAGACTCCATTTCTTGACCATTAACAAGAACAAATCCTCTAGGGCAGGTGAACCCAAGTTAATCCATTTCCCGAGTGCTCTCTGGATAGGGTTGTTCAATCAGCTGTGAATTAAACTCATCAAATACCACCAAATTTAAATATAAAAAGAGAAATACAGATTCTAAACCTTAGCTTTCCTGACATAGTCCCTAAAGGTCTGGGCCACACTTCCTTCATTATATGCCCCGCCTTCCATTTCCTACATGTTAGCTTCTCAGCTGTTCAGAGAGTTCTTTGTGCATCCACACTGGTTTCTTGAGACATCTCCCATTTTTCCTTCTCATTGAATTTTTTTGCAGTTGTGCCTTCAGTATCTCAGTTTTCAGAGCTTCCTACTCCTCAGCTCTTTTTTCCTTTAGGATTTCTAGCCATGGGGTCCTACCTAGGTTCTCTCTGAGCTCCCTAAGGTCAGCTTTCCTGAAATTCATATCTAACTTCCTGCAGATTCCCCTCCCCTTGATGTCATGAATTCCAAAATGGCTTGTATGAGCAGCCATGTGGTCAAGCTCTTCCTGGACTGTTCCATTTCAGGCTACAGGGGATAGTGTGGGCCTGGCTGTTTAATCCAGACTTGGGCCTCAAGATGTTGTTGGACTACAATTCCCACCATCCCTATAAGAGAGGAGGCATTATTCAGGTGTTCTGGGAGGCAGTTCTAAGTGTGAGGGCAGCAAGGGCAAAACAAAAAAAGATCCGAGAGGCAGGAGGGGCAAAGCCTTGGAAGTCTTTGAAGTTTAGGATAAGGACCACCTTGTGCTTGATCTGGAAGCAGACAGCAAGTCATTGATGTGGTGTGGATGACATTGTGTGCATTCAGACACAACAACACAAGACACATTGTGTGCATTCAGACACAAGAACATCCAATTGAGCTCTCTTCGGTACTGTCTAAACTCTGCCAACATTCCTGTTGGACCAAATTAAATGGCCAGCTGGTCGTCTCTCAGCTGAGAGGAGGCTTGCTCACCATATAACTGGGTTCCAACTGGGATATCGGGAAATGTTGGATTTCCAGTGTGACCAAACCTGACATGTTTGGTGGGGTCATGTTTTTGCCCACCCCCCACCCCTGATAATTTCTCTGTCAGGTCAGATCAGATTGAATCTGACATCTTTTAGGCTACTCAGGCCTAATAACTAGCACATTGAGTTGGATCGAGAAACAAATTGACAGCTAGTGTAGCTCTTTCAAAATACATTATGCCACAGTGAGCAGCTCTGGACAGAACCTTAGCTGCTGCAGTTTGCACTAGCTGAAGTTTTTTCAAGGGCAGCTTCATGTACAGTACAAAGTGCTGGTTATTACTTTTAAAGCTCTGAATGGCTTAGGTCCAGGTTACCTGAGAGACCACCTTTCTCTACAAGGTACCCACCCCTCATTAAGATCATCCGGAGGGATCTGTTTTTAGGTGCCACCAGTCCATCCGGTGACCTGGGATCAAACCTTCTCAGTTGTCACCCCTAGGTTGTGGAATGTGCTCCCCGTGGATATAAGAGGATTGTCTTCCTTGGAGGCCACCAGGAAATCCCTAAAGACCCATCCTTTTAGTCTGGCTTTTAATGATACTTAGCAGTGGCGTAGTGAGACCCCTGGAGGCCAGGGGACAACATCTTGGCAGGGGCGTGTGCGCTGGAGAGGCCCGACAACCACAGCACCCACCGCTGCCAAAGGGAGGGGTGGTGGCCTGCCTGCTCAGCTCACCCCCCCCCTCCGGAGGCCAAGATAAGAAGTGGCAGCGGGGCAGGGGTGGCGGGGCTGGGCATAGTAGGGGCAGCGGCGGGGCAGTCTTCTTGGGGGTCCCTTGGGGCCCCCCTGACCCTCTAGGCCCAGGGACATTTGTCCCTGCTTGTCCAATAGACACTACGCCCATGATACTTTGTTTTAATTGTAATTTGAATCTTGTTTAATAATTTTAGTTATTTTATTATGGGGCTATTCACACAAATCCACAGGTGGGTGGGTGGGGTGTGAGCAGGGGAAAGGCAGGGTTCAACCTACCTTCTCCCAGGTGACCACTCTTTGCCCTACAGTTCGCTAGCTATGCACTCACATGGCCCGCATTGCTCCCGGCAGCGTGGATCAACAGAGGCCAGGACCCGCTATCCCAGCCACTGGATATCCCACCGGACGGACACCATGCGCCGAGCGTAGTGCACTGGTCTATGTGTCAGCACGAGCTGTAGTCAGCTCATGCTGACACACGATCCCGGCAGCCCTTAAACTCGGCTAAAAGCCGAGATTCAGCACTGGGTTTGGTGCAGCAGGAGCCCTGGGATCCATTGTGGATCCCTGCAGTTCTCACAGGCAGCCGCTTGGCTGCTGCAGCCTGGGCTTGGCTGCTCATGGGAACAGCCTCTATGAATTTAATGTAAACCATCTTGAACCACTTTAGGAAGGGCAGTATATAAATTGAACGAATGAATGAATGAACAGTGCATTGCAGTAATCAAGACATGACATGACTAAGGCATGAATAACTAGTCAGATCTGCTTTGTTGAGAACGGGGCACAGCTGCATGCCATAATGACCAACCAGATGCCTTTGGAAAGTCCATAAGTAGAGCATGAAGGCAACAACCCACCTCAGCAACTGGTATTAAGGGATAACCTCAGCTGCCTCTCAACATGGAGGCTCCAGCTAGCTATCATGACTAAAAGCCATTGATAGAGCCATCCATAAATTTGCCTAATCTCCTTTTAAAGCCATCTAGGCTAGTGGCCATCACAACATCTTGTGGCAGTGAATTCCACAGTTTAATTATGTGTTCTGTGAAGAAGGACTTTCTTTGGTCTAGCCTAGATCTCCTACCTATTAATTTCATTGGAGGACTCCAATTTCTAGTATTATAAATGAGGGAGGAAAATATTCTCTCCCCACTGGCTCCATATCAGGCATGAGGTTATAAACCTTTATCATATGTGCCGTCCTGCCCAAGTAGTCTTTTGGTTAAAAAACCTAAATACCGCAATCACTTCCGCCTTTCCTCATGCGAAGGTGCTCCAACCTCTTGCTCCATTTGCTTGCCCTGTCCAGCACTTATCCTTCCTGAGATGCATTCTTTTTCTCCATCTTCATTCTCTCTTTTTTGAGATGTTGTACGATTTGGAAGAAACGCGTCAGAAACACCAAGTTCCATGCTGATGAAAAAGAACTTCTTTTGAGCCCGCTTCTTGGAGAAACAGAAACAACAACCAGAAAAAAGAAAAAAGAAATGAACGAAAATGTTTTCCCTTACTCTAAGACCTTATGCCAAGTTTCAGCCAGGAGCAAATTTTTACAGCCAGGGTGATAAATCAAAACTCAGTTTCTAATGAAAATGCTGACACAGGTTTAACTGTAACAAGACTCGCAGGCACCACTGTAAAGAAATTAGAGCCACAAATTCAGTATTCCCCAGACACGTCAAGTGGAATGGTTTGTTGCCGATCTTCAGAAGTATTTCTGTGTTTTGGAAGAGGACAGTAATGGTCAAGTGATCTCTCTTATACATCACCGAAGGGGAGCCATTTCCCCCTAGAATGGGTGGTACCCCAGGGGATTATGGGAGCGGAATAACAGAAACTCAGGGATGGGACTGTATCCCAGTGAGAGAGCACACATTTTGCATGCCTGGCATCTCCAGGTAGGGCTGCTGCAAGACTGCTGTCTGCAACCCTGGAAAACCTCAGCCAGCCAGTGTAGGCAATAGTGGCTGAAAAGGGGGCCATTCACATGACCTACCAGGTGGGTAGGCAGGCACAAGGCTTCCCAAACCTTGCCTTCCCCTCAGATGTTCCTTTGTTGCTTGGTGGGAGCGTGCTCCATGTCCCCACGCAATTAGCCCTGCTCCATGCAGCGTGGAACAGGGCAGATCACTCTGAGGCTGGGACTCATTGTCCCGGCCTCCAAGAATCCCACAGTGCACCACATACTGACTATAATCCCGCAGGGTTCGGGCACTCTAGGTGCCTGCAAGCAGCTCATGCTGACACCCGATCCTGGAGCTGAGGTTAAGGGTGCATTTGCTCCCTTAACCTCGGCTCTGAGCTGTGGCACTGGGTTTAGCGCTGCAGCACCGCCAGGATCTGTGAGGAACCCAGTGGTTCTCAGCAGCAGCCCAGCCAGGCCCAGGCTGGGCTGCTCGTGAGAACACCCTCATTCTGTACAACTGTATATGCGTATTGCGGTGTGACATTTACAAGTTGCACAGCAATGGCAACAGCAGAAAAACTGTAGTTGCAGTTGAGGAAATGCAGCTGCGTGACAGTACAGCCATTATTTCCAGTGGCCATACTGCTGCGCAGCTCTGCACAAATTTTGGGTTTTTGCAAGAGTGCATTTGCACAACTGCATGAACATTATGTTGCAATGCACACGTAACATTGTGCAGTATGTCAGCCATTGAGCTAAATGGGACCAGTGCCTCCTCTAATGAGGATTCCCAGATGTTGTTGACTATAACTCCCATAATCCCCAGCCAAAGGCCATTGCAGCTGGTGATGCCGGGAGTTGTAGTGAAGAACATCTAGGAATCCCTGTTAGAGGGAACAGTGAAGGATTGACTCAAGCTATGGCAGTATCTAATGTTCATAAACAATTGAAATGGGTGAAGTTGCCATTTCTTCTCTGAGCAATGAACACTGTTTATTCCAGGAGTTCCCGATCCTGGGTCCCCAGATATTGTTGAACTATAAGTGCTACCAGCCCTAGCCACAATAGCCCATGGCTCTGTGGCTGGCGGTGATGGGATTTCTAGTCTGGCAACATCTGAGGACCTGCCTGGGTTATGACAGCCTTCACCTGGAATGCATGGTGCTTTCTGAGTGGCTGTCTGGCTTCTCCAGAAAAAGAGAATGAACAAAGGATGGTCTTTTTAAATAAAAGGACAAGAGTGGAAGCTACCTTGAAAGAACAGCTCAGCTTCATGTACTCAGAGCCTGTTGGATTCTGGGAACTTACAGTGGTCTCGTTTTATCTGTCCCCAAATGTGCTTCAATTTCTCTCTGCAAAGTTGACAGGAAAGAATGTTTTAGGTACCAGATTGTGGACACATCCTTTATACAGCCACCTTTCCAAATTACTGTCCAAAAGGGTGGAGGGAGAAAGAGAAGTGGGGGGAGGGAGGGGGTAGTCTTTGTAGCAAAACAAGGCTAGTCAATAGCATGTGAGAAAACAACTGGAACTGGAGACAGTCCCAAAGGTAATTTGCAAATCTGCTGAAATCCTGAACAAGCTTTGATTTAACCGAAGCTTGAAATGGCTTTTATTTACTGTCTATTGTGGAATAAATGACATCTCATAAACAGGTTTTATCCATTACCCCAGAATGGAGATCACTGTGTTAGGGACATTTTTATCCTCTTGATATAAAACAAGATATGCTATTGTGTGTTATTACAAATAGAAAAATCAATGCTGAGGCACACACCTCTGAAATTTCATTTTCGCCAAACTCCATTTCAAAAAAGAGAGAGAGAGAAGCACGCTCTAATAAAAACGTCTCCATAACTGGGGGGATTTACAAAACACTGAGCAACACAGAACAATAAGACGGAATGAATAAAGTTGCTCCATCTTGACTCCTTTACTTTTACATTAGTCAGACACTTGCATATGTTTTGGAGCAGTGCGTTGAGCTCCCACCAGGCATGGAAATCAAGGGCTGAAATTAGCTTCCCTCTCTAGCATTTTGCAGAGTACATTAGCTAGATCCCAGGTTGTGTGCTGACATCCACGGAGGACAATTGTCCTCAGTGGCTAAGAAGTAAATGCTTTCAGTTTTAGGAAGGTAGATTTAGACTGGTCCCCAAAGAAGACCCCCATACACATGATCAGATATTGCTGACAGTATGGGAATAGCAGCACCGGTGGTGCTTTTTCTGCGATAGACGTACATAGATTTGGACAGGGCTTTTCAAAAGGAAAATGCAGAACTGCACAATGGAAAAGGAGTGTAATTGGTGCACGTAGCATGCATCCCTACAACACACAGCTGGGCATTTTCCTTGGCTGTGCAAACATATTTTGTGTCCTAGGCGCTTTCCAGATTAGATCCTGCAACGGGGTCACATCGGATCTCAGTTCCTGTGTTGTGACACCGCAGTCCCTATGCGGACAGCAGGGTGCCGTTCACATTTCCAATGCCTTTGTTTTGAATTTAATCACTGTGATATAGAGCTAGGACGTCGTAAATCTGGTGTAAAAAAGGTTTCTGTTTTTTCAGGTTGTTCATTTTGGCAAGACTGCTCCCCCTGCTGTTTACGTTTCGAATGCGACTTGCCTGAACGGAGCCATTTTGCTGCTGTTGAGCAGCTAGTCTGGAAAGCGCCCTAGAGTCACATTCAATGACATTTAGAAGCCTACACAGAGTGGGGTAACCCTCAGAACTGGGAATTTGATAGCGCTGTTGCAGAAGTATGTTCTGTTCATTGGTGAAGGATCTGTGGAGAACAGCAGTGGAGTCTGTGGGAAGCATCATTGGCAGGGGAAGGAGAAATGTGTACACTTGACCAGGGTCTGGGTTCTAGAGGAACCAAGACGACTCGCTGGACTTTTCTCATTGTTATCGGTAACCTTTTACATCATCTAACACAATAAAACTTTTGCATGACTTGAATTTTTGAGCTGCACAAAAAATGTTCTTTTAGAACTGCCCATATTCTTTTCGACACATCATGTTTTGTGTCTCGTTGCACGTGGAAATAAAAGCCATGGACTTGCATGTAAACCTAGAGGTGATCTACACTGAGCTTCAGTCTGGGATTGCTAACATTTAGCACCCAAATGACCATCACAAATCATTGTGGTCCGGTCTTGTCCCCCATGTTTGCATTCAAGTTTTCCTGGTGCTGATGTGTGACCATTTTCCCTTCACAGGCAGAGTTGTACCACAGTCACTTCCTGTGTGGATGGCTTTTAGTGTAACTGTTCTGCAATCTGCCTGGGAGCTTTAAGGGTGGGGGAGGGTGCACTTACCCTTCCCTCCACTTTCCTCCTGCTGGCGCTCTGTGTTTTAAAAGTCCACCGGGGCAGCAGTGTACCTCCCTGATGCCCCATTGCCCCCTCTACCGTAAGCAGGCAGAAGTATCCGATGTGCCTGTGTGCGCCAGATGCTTGCACGGGCAAGTTGCGAGTGCGGGTGCATGATATGCGTGACGTTCGCAGGCGCATCATATATCTCCACCTAATTCTGATAAAGGGGGCAATGGGACGGCAGGGAGGTACAGATATTGCCAGCCTGACTCCTCTTCCAGATGCTGTAAGTGGGTCAGAGATTATGTCTGGGCAGCGACATTAGGCATGATGATGCCATTGATGCCCATAAGTGAGAGCACATGGATTGTCACAATCAGTTGGATTCAATAGCAGTATGGGCACATGAAGCTGGGGACAGTGAGGGCAAAGATGAAGACAAACGATGGCAAGAAGCATCAGCAGCAGAAGGCACCAGGGGAACCAAATGATGCTGAACAGCACTTCAAGGAAGTGAATTTTAGCAAGGTGATTTCCCCCTGCCCCCAGTAATTTAATTCACTCTACTTTGATAAATGAGAAATTAGGAAGTATTCAGTGCAGCACTACCAAGGGCATAAATGGTTTAGAGTTAAATGAATTGAATGATATGCATATTATGATAAATTGCGGTTCTGCATAAATGTAATCCAGCCCTTTTGGATACTGAGTGCACTGTTGGCTAAGACCCTCCCCGCTGCAGTGCCCGAGGCAGTGTGATGAGCCACCCCACCCCTGCCCCCATGGTGAGCAAAGCATACTGGATCCTTCCAGTTCTTCCCAGCCCCCAGTTCTTCCAGCCCCATCTGATCGCCACTCCTATTCCCTGCAATGATTCCCTTAACTCCCAATCTCTTGATTCCCCCCAATTATTCTCCCTCTATTCCCACCATACAGATCTGCATATGTTGAACATTTATATACCGCTTTTCAACAAACAAACAAACAAACAAACAAACAAACAAACAAAATGGATCTCTGCCCCCAAAGGGCTCACACTCTAAAAATAAATAGAAGATAGATACCAGCTACCAGAGGGATGCTGTGCTGGGGATGGATAGGGCCATCCATCCCTGCTAAATGAAGAGAATCACCACTTTTAAAAGGTGTCTCTCTGCTCCCTTAGCAGGGGATGCAGCCAGTCTCTCCCCTTTCTCTGTGGTCGTGGCAGCAATGGTTGACATTCCTGCTTCTCCTTAGATTATCTTGCCTTACTTTATACCCGTGTTTCCCCGAAAATAAGACAGTGTCTTATATTAATTTTAGCCCCAAAAAATGCACTAGGGTAATTAGTGGTACATCAGAAATTACTGCTAGGTCTTACTTTCGGGGAAACAGGGTACAATGCAGAAGGCAGGGGACAGAGAGGCAGGAAGTGATTCAAAGGCACTTCCTGCCAGCCCACACGGCTGCTGGGGAAGGTTTGGGGGAGGCAGTCAGAGGTGGCCGGTGGGCAATTGGACACCTCTGTCTCTCCACTGCCTGAAGTGGCTACCTTATCCAGCCTTAGTAGTTAGCTAGCCGTATGGTTCAGACTACTGCTTTGAACAAGTAAAGTGTTATATAAATGCTAACTATTATTCTATGAAGCAGGATTGGAGATGGTTAGGGCTCTTCTTATTGCCTCTTGTGAAGAGCTGGGCTTCAAGGCTTGTGGACTGATTTGCACATGATAAGGTCATTCCCATGGCCCAAATCCCTGGTGGCTAGGGAGCTCTCGGCCACGCACACGATCACCACTGCAGCAAGCAGCACAGTGTTCTGGAGGCTGGAGAGAGGCAGTCCAGCCTCCAGAAATCCCACAGTGCACTGCACAAGGATTTCCCTGCAAGCCGGGCACTCTAGCAGTCCGGTCAGACACACGAAGCACTCACACCCTGATACCTGGGTAATAGCCCAGGGGGAAACCTCAAGCTACCTGGTGGGGCAGCGTGGGGATTGGCCCCGATCCCAGCACTCCACATGAGCAGCCCTACCCGGGTAGGGCTGTGCAAGCCCAGGTAGGGCTGCTCATATGAACAGCCTCAATATGTTGCAACTTGGCAACTACATCACCATGCTGCAGCTTTCATGTGCGAATGGCAGGGACACTGAGAAATGGTTTTAGAAAATTCTACATTGTGTCTCCTTGGGAAGAACCTGGAAATTCCTCTTTGAATTTTAGTTTCTCCTTGTAGGCAGGGGCACACCAAGGTAATTTGGGCGCCCAGACCACCCAGCTGTGAGGCCTCCCCCACGTGTGTGAGCCCCCCCTGCATGTGTGAGCCCCCCCAAACCTCCTTTGGGGGGCATGCCCTGCCAAAGCTCTGCTTTGTAAAAAATTCTTACTGCAGCCGAGGGGTGGCCGCGGGGGGGGGCGAGCAGGCCTTCTCCCTTCTCCCCCCTCCCCCGGCAGCAGTGGGGACCAGGAGCGACGTGGGGCCCATCCTTTCGGGCCAGGGTCTTTAAGCAACTGTGAGACGTGCCTGTGCAGTTGAGATCGTCGCAAGCCCATGACATCACGGGCGATGATCTCAACTGCACAGGCGTGCCTCACAGTTGCTTAAAGATGCTGGCCCAAAAGGATGGGCCCAGCATCGCTCCTGGTCCCCACTGCTTCCGGGGGAGGGGGGAGAAGGGAGAAGGACTGCTCTGCTCCCCCTGCCCCCGCGGCCACCCCTCGGCCACAGTAAGAGTTTTTTAAGAAGCAGAGCTATGGTGGGGCGGGCACAGGGTGGCTTCCGGAGGCCCCCAGCCCCAACCATTTGCAGCTCCCCCGAACCTTGTAGAAATCAGACCAGGTCCCCAAGGTCTGGGAGTTAGTGCGCCTCTGCTTGCAAGAACCCTGAATTCTCTTTCAAATTTCATTTCAGGGAAATTTTGGTTCCCACCCTAGTGACAGTGACAGATACAGCCCCATAGGCCATTCATATCACCTCAGACACTGTGTTTACCATGATGTCACATCACACATCCAGCCACCATGCATGAAGCATAGAACAATCAAGGAATGTGCACGTGTGTCTGAACCATTCCTGGATTTAGGATTCCTTTTGTAAAAAACCCCAAAACTGAAGACCAGTTCATTCATATCCAATATGTCCAAAGCCAAGGAAGGAGCCATAACACAGTAGGAGAGCCCATGATTTTTATGCAGAAGATCGTAGCTTCATCTCCCAACATCTCCAGGAGCAAGGTCCTGGCTAAGAGATAGAGGCATGTACCCAGTCTGAGATCCAGTCTCTGGGAGATCTCCAGGTAAAAGGAGCTCAGGTAGCAGGAGCAGAGAAGACTCCACTATTCAACCATACTGGGTTAGATGGACCAGTGGTCTGATTTGGCAAAAGACAGTTTCATAACCAGTAGAAATAGTGGCTGACATATAAATCATGGATGCAAAAGAGAGCAGCTGAACAGAATATCCCAATGAACTGCACTGGTTCAGCAGGGCAAGTGGCAATTTTTGACGTCCTCCCCTTCCCCAGGAATCCCTCTGTCCCATCTGAAAATATGTCCTTGAGGATTGTGTTGCCCACAGTGCAGTTCATTTAGAAGTTCTGTTATTTTATTTTATTATTTTATTTTCATTTTATTCTATCTGTCCAACTATCTATCTATCCATCCATCAAACGGAAGCCCCAAACTCCTGTCTCTGGGCGGTTTCCAACAACATAAAACCAAATTAAGACAAAAATGAAAACCTTAAAACAATTTAAAACCACAATCAAGTTAAAAAGCTTCAGTAAAAAATGAGTCTTTAAGGACTTTTAAAGAGTTGTCAGAGATGGGGAGGTTCTTATTTCATCAGGTTCGTGCCAGAGTCTTGGGAGAGCAACAGAGAAGGCCTTTCCCTGTGTAGCCACCGGATGAGTCATCTCCGGATGACTTCAATCGGCAATGGGGTTCATGGCAAAGAAGACGTTCTCTTAAAATACCCAGGGCCTACGCTGTTTAGGCCTTTATAGGTACTTTGTATTATGCCCGGAAACTTAGGCTGTTCTCTTGCGGCACTGGTGCATCATTTCTCTGTATGTCAGTCAGTATAGTTTGGGGCTGGTGGGTGGGGTGAGAAAGGAAAGCCAGACCAATTAATCAACCCTTAAATACAATAACTTTAGCCCTGTTCAGACATTATGTTGTATCTGTATTCAGGTGTTTAGATACACACATATGTTTTTGTATGAATGCCTTACCCAGCATTCATTTTAAACATGAATCTGGATACAGGTCCCTTTAAATGTAAGATACAGATAGAAAGTGCTCTAAGGAATTTACAGTGTGAACAACTGTATGGTATACAGATCTGTAAGACTGTATACATGTTGTGTCTGCACTGAACAGAACGTGTGAATAGGGCTTTTAATTCTAAATGTTTTGTTTAGGGGGGAAACTATATATAGGTTTAGGATCAAAATAAATCTCATTTAAGATTGACTGATCCAGCTGGTTTACCTTTTTCTCCGTCTTTGCTGCAAACAGATATTATTCCAGTGTCAGACAGAGCCAGTTTCCCCACCAGCTGCCCACGTAGACCATCGAGCTGATTTGTTTTGAGAGCTGTTTATGGCAGAGGGGGAAAAATGTTTAAGTAGAATTCCAGTATCCCTGGGCAAATAGGGACAGGAAGAGGGAGGGGGAGAAAGGAGGAGGGAAGAATCCCTTTCGAAAGTCGAAACCTGAAGTTGCTGGAGGGAAAGCCAGCTCTCAGCAGTTTTAAGTGACGACTTTTCTATTTCCATGTAAAACTGTCTGTCGAGAGGTCAGGCAACATTTACAATGAGGAAAGTTTTATAGTCTGCCCATGCATGAGCACCTGCTTGGGAGATAGTGGGGGAAAAGATTCAATTTACCTTTCGGTTGCAATGCTCAGATTCCCATTTAAAAGTCTAAGACCCTTGATTATTTATTGATGTCTTTCTCTTCATCGCTGTCTGAGTCTGTACCAGGCAGCAGTGTGGCCTAAAGGATTTTTTGAATTAAGTTCTTTCAAAGTCGTCTTCCCCCCAGGGGATAGCCAATGAGACTGCCGCTTGCCAAATCTCTCTCTCCTCCCTGTCTTTTGCTTCATACTACAGATCTACCTGCACATTTGTCTGAAATGCAATTAACAAACAGTGAAGCAACCATCAAACAACTGATTTATTAGTCATTTTTGTTTACTTACTTATAACAAAGAAAAGGAGAGAGGAAACCCACACAACCACATTGTAAGATATACTGTCCTGGAAGGAATAAGTCATAATTTCTTCTTCTTCTTGAACCTTTCTGCTTTCACAAGAAGACAATGCAGAGAAGGTTTATTGTCAGTGAGGGAATTACAACATGGAACAGTGCGTATGTGTCTTCACTTAAGGTAGCCGAGAGAGGTTTTTTGGCAGGGGGCTGCCTGGTTGGTAAGGCATATTTCAGATTCCAATGGTTGAGTGGGAGCAGCAGCAAAGGTTTCTTAGCAAGGTTTATAGCTGGGCTGGGTTGATTTCAGGCTTGTGGGGGTCAACCTTCCACTCCCCTAGAACTTCATGGTCCACAAATCAGAGACATGATGGGGGAGTAACACAGACAAACATTTAGGCTGGGTTCACACATAGGGGAATCTGATTCATGCCAAATTCGAATCACTCCTTAAATAAAGGGGCTGATTCAAGACCGAATTGAATCAGCCTCCTTTCAACATGAATCGATTTGCGCAATTTGTGTGGCTATTTCCATGGGCTTTCCCGCCTTTCTGATTGGTTTTCTGACACTGGCTTCTGATTGGTTTGAGATCTCCTTGCTTCTTGGTTGGCTTGTTGTCATTCAAATGAAGTGTTGGCTTGGGCAACTGTGCCCCCATTGGCTGAGGGGAGGGAGGAGGGTGGGAGAACACTTTTGGAGGGAATTTCAAGATTAATTAAAAGGGACTGGGAGGCAGAGAGAGCCTTTACATCAGGAGAGGAGGAATGACTCAAGAAAGGTTTGATTTTGTGGTTTCTTTTCTTTTCTCAGCACTGAGTATAATACTGTGCTATTGCTTGCTGCTATAACCAACTGGTTTTGCTGGATATCAGATTGTCAAAGGTAGGACTTGGGTGCCTTCCTTCCTTCCTTGGGCTGTGGTTTGGTCTGTTTGTGAGGTGGCGTTGTGGTGAGAAATCGACAGGGGCAGCTCAGTTTTATATGTTTGTGTGTAATATTGCTTGTTGGTTGCTGTGATGAGATCCATGTCTGGCCTTGAGAGTAATTTGCACTTCACTCACTGCTCTAGTCTGCTCTGCAATCTGCATTGCAAAGTGTACTCACTCAGTCAAAATGTGGCTGAAGATGTTGCTGTACTTGAGCTTATGGTTATGGCTGCTAAGGGTGCTGCTGTGCTGTGGCAGCTGTTGCAAGTGATGAGGGAGTCATAATTGTGTGTGAGAGAGCAATTTCTGCCAATGATTTTACTGCAGTGCAGGCACTGTGGCTGGCAGTGGATTCTGGGTCAGTGATTCTTTTTTGGCCATCTTTGGACTGTGTGTTTGGCCAAATATGTTGTTCTGTATTGGGGGGTGGGTGGGCTGTGTGTGCTGCTGCTGTTCTGCAGTATTGTTTGCAGGGTTGCAACATTTGTGCAGTGCACTCTGCTTGTTTTGCCCATAGGGAACAGTGGGAATTACCTCATTGTTCCCCATGAGTAGTCCTAGGGATATCAAAGTGGGTCGGGTGGTACATACAGTGTGATGGGTGCTACCTACCACCCAACCCACAAAAGAAATGGGCAAGCGGGCAGTTTTTTATTTTTATTTTTAACCTAAACATCCATAGGATCCTATGAGGGATTTTGGGAAGGTTTAGTTGTTTTTAATAGCCTGCTTGCTCATTTCTTTTGTGGACTGGGTGATAGGTAGCACCCATTATGCCCCACCACCCAACCTAAGACACCACTGGGGGAACATGGGGTGATTCAGGGTGATTTGGACCATGAGGTGATTCACATCCCCCATTTTTCCCTATGAGAAAATCACGGGAGTTGGGTGGGGTTGCGTGGGGCGTATTTTTGATTTGATTCATTGAACCGTTCAGCAATGTCCAGCCGGCTTGATGAATCGATTCAAATTTTTGTGATTCAATTTGAGGTCGGATCACAAAAAATTGATTCGTGCACACCTCTAATCTGAGGTTTCCCCAGCCTGAAATTTGGAGGGAACCTGAAGGTGGCACTGCAGATGATCACATGTTTCCATTTGTTGGAACTAGCCAAGTTGAGCCATAACCACAATCCCCTGTGTGGGCCTCCCAGCAAGGCCCTAGATGCTCTCCCAGATGCCTGCCTTGCACGGCCCTTAGATTGCCACACCTTCCCTACATAATCAGCCTTTCAGCCACTGGTCCTGATTGCAAAGGGTTTGACTTGCCTGAAATGAACTAGATGTCCAGGAAAAGACGTAGTATGCACCATAGTGGCAGCGGTACTCAGTCTGGCAAGCCAACTTCATTTCTTGGTTACACATCTTGGTTTGAGGTGCCAAGGGAACCTGAGGTTCCTGTCTTGGTGTGAGTTCAGACAGTCATGGACAAGTCAGTTACTGACTTTGCAAGTAGGTTCCATGTTATGTGTGCATTGTACTGTACTTACTGCTATTTGTATTGTAATTTTCTGTTGGCTGGTCTTGGACCATGTCAAAGATTGATTGGTTGGTCATGTGTGAATCTGCCCTTAGAATTAAGGAACAGTCTGCCTTCGAGCATCTGCTCAGTCCAGGAATTTGCTTTTGGTACCAGAACTTAGCTCACTGCTCTCTCACACAAAAACCCGCTCCTGGTCCCCCCCCCCCAAACTTTATTCGTTCCAACAGCATTTCTGAGAAAGAAAACGCTTTTTTAAATTGTCATTAAGCAGCATCCAGGCTAACACTGCCCTCGTGTTAGAATGTTGCCCATCTTTAATGATCCCCGCCAAAAATACCCAGTGCTGCCCCAGATGCCCCCCTCAAAATAGGTCCTTGAGGGCTGAAAGATCTTAGTCCTCAGGGATCTTAGTCCTCAGTGGATTCAGAAAAAGGAAGAGGAAAAGGGTGGCTCAGGAAAAATACTTGCATAAGCACAACATTCTAATGCAACAGTAGTATTAGTCTGGATACTTCCTGCTATAATAAAACACCTGGGAGTCAATGTTATTGCCAATTGACTGGAAATCATGTAGAGATCTACTGGCAGATCCCGATGCAGCTTCTGCCCTGCTGTGGTATAAAGGCTCCCTCCTGGAAATATTCAAGATTATACTGCTAAAGCCCAGTGGCTGACATCCCAACAAAGCACACGTCCAGCAAAAGAAGCATGCATTTCAGATTAAAGCTGCATGGCCCTCAGAAACCTATTTTCAGGTGACACAAAGTACTTCACAAAAGAGAGGACGGGAAATATCCCACCCCCAGGTGAGCACCTCTGCTCCTTTAGTCTGGAATGCAGCAGCTGCACGTGCTCTCCCTTTGCTTCACAAAAACTTCTTTAGGATGTTGGTCAGTGTATTTTAAGAGGACTTGTGACTTTTTTATTCTGCCAAATAACAAAAGCACTGTTAACAACGCAACAAATCGAGATATTTATTTCAAGTAAATTTTTTGGCATGCAGGCCTAGTACATAACACACCATACAACTGTACAGACATTAAACCAGAGAATTGGGCAGAAATTCTAGTGCTCCAAAGATTAATCACATGTGACCTGCTGCCAGAGGGATGTCATTAACAGTGCCCTCTAGAGCAGGGATTCTCAACGTTGGGTCCCCAGATGTTATTGGACTTCAGCTCCCATAATCCTCAACAGAAGGCCACTGGGCCTGAGGATTATGGGAGCTGAAGTCCAATAACATCTGGGGACCCAACGTTGAGAATCCCTACTCTAGAGCTGCTCCCACGCCAGGTGATTCCTCTCACCTTTGAGGCAATAATTTCTGTTGCAGAGAGAATGCATCTTTTGAGCTACCCAGAATCCACTGCAAGCAGCCATTAGTAGAAGACATCACCAGCAGAAGATACCAGAATAAACCAGAATAAATCACCAGCAGAAGATACCAGAATAAACCAAAGATAACATCTATCCATTCTAAACCTGGACCAGTTTTTAATTTGTTCCCAAAGCATCCTGGGAATTCTAATTTGGTGCAGTGCTGAGAAATCTCTATTAGAGATCCCTCACAGAATTACAGTTCCCAGAGCTCCTTGAGAAGAAGGATTGGTTGTTGTACCAATGAAGTGAAGATCTGTCCTTTGTTTTTAAGGATGTGTCCAGATTCGCCTGATGGATGAATCTTGCCCTGTACCTCCTACATGGCTGTTTCTCCTCCCTAACCTCTAGCAAACGGGATGTTAATAAGTACATGAATTAATGTAGTGACCTCCTTATTGACACACTTTCATTTCACTGCTTAACCACTTGGGAGGAAAACCCAGAAGAACTGTTAAGAGAAGAGTGACTACATTTAGAAATATAAGACAGCTACCATTAAAGAGAGTGCATTCTAGCCTGTTAAGCAGCAAAGTGATGTCACGAGAAGTCCATTATAGACTTATGTACACCTCCCAACCTAGCTCTTACTACACGGTCCTGTAGCAGGGTTTTCCACCTTAAGTAACTGATGAAATATTTAAAGACCAAAGGATACTGCATTGCTTAGGAGATATCTACATTTATAGATCTTGTAGAATGAAGCTTCTAAATACCACTCTGTAACATTATACACCAGCAACATGCCCATGATTATGAGAGGTGGGAGATCTGCGGAGTGGGGTGTAGCTCAGGCTTAGTGAAGCCTGGGGAACATCATGGTTGGCTGTCCATGCCTGTCTCCCTGAGCATCTCATAGGAAGGGGTTGGAACAGGGATTCTCAAGTTTGGGTCCCCAGATGTTATCGGACTTCAACTCCCATAATCCCCAACCAAAGGCCACTGGGGCTGGGGATTATGGGAGCTGAAGTCCAAAAACATCTGGGGACCCAATGTTGAGAATCCCTGGGTTAGAATGACTCACTTCATCCTTGTCTTAGCTCACAGGTTCCCAACCAGCCTTAGATTCCCAGATGACATTGGACTTCAGCTCATCCACAACCACAGTGGCAAAAGGCTGGGGTGCAGCTCAGTGGTAGAGATTTTGGTTTGCATGCATGCAGAAGGTCTCAGGTTCAATCCCTGGCATCTCCAGGTAAGGCTGAGGAAGGCTCCTGTCTGAAACCTTGGGGAGCTGCTGCTGCCCGTTAGGGGAGCACAGAACCGCTAAGGGCGTTTGGGTTTGAGTCTGAACTGAACTCGAACCAAACCACCCGGTCCGCGAGCTGGTTCATTTGAATCAGTGGTGGTCCGGTCTGAGTGGTCGAACCGGGTTGAACCAGGTTGAAGAAGCCAACTTCCTATGTTCCTCTGTGTCTAGGGCCAACCCATGTGAGAACACAAATGTGTGCCCTGGATACACATTTCCAACTAAGAGCACATCTTCTGGATTAAATACAGCTAGTTTTGTTCCACTAACAGCTGCTCCAATGAAATGGATTGGTCTGACATAATGTCAATAAAATTTTGAGTGAATACCAACCTAACTCCAACAGTGCTGAGGGGTTCATGTTGGCCCACCTGACATGTGTGGGGTTTGGGGGGGTCATTTTTACAGGTGCACAGGCTTAGTATTTACACTACAAATTTATATTGGGTTTATACCTATTGTGGATTCCCTCTGAGAATCCTGGGAATTGGAGTTTGATGAGTACTGAGAACACTCTGTCAGAAATTTCTAGTCCTGGTCACAGAACAATAGTTTCCAGGCTTCCCTGGGAAGGGCGTGTGCGTTTGGTGCCACCTGGACACTACAGTGAGCTCATGCTACCCTACTCACCCACCCCGACCCTCTTGCAGGTAATACTTAAGGGAGGTGCCTTGCCAAAGCTGCTGGGAGAAAGCTGAGCTGGGAAGAGCTGGGACCAGGTCTCACGAACAGTGAGACCCGGTTTAGGGCGCTGAGCGGGAAGAGCAGGCTAAGCTTGGGTTAGCTGCTCCAGAACCACCGGGCTGGGCTGCGAGCCCAGTGGTTCTGACGACCAACAAAAATCGGGCTAGCCTCTGCTAGCCTGATTTTTGTTGGTGATGAGAATAGCCCCATTGTCTGTTTGGTGCCACCTGGGAGCTGCAGCGAACTCTTTCTACCCCCTGCCCCCTCTTGCAGGTAATACTTAAGGGAAGTGCCTTGCCAAAAGTGTGAGTCTTTGGTGTGAACTGAAGGCCAAGAGCCAAAGGGGCTCCTAGGCTGGGGCACAGAAGCTGAAGAGGGGCAGAATTGCTGGGGAACACCTGGGGTCTGCAAGGAGGATGGTGGTAAGAATGTGCCTCTCCAAGCAGCCTGGCTCACCAAGCAACACACTGTTGTGTGTGCAGGAATCCACTTCCCTGCAGTCTGGAGGGTGGAGGGGACTTTGCTTTTGGTTGGACTAGGAGTAGGTTTCTTTTCCTGTGAGTACAGTCCTTGTATTGTGAACTAAACTCTGCCTTTTAAAAACTCTGACCACTTGTGGTGTTTAGCATGTGCCTGGGAGAGTGGGGAACTGGGGGTAGTCTGGGGACAGCTATTTCTTGGGTGGTGGGCAGAGGGAGATGTGGCAGTGGGGGTTGGGCAGGCCATTATAGGGAGAACAGTTTTGGCAACTGCGGCCTATTCCTTTTCCTGGCTCTTCTCCCAATCCTGCAGCTCGAGAGATTTCTGGGAATACTCCCTCAAGGATTAGGGTTCTGCTGATGAATGCCAGGTCAGTAAATGCAAACACATCACGCATCTATGATTTAATTGTGGATGAGCATGATGACCTGGTATGTATGACTGGGACCTCGCTGAGTGAGCTCAGTGGTGTGGGTCTTTCCCAGCTCTGCCCTTCAGGTTTGCTGAAACTATAACAGCCCCGCCTTGAGGGTCAGGGAGGTGGAGTTGTGGTCATCTATCATGAGTCCATTCCCCTATCCAGAGGGGAATATTGGTTAGGCAATATCAGAATTTCGAGTGTTTGTCCCTGATATAGGATAGGGATTCTGTTGGTGTACTGACCACCCCACTGCATCAGTCTCTCTGCCTGAGCTGGTGGGAGTGGTCTCGGGGGTGGCTTTGGGTTCCCCAAGGCTTATTGTCTTGGGGGACAACAATGTTCATGTCAGGGGCAGGGCCCCCTAGTAGGAACAGCTCAGGACTTCATGGCTGCCATGACAACCATGGGCCTATCTCAATTAATATTGGGTCCTACTCATGTGGCGGGACATACGCTGGGCCTGGTTTTTGCCAACCAGGAACTGAATGATCTGCAGGTGGGGGGAGTTTGATATAACTCCTTTGTCATGGACGGATCATCATCTGGTGGGGTTTAGTTTTCCTGCTTCAACCAATCTCTCCAGGGGTCATGAACCAATTAGAATGGTCATCCCCAAAGGCTTATGGATATTCTCAGTTTCCAGACAGCCCTTGGGGAGTCTCCAGTGTCCAGAACTGGACTCTGTTGAGGCCCTGGTGACTCTCTGGAATGTGGAGGCAGCCTGAGCTATTGACATGGTCACTCTGAAATGCCCTCTCTGGCTTGTGGGAGCCCATTCCACTCCTCGGTTCTTCTTGGAGCTTTTAGGGCAATGAACTCGGCTAGAGGGCTTGAACAACACTGGAGGAAGATGCATAATGAACCTGACCAAACATGGGCTAGAGGCTATTTTAGGGACTACTCCGTGGCAGTGGGTGCAGCAAAGAAACATTTTTTCTCCGCCTCCATTGCATCTGGTAAAGTCACTGCTTCACAGAGGCCCCTGTGTGAAAGGGGAAGAGCCACCAGCGGTCTGCTGTGACCAGTTTGTATGTCACTTTGCAGAGGAAGTCACTCACAGCCATGACGATTTGATTGGGCAGTGCTTGGAGCATATTACACCTATTTTAAAAGAGCTGCACTGGCTGCCAACTAGTTTCCAGATCCAATTCAAGGTGCAGGTTGTTACCTTTAAAGCCCTAAATGGTTTGGGCCCTGGATACCTGAAGGACCACCTGCTCCCAAGGGTTTCTCCCCATCCAACTGGGTCATCGGGGGACCTTTGCTCCATGTGCCGATGTTGAGAGAAGCTAAATTGTTGTGCATGCAAGAAAGGGCCTTCTCTGTTGTTGCCCCCAGGCTCTGGAATGCTCTCCCAGTGAATGTCCACTCTTTGACGTCTGTATCTGCTTTTAAAAAAACAACTAAAGACTTTCTTATTTGTTCAGCGTTTGCCCCTTAGGGGCTGCCAGGTTCTCAGCTTTCCTACTTCTGTTTATCTTTTTAAATAGTTGTTGGGTTTTTTGGTGTTTTGTGGTTTCTAATGTTTTAACTGATTTTAAGGTTTTAAACGTGATGAATTTTATTTTTTATTTTTTTGTATTTTTACTTTTGTAAGCCACCTTGGGAAGCCTTATGAAAGGTGGTATAAAAATTGAACAATAAATAGATAAAATTAGTTTACATCTGTAGTGTACATAAGTCCTTAAAGTGGCATGGGCCCCATATAGGCATGTAGTGCTGCACAACTGCTGTAGGGCTGCACAACTCTGGCCCTTCAGCTGTTACTGGACTACAACTCCTATTATCCCTGACTGCTGGCCAATGTGGCTGGGGAATAATGGGAACTGTAGTACAACAGCAGCTGAGGTATGAAGTTTTACAGCCCTGCTATATACCATAGGGATACAACACTTTATACATGAGAATGTTTGGCTGCAAAGTTAGGTTGCTTGTTTAAAACAAAAAACAAACGATAAGATTTAAAGTGAAAGGAACATAAATTAAACATAAATTGTTTCTATATAAAAACAAACCCATTGGAGAAATTCTTGAGTTGGAAGCAGCTATGGTATATTTTTGTATGTGGATGTATTTTAAGGGTGTGCACGAATCAATTTCTGCAATTCGATTCGAGGCTGAATCAAATTGCAGATGCCCTGATTCGAGAAAAGCAGCTGGCTTGGCCTGCTGCCTCGGTGAATCACCCTATTGGATCCAAATTGATTCGGGTGAATCAGGTGCTATTTTGAGGCCTGTTTTGCTGGGGAAATGGGCCTCAAAATGGTGGGGAGAGCTGACCTACCAATTGGTATCAGTGGGTAGATCAGCTCTCCCCACCATTTTGAGGCCTGTTTTCCTAGCAAAATGGGCCTCAAAATGGTGCCCGAATCACCTGAATCGATTCAGGTTGAACCACGGGTGATTCTATTCTATTCCAAAACTGGCCCCTTTTTTCAGGGTGAATTGATTTGGGGTAGAATCATCAAATCACCCCCGATTTGACCCAAATCAATTTGTGATTGAATCAGTTTGCACATCCCTAATGAATTTATCTCCCCGCCGCCCCTTTAAGGTTCTCAACTTATTAAATGGGAGTCTGTGCATTATTTAAAAACATGTGGTTTAAATGCAGCTGGGAGAAATTGTTTGTCCAGGTTTAAAAAGACTGAAAATTTCATTTATCAAGATGAGAAAAAATGGCATTCCCTTTCCATTAATTACTGACAGTGATTAGATTGTGTTTTTAAATATCTACTCTGCCCTCCATTTAATATTTAAGATACATAAGGAGAAGTCTATTGGAATACTGAAGAGGTTATGATATTTCAGAAAAAGAGGGAGAGAGATGAAGTGGGCGTGAGCGAAGAGGAAACTGTTTCTATTGAGGTGGAAATTCAGACCAGTCTATGGATCTTTCACAATGCTATGTTTTGGAGACATTCTCTTTTAGGGCCTAGAGATGTAAAATGGTAAATTACTTCTTACTAAAGAGATCTTTTGTCTTTAACAGAGTCTTCAGATGTAGCATTTTGATCCATATGTTGTTGTGCTAGAGTGTTTTTAATCATAATGACTGGCATAATGAAGGAAGTTCAGCAAAGAAGTCCCATTGAAATGAAAAGGACAAGTTAAGTATTGCCTAACTTGTCCTTTTCATTTCAGTGGGATTACTTTGATTGATTTTCCTCACCATGCCTGTTGTTGTTGTTGTTAAAAATTATATCCTACTTTCTTTTGCAAAACAACAACAACCCAAAGCGGCTAACAGCTAGTAATTCAAAACACATTAGGGATTCTCACACCATCATCTGAATCTAGGTTTGTTTGTTTGTTTAAAATGTTTGTTTGTTTAAAATGTTTGTTTGTTTAAAATGGTTACCAACATTGAAGTGATTGTGTGAATTCATGACAAGGTGGTTTATGGCCCGAGATTCCCACCTTGGCATGGGTTCACACAACCATGCTAATGTTGGCAACTCACATTAAATGTAGATTCAAACAATTGTGTGAACAAGCCTATTGGCTGACATGATCACAAAACCTACTCAAAGTAGTCCCATTGAAATTAAAAGAACACATTAGGCAATGCTGAACTTGTTCTCTTAATTTCAAAGAGGCAGCTGGAAGTTTTTCACACCCAGCTTTTAGTCCGCATCTCCAGGACTGAATGCCACGAGAAGAAGAGAGGCAGTGATCAGGATGGGGCTTCCAGTCTGGTGGTGAGCCCAGTGGCTAGGGGCGTGGCCATCAATATGGGAGTGGGGCAGCAACACAGCCTGGTTGACACAGGGGGCAGAGCAAAGCTAGTGAGGTGGGAATGCCACCTTTCCTTTGAGAGGCCCACCTCCTCAAGTTCCTCCTGAAGATCCCTGATTTAATCTTTTGTTATCAGGGTTGTTGATCCCTGCTTTAATCTTTCCTCTTTCCTAAAATGTTCCAATTTTACAGTTTTCCTCTGGAAAAATCTTCCCAGTAGCCCCCTCTTGTTGAGCTGCTGTGTTCTGGCGTGATTAACCTGGGTTAGTAAAAGCCCATTGAAGACTCTGAACGAGACGTTCTAAACTGGAGCCATAAAATTATAGAAGGTAAAATGGAAATCACCCATGTCAGCCTGTTATTTTTCTTGCCAGTACCTATAAATTATTTTTTACTGAATGTAAGTGCAAAGCAGTTTCATTAATGTGAAATATGAGGCCGTGATGTGTTGACAGAACATTGCAAAAAAAAAAAAAAAAAAAACTTGGAAAGAAAATTTAAAAATACATAGTAGCAGACATAGGAAGTTTCTTTGCATCAGTGGGGGAGATATTTACTCCATCCAAATGCATTGCATAAAAATAAAAATGGCATTATTGGTCATTTTTAAAATTACCAAAATGATTTACAAATTAAAATGATATAAACAGCTTGAAAACTAACAGAACCCCCCCCCCCCCCAATGTATCAAGGTAGTATTGATCAGGTCTGCTAGTGATGGTGTCATCATATTATGTATATCTAAAACAATTTAATACTGCTTTTCAGTGTAAAAAACAATCAAAACAGTGTCCAAATTATAATGCTGTTTTAGTCACACACAAGCTCTCCTTTGCCCACAGAAGAAAGATGCACAAACATGTGGGCATATTAAACTGCCAGTCAGAATATTTATCTAGTGCAGGCCTGTTCAATTTCGGCCTTCCTGTAGATGATGGCCTACAGCTCCCATAATTCTTGGCTATTGGTCACTGTGGCTGGGGATTATGGGAGTTGTAGTCCAAAAGCAGCTGGGGGACAAAAGTTGAGCAGGCCTAGTGTAATGCCATCCACGCTGGCTGGCGGCAGCTCTTTAGAGCCTCAGGAAGAATTCTTCCCCTGCTCTGTTACAGGGGATGCTTTTAACAGGAAAAGCCAGGAGGTCAGGAATTGAACCTGGGACTTTCTTTGTATAAAGCATGTGCTCTAGCCTGCTGGTAAGTTGGAGCTCACTGCCCAAATGGCCGAGATGATTTGCCTTGTTTGCCCATTAATAAGCACCAAGGGTAGACCCGATCCTTCCTGTGTGCTGTAAAAATAGGAACATAGGAAACTGCCATATACTGAGTCAGATCATTGGTCTATCTAGCTCAGTATTGTCTTCACAGACTGGCAGTGGCTTCTCCAAGGTTGCAGGCAGGAATCTCTCTCAGACGTATCTTGGAGATGCTGCCAGGGAGCAAACTTGGAACCTTCTGCTCTTCCCAGAGCGGCTCCATCTCCTAAGAGGAATATCTTACAGTGCTCACACATCAAGTCTCCCATTCAGATGCAACCAGGGCAGACCCTGCTTAGCTATGGGGACAAGTCATGTTTGCTACCACAAGACCAGCTCTCCTCTCCAAAATATTGGGACTGTGTTCCTGCCCATCCCTACAGCACTATAAAGGTAATGTAAACAAGTCAATTTCGACTCCTGGCGCCCACAGAGCCCTGTGGATTTTTTGGCAGAATACAGGAGGGGTTTACCATTGCCTCCTCCCACATAGTGCGACATGATGCCTTTCCGCACCTTCCTATATCGCTGCTGCCCAATATAGATGTTTCCCATAGTCTGGGAATCATACCAGTGGGGATTCGAACCAGCAACCTTCTGCCTGTTAGTCAAGCATTTCCCTGCTGAGCTACTTAAGGGGACTAAATAAATTGAGGGGGTTAAATAAATTAAGGGGGTTAAATAAATTGGGCTGGTTCAAGTTTCCCAGTTGAACACCTGGAAAACCTCATGGAACATTCAAATCACCTCCAAAAGGGATCCCATCATTTGCAGACGGGCATCGTAAGACTTCTGATTGCATATGATGATTATTGATGATGACGACTCATGATTTGTATACCCAGTGATGTAACTACAAATACAGAAGCACAGGCACTCTCCATGACAGCCCCCATGGCCATGCCCACCCCAACAGCCAGAGAAGCCAAGAAGTCCCTGCGTGACCCCCCCCCACACAACACCCCTGTATACAGGGGTGGATTAAGCTTTTTGCCACCCCTAGGCAAATACCATCTAATACCTTTCTAAACTGCCGCTGCATGGCAGCAGCACAGCAGGGATGGCGGCAAAAGCTTCTTCTAGTGGGTCCGCCTGCCTCCCAAATCATGACAGGTCAGGCCATCTTCGCAAGGGCGGCAGAATGGTGGCGGAGATGGTGAGGAGAGCTTCTAGTCCTATGGGCCCAACTGCCTCCCAAATGACAGGTCAGGCCATTTTCAGCCCATTTGGGGCCTCTGCGCGCACATATGTCTGTGCAGAAGCTCAAAAGGGGCCGAAAACAGCCCAACCTATCATTTGGGAGGCAGGTGGGCCCATGGGACTAGGAGCTCTTGCCGCCATCTCCTCCACCATTCTGCCCCACGCACAAAGGCGGCCCAACCTGTCAAGATTCGGGAGGCAGACGGGCCCATTAGAAGCTCTTGCTGCCAACCTTGTGTTGCCGCCATGCAGCGGTGGTTTTAAAAGGTATTAAAAACAGATTTAATTTTCCCTGCCCCCCAAGATTTGCTGCCCCTCAAAATTTGCTGCCGTAGGCAAGTGCCTATATTGCCTATGCGTTAATCCACCCCTTTCTGTATATACCGCTTTTCAAATAAATAAATAAATCACAAAGCAATTTACATCAAAAAAGAAATAGGATGCTTCCCTGTCCCAGAAAAGGCTCACCATCTGAAAAGAAACATGAGGAAGAAACCAGCAGCAACACTCACTGGAACAACGCTGTGCTGGGGTTGGATAGGGACACTACTCCCCCCTGCTAAATACAAGAGTCACCACTTTAAAAGGTGCCTCTTTGCTCAGTTAGGAGTACTGGAAGGGGATGTGTGAGCCCCAATTTGAGACAGGGGACACATTTTTTTGGGGGGGGGGGAAGTGGGGCATTCATATTTCAAGCTCCCCCTCTTGAACACACATCACCCTCTTGAAAACTCACTCCATCCCAAACTAGCTTTCATTGATAATGACCAAACCATGCCAATGTTCAAGGGATATTTTGACTATCAGGGCACCGTTAACTATCTGTTTCAAGCAGATCGAAAACCATCACCATGAACTGATCGCTAAGGGCTGTAAGGTTGCTGCTGGCTTTCTCTCTCCTGTCTCAGTTAGCTTGGATTGCAAAGAGCCACTAGTAAAGTTTAACAAAAGTTTGGCATTTATATATAATCTCTTTTGTTACTGAGTCTAAAAAAAAATATCTATCCAGGAAGGAAAGGTTGCATCTACCAGACCTCAGAAAGCAAATACTAATTCAGCAGTCTAGTCACTCTGTCAAACATTTAGTGTAGCAGGGTTGATTGTTCCCTGGTAGGTATAGGTCTGGGTATATCCGCCAGGCCTTTTGTCATGTTAACTGCTACCGATCAATGGATTGAGGTCAGGACTTCTGATGTAGGTGGAAGCTTAGAGGGAAAAAAGTCTCAAAGATTCATTTTTTCTCGTCTGGTAACACTCCGGTCACTTATTTTTTCTCAGTTAGCCTCTGCTGCTCTAAAGTGGATATTGATCAGTGCTTTAATGCAAAGCTGTCAAATTAATTTTGCAGAGCTGGGATATGACTGGCCTAAAATGGCTTCTCCATCTGTTCTCTGCTGCAAACCTATGAATTTTAATCATGACCAGAATGGGCTGCTGGCTTTTTTTTGTTCGAAACTTGAATAGGAAAGGTTTAAACTGTAAATGCCATGAAATGGTGCTGTTTTGTTCTTTTCAGAGGCTCATGTGGCTGAGGTCAAAGAAATTATTATGTCTTCGTATTCTTGTCAGATGCTTGGGAATCTTTGTGGTGCCCCCCCCCTCATTTCTCCGCCTGCTCTTCTCTCTGTTGTTTTTTTTTTACCTTCGCAAAGCAAAGGCAGTTGCTGTTAAAGATTTGCAGACCAATCAGAGAGCAGCAGCCTCCATACCTAATGTATAATCTTCAATTTTCCCTTACTAACTTACCAAATGATCTTACTTTTCCTGAGAACTTTATCACCAGGTGGATGGGCAGACTGAAGCTCAGGAGGACAAAACGAAGAATTACCAGCCCTTCTAATCAAATTGCTTGAATCCACTGTCAAAATGCAAGCGGTCTCAGATGTTCCTCTGTTTCCTGTACTCTGCTATTCACATTTCCCTGGATGGAAGTTAGTGATGGGGAAAAATCTCCCAGTTAGGCTCAGTTGAACCCTGCCATGCCCCCAATGATGTGATCAGGACCATGACAAGGTCTGATATCTCTCCACCGAGCAAGCCTACAACAAATGACAGTTGCTCTGGGGAAATTACATTTCCCTGTGCTCTTGGCATGTAGCTGTAGCAATGTGCCAGGTATCAGAAAGATGGGCAAGAAGACGACCTCCCTCCCTCCCTCCCTCCCTCCAGTTAAGCACTGCTAGCATAGTACGAAGGTAAGTGAGGGGTGAGAGAGTCAGAAGAGAGGTTTTGGAGGTAGGTCTGCGGATGGATGGAGAAAAGACGGATGTACATCCTTTGGCTCAGATTTAATTTGACCTGCAGAAGAACTTCCAGGATCATGATATCATCTCATGCTTGAAGCAACCATTATGAGCCACCAAAATATGTATTTCTGAGCCAGGAAATATGAATTACAGTAACATGACTAATGTAAATACCAATGTCACCCAGGCCTGCATAGCTTGTGACACACTAAGATCAACAAAGCCTAACATCCAAATAAAAACAGGGCTGATATCCAGAGCTATGCTGTACTAGTTCAAACAAGGAAGTTGAACCAGCTGGTTTCATTAAGTTGGGAGCTTGCATTTCAGACTAGTGTTGCACTTATGCAGCCTGTGGCATGCCTCCTGCTGTGAAACATATTCCTCAGCCCATATATTTTGCGGGGAATTCTGCAAAATGATCCACTATTCTTGTTGTGCAAGCAGACCAAGAGACTGCACAACTCTGAGTGTCCACTCAGCCATGCACAACTACGGGTGTGCATGAACCAAAATCATGATTTGGCTTGAATTAAAATCACATTCAAATGGCCACGCAAATGGCATCCATGCATGCATGGACGCTACGCAAATGGTACCTGTGCACGTGCAGAGACCAGAACCAAGCTGCCACCGAGTGGGTGGCTTGGTAAAGGAGGAAGGAGCACGCCCGCTTTAGCTATGGGCTACACTGGGGGTGTGAGTGGTGGTGTGGGCAGTGCGCTTGATGGTAAGCAGACCCTTTTACTACCTCTCCTGCTGACACCCCCACCCCCCCACCCAGCAGCGCATTCAGCACTGAACTGGTCCGCCTGTACTGTGTTTGGTTCGGTTTGATTGTGTACTGAACCACCCCCACTTTGGTCCACGATCAAACCTCCGAACTGGCCTGGTTCAAGTCGAACCATTCATGCACACCCCTATGTGTGGGGGTGCATCTTTGTTGGTTGCACTAGTGCAGCGTTAATCTGGATGGCATCCATTTTTACCAAACCCTGGTGGGCTTTGCTATATAGAAATGCCGTGTCAAACACTGTTAAACGTCAGACATTGAAAATGACGTCTTTATATTGAGAGGTTTGCTTTTAACAGAATTCTGTTGAATTAACCCCCCTTTTATATGCAATAAAGAAGGTCTATAAAGGAAAACCAACCCCAGTGGGTCACCATACTTGCATGCTAGATTTTGTTCTTCTTGGTGTGTCAGAAGTTATGCAGCCCTAGGGGACATCCATCATGCACACATTCTGTGTTGGATTTGATATCTATTGCAGTGATTCGCATTGTGACTGGAGATCATAGGAGCTGTACTTCAGCAACATCTGGAAGCCCCCAGGTTGGAGGATGAGTTCTCTGTTCTATTGGATGAGTATTTCAACAAGCACTGGGGATGGGACTTAGCTCACTGGAAGGAGATCCACTTGGCATGAAGAAGGGCCCAGGTTCAAACCCTGGCATCTTCCAGGTAGAACTGGAAAGACTCCTGCCTGCAGCCGTGGTGGTCACTACCTGTCCGTGTAGACAGTAGTGAGCTAGAAAGACCAAAGACTCAGTATAAGGCAGCTTACTGTGTGCTTATGATCATTGTCTGCCTGCCATGATTTTCAGTGTGAGTTATACAGTTGTACTGTAAATGTCATATCTGTGTGTGATTGATTGATGAGGCATCACTGTTTCCCCCGCATTTTGGCTGGTGGGGTGGGGGGCAAGGATGGCTTCCAATTTGCCACGTTGAGGATCTCTTGAAATGAAGTGGCTCTCTTAAATCAATCTGGATGGGAGAAGAGAGGGAGAACTGGAGACACAAGGGAAGAACAAAGTGAGACCATAAAAAAAAAATCAATAACCCTCCCCTATAAAATAAATTGAGATTTGTGAAAGCCACTTCCCCTTGACGTCAGAGGTACCAATTCAGTGGATTCATTTAAAGCCAAACTGAAATCTCAGCCTCTAGCTTCTCCGTCTCCCCTGCAACTGACTTTAAAAAGTCCCACTGGTAATTAATTCCCTCACAGCACCTAGGGGGAGTTGTGGTATCCTTGCATGACAATGGGGGAGACATTCACTTTGAATTATATCCATGGAAGACAGCTGCCATGTCTCTGCTAAATGCCAATTCCTGCTAACTGGGGAAAGAGGCACCTTTTAAAGTGGTGATTCTCTTATATGTAGCAGGGGGAGAACAACTGTCCCATCCAGCCCCAGCACAGCATCCCTCCAGTGACTTCTGCTGTGGTATGCCTTCTGTTTATTTTTAGCTTACGAGCCCTTTGGGGACAGAGAACCTTCTCCTTCTCCTTCTTAATTATTATTATTTCTTGTTTACACAGTCAGACAGGTGTCATTGACTGGTTTGTTTTATCCAGACATCAAGTCCTTCCCAAGGACCTGGGATGGCTGGATTTTATTGTCAATGTTGTTGCTGTTATTATAGATATCGTCGCAGAGTATAGGCCGTTCCCAGTAAAGTTGCTTTTTGTAATTGGCTGATGGTGATTTCTGTGGCCCCTATGGTGTTGAGGTGCTCCTCAAGTTGTTTTGGAATTGCACCGAGGGCGCCAATTACCACTGGGATTATTTTGGTCTTTTTCTGCCACAGCCTTCCAATTTCAATTTGTAGATCTTTGTATTTTGTGATTTTTTCTATTTCTTTTTCTTCTATCCTGCTATCCCCTGGTATTGCTATGTCGATTATTTTGACTTGTTTTTCTTTTTCTCAAGTACAGTTATATCTGGTGTATTGTGTGGCAGATGTTTGTCTGTTTGTAGTTGGAAGTCCCATAACATTTTTGCATCTTCATTTTCTACAACTTTTTCAATTTTATGGTCCCACCAATCTTTGGCTACAGGTAGCTTGTATTTTTTGCAGATGTTCCAGTGTATCATCCCTGCTACCTTGTCATGCCTTTATTTGTAGTCAGTCTGTGTGATCTTTTTACAACAGCTGATTAGGTGGTCCATGGTTTCATCTGCTTCTTTATAAAGGCGGCCTTGCTGTTTGCTGTGGATTTTTTGACTTTTGCTCTTATTGCATTTGTTCTTAGTGCCTGTTCTTGTGCAGCCAGTATTAAACCCTCTGTTTCTTTCTTCAAGTTGCCATTCTTAAGCCATTGCCAGGTCTTGGTGATGTCTGATTTTCCACTTATATTGTGCAAATATTGACCATGCAGGGGCTTATTTCTCCATTTTTCTGCTCGGTTCTTGACTTATTCTTTCTTGTCGGCCTGCTTTGTTTGATTGTTGTTTAATAGTTTCTCGTTATTGACCATTTGAAGTGCATCTTCTTCACTGTCCTTGATATATTCTTCAAGGCCTCTTTTCTCCTCCTCGACTGTTTGATGGACTTGCAGCATCCCTCTTGCACCTGAGCTGTGAGGGAGGTATAGCCTATCTACATCACTGTGGGGGTGCAGAGCATGATTGATGGTCATTATTGTCCTGGTCTTACGATATAGCGTCTCTAGATCTGCATGTTTCCAGTCTATTATTCCTGCAGTGTATCTGATAACAGGTATAGCCCAGGTGTTTATGGCTTGTATTGTGTTCCCGCCATTGAGTTTGGACTTGAGGATTTTTCTAATTCTCCTGATGTATTCACTTCCAATCATTATTTATTTATTTATTTATTTATTTCTTATTTACACAGCCAGACAGGCGATATTGACTGGTTTGTTTTATCCAGACTTCGAGTCCTTCCCAAGGACCTGGGATGGCTGAATTTTATTATCAGTGTTGTTGCTGTTATTATTATAGATATTGTCACAAAATACAAGCTGTTCCCAGTGAAGTTGTTTTTTGTAATTGGCTGATGGTGATTTACTACTGGGATTCTCAATTACTACTGGGCACCAGTTACTACTGGGATTATTTTGTTCCTCTTCTGCCACAGCCTTTCAATTTCGATTTGTAGATCTTTAGGTTTTGTAATTTTTTTCTATTACTTTTTCTTCTATTCCTTTTTCTTCTATTCTGCTATCTCCTGGTATTGCTATGTCGATTATTTTGACTTGTTTTTCTTTCTTCTCGACTACAGTTATATCTGGTGTATTGTGTGGCAGATGTTTGTTGGTTTGTAGCCGGAAGACCCATAATATTTTTGCATCTTCATTTTCTACAACTTTTCCAATTTTATGGTCCCACCAATTTTTGGCTACAGGTAGCTTGTATTTTTTGCAGATATTCCAATGTATCATCCCTGCTACCTTGTCATTCATGCCTTTGTTTGTAGTCAGTCTGTGTGATCTTTTTACAACAGCTGATCAGGTGGTCCACTGTTTCATCTGCTTCTTTACGAAGGCGGCACTTGCTGTTTGTGGTGGATTTTTCGACTTTTGCTCTTATTGCATTTGTTCTTAGTGCCTGTTCTTGTGCAGCCAGTATTAAACCCTCTGTTTCTCTCTTCAAGTTGCCATTCTTGAGCCACTGCCAGGTCTTGATGATGTTTGATTTTCCACTTATATTGTGCAAATATTGACCATGCAGGGGCTTATTTTTCCATTTTTCTGCTCGGTTCTTGACTTGTTCTTTCTTGTAGGCCTGCTTTGTTGTTGTTGTTGTTGTTGTTATTTTATTCAATGTTCTACATAAACCACTTTGAGAACTTTTTTGTTGAAAGCAGTAAATACTGTAAATATTCCCAGTAATTCACATATAGGGTTTTAGAGTGCATGTAGAGGAGAGGTTCAGATAAATGCCCTCTCACACTATTAAGGGCTGCCCTGATAGCCGGTTGGGATTTTCTTCTGTGAAGGTGGTACCTTCAGGACCGCCTCTCCTGTCCAACTTTGACCCGCCCTGTGAGGTCGTCTCAGGTGGGCCTTCTCAGATTTCCAGGCCCAGGGGAGGTACGTGGGGCCTGGGCTCGTCGGAGGGCCTTCTCTGTTGTAACCCCCTCCTTATGGTACACTCTGCTTCCTGAGATTCATAATCCCCCCTCTCTTCTGTCCTTTAAGACTCTCCTGAAAACATATCTATTTTGCCAGGCTTTTAGTTTTTAATGTGTGGTTGTGTGTGTGTGTGTGGGGGGGTCTTCTTCTTTTTCCCTTTTCTTTCTCCCCCACCACTTTCCTCCCCTTCTTCTCTTGTCTTCGTTGTTTTAATTTATGTAAACTGCCTCGAGTCTAAGGAAGTCAGGCGGTAAATAAATTTGCTAAATAAATAAATGAATGAATAAATCAGGGCAGGCACACTTTCATTGTGTCCCCTGCCTAATCACTTGTCCTGGGTAGTGCTCATCTGAATTTGATCAAGGTGATTTTAAAAAAAACTTTCTGGATCATATAACTACAGGTGGTAGTTGTGGGACACATATTTCAGTGCTTACACATGGTTAAAAAATAGTCCCTGCAGTTAGAAAAATAGCAAGACAGGGAAAAGGCTAGATGGAGCTCTTCTACCTGATATGATAATTTTCTGCACGAGGGGAGGTCTTTCCTTCCTTCCTTCCTTCCTTCCTTCCTTCCTTCCTTCCTTCCTTCCTTCCTTTCCTTCTTGAGCAATCAAAAGTGCAACTCCCACCCATAGCCTGAAGTGGTACGGTCCAGGAAAAGTGTAACCATTTGATTCTGATGACTGTCCCAAGACTTTGATTTTAGCTGTTCAATCACTCAATCAAATTTACTGTTGTGGCTAGTGATTCATTGGCTTTTCATCAATTTCAGATTTTGTAACATGTCAAACACTTGAGTAAAAGAAATTCTTCTTGGAATGCTCATCTGTATGAATTCCAGTATATAAATATCCTAAAGGTCTGATAAAACTGCTCTATTTTTGTGCCCTTTAACGATCACCTTGGTTTGAGCCATCACCTCAGTCTACGCTTCCATCACACTCTCTCCTTGACTTTCTCATGAGAGTTTCCTTCTGGATAAGAGTGTGATCATTCACGGGGTTTGCTTTCGCACTCCCTAATAGGGACATGCAAATTGATCAGGTACAAAATTATTTGTACCCGAATCTACCTGTTTCAGGCGATTTGTGGACAAAACAAATTGCCCCTGTGCTAGCTGGCCAGATTTGGGTCCAAACCAAATCTCCTGGATTTCAGACCTGAAAAATTCATAGATTTGGACTTCCATTTTGTGGTGATGTCTCCATTTTTTATTTTTTTTTTGCTGTCTCCATTTTGTGTCAGTAAGGTTTTTTTTTTGGGGGGGGGGAATCCCACCCTCCCAAGTTTCAGATTGGTGACTTACAGTGTGCAACAATTGGCTGGCAATTCCCTCCTGGTTCCAGATTGGCTCATTTCCATTCAAATCTTGTGTTGCCAGGGGTGACTGACCCAGCATTGGTTAGGGGAAGGGTCAATGAAGGGACATGGATGGGGGGAGTTCAAAGGAGGGGTTTTCAAATGTACTTAAGGAAGCAGCCAGCTGTAGTGGTGTGCCCGAACCGGTCCGGCGGCCATTCCAAAGAACGGCCGAACTGCCGGACCGGTCCGGCCCTGCCTGGTTCGGGTCCAGGTGGGGGGTATGCCCTTAAGGGCGGGAGGGCTTGCTTAGCCCTCCCGCCTCCTTGCCCCCGCCAGCGCCCGTATTTCCTAGTATAGGGGCGCTGGAAACTAGCCGCCCCCCCCCGCCGCGGCGGCGGCGAAAGAACTCCCCATGCCAGCCCTCCCTCCCTCCCAGCTACCTGGCTGCCCGCCCGCCCTCCCGCCCGCTTGCTCACCGTTCACCGGATAGAAAACGAGAGGAGCTCCGGCACAGAGCTCCTCTCGTTTAGAAGGCCTCCCGCAGAATGGTGTTTTGCGCGCGCGCGCGCATGCGCGCACCGCAAAGCACACCGTTCGCC
Organism: Hemicordylus capensis; assembly: GCF_027244095.1. Taxonomy (NCBI): domain Eukaryota; kingdom Metazoa; phylum Chordata; class Lepidosauria; order Squamata; family Cordylidae; genus Hemicordylus; species Hemicordylus capensis. Next base: position 12,936,542 of record NC_069658.1, on the reverse strand, counting down.
GGAGGCCCGGTCTACCCGCCGGGAAAGGGCCGGGTAGACCGGGCCTCCGATCGCTGGGTAGACCGGGCCTCCGGCGATCGGAGGCCCGGTCTACCCAGCGATCGGCGGCCCGGTCTACCCGGCCCTTTCCCGGCGGGTAGACCGGGCCTCTGATCGCCGGAGGCCCGGTCTACCCAGAGATCGGAGGCCCGGTCTACCCGGCCCTTTCCCGGCGGGTAGACCGGGCCTCCGGCGAACGGCGTGCTTTGCGGCGCGCGCATGCGCGCAAAACACCATTCTGCGGGAGGCCTTCTAAACGAGAGGAGCTCTGTGCCGGAGCTCCTCTCGTTTTCTATCCGGTGAACGGTGAGCGAGCGGGCGGGAGGGCGGGCGGGCGGCCAGCTAGCTGGGAGGGAGGGAGGGCTGGCATGGGGAGTTCTTTCGCCGCTGCCGCGGCGGGGGGGGGGCGGCTGGTTTCCAGCGCCCCTATACTAGGAAATACGGGCGCTGGCGGGGGCAAGGAGGTGGGAGGGCTAAGCAAGCCCTCCCCGCCCTAAAAATAAGGCCCCCCTTCGGTGCCGGTCCGGACTTCTCCGGACCGTGCACATCACTAGCCAGCTGCCATTCTCCCTTTCTGCCACATGGGAGAAGAGTGAGTGAGTGAGTGAGCGCCCACACACACCAGAGGAGCTTTGCCTTGCCTTCCCAGCCTGCTGCCTGGAGTGGATTCTCTGCTTTTTTGTTCCATGCATCTTCAGGGCAGATTTGGGGCAAAAAAGGGATCTAGGGGCAGAAGAGGAGAGTGAATGGTAGTGCCCAGTGGGTGGAAGCTACTACCCAAATTCCAAATAAATTGAAATAATTCGAAGGGGTGATTAAAAAAAAATAACATTTTAATTTTTTTTAAAAGCTTGTGCATCTGCTAACTGGGCAAAGAGGCAGCTTTTTCCGTGGTGATTCTCTTTATTTAGCAGGGGGAGAGTAACTGGCCCTATCCACCCCCAGCACAGTACTTCCAGTGACTGTTGCTGGTGTGTGTCTTATGTTTCTTTTTAGAATGTGAGCCCTTTGGGGACAGGGAGCCATCTTATTTGTTGTTTCTCTTTGTAAACCGCCCTGAGCCATTTTTGGAAGGGCGGTATAGAAATCGAATTATTATTATTATTATTATTATTATTATTATTATTATTATCTTTAAGCTTTTTTCCCATAGGGGATAATGTGGATTTCAGTGGCCCCATTTCTCCATTTGGGTGGTACCAGGGTGGGCCAGAGCACATTGTGCTGTAGTGCAAATGGGGTGCCAACCACCCTCCAAACCACAAGCCCATGGGGTACTGGATTCTGTTGTCATTTTCAATTTTTGAGGTGTTCTGAGTGGATTCTTTGATGCAAAATGATAGTGGATTCTTTGGTCATTCATCATTCACTCTTCTGCCCCTGGTTCCCCCCCCCCCCCCGCTTTTGCCCTGAATCGATTCAGATTCAGATCAATTTGGATCCAAATTGAATTTGGGGTGATTTGGTGGGGCACATTCAGACCTAAAACAAATTGGGGGTGATTCAATATGGGTGCAAAAAAAAAAAAAAGTTGATTCATGCACATCCCTACTTGCTAATCCTTACTGACACAAACATGTTGATATTTCAGGGCTTTGTCAGGTTTCCTTCAATCCTGCTCACCATAAAAGCTATCAGTCCACTCCTCAGGATATGTCACTGATAAAGACTTTCTTTCTGAGAACATAACCCTATTCACACATTATGTTCAACACTTGTCCAATCTGTGTACGGTGTACACAAGTACAGATCTGTACGCAGGTACAGTTATTCACACATGTTGAGCACAGGTACAGCAGTACTCTTCCTATCTGTACCATGCATTTGTGGGACCTGTACCCAGGTTCAGTTTTAAAATGAGTGTAGGTACAATCATCCACACACACACACAAATTACGAATACAAAAGCATGTTTGAGTGTACAGTATCTGAACATAGGTTCAACGTATTAAGGTCTTTTACATGAGCATCTTTCGCACTACCCCCTTCCTGACAAATGAGCAGAGCTTCTGTTAGGCTCTGCAAACCTCACACCCAGATGAACACAGCACTCATAGTCTCCATTGTGGAAAAAGGGAGCTGGTCCCTCCAAGGATTAGGGATGTTCCCAAACCAGCTCAGACAGCTGTGGGTGGGGCTGGGATCAGTTCCTTTAAAAAGCAGGTAAGCAGCTCCTTACCTGCCCCTCTGCCACCCCACTGCTTTCTTGGGTGCAGTGCCCACTTTCCAAAAGACCACGTGGCTTCAGTGCTGCTTCCAGTAGCCTGGGTGTGATGTCAGCACACACATGGCCGGCGTCAGCATGGTGTTGCTGACCACGCAAATGGCCAGCGCTCATGCACGGTGGCCATGTGCATGCTGATGCCATGTGCAGGCTGCTGGAAACAGCACTGCAGCTGCGTGTGGCCTTTTGGAAAGTGGGCAGCGTACCCAAGAGAGTGGTGGGGCGGGGGAAGAGCAGGTAAGGACCTGCTTACCTGCTTTTTAAAGGAACTGATCCTCGCCCGATGAACTGCAGTCACCTGAGCTGGTTTGATGCTTCCCTAAGGAGTTGCTGAACCAGTTCAGGCACATCCCTACCAAGGATCGACAGAGGCAACCCAGAATACATTGCACTCACAGAACAGAGGCAGCCCTCAGTGCACCAGCAGCTCTCCTCTGCTTGGCCCTTCTAGCTGCAGCACTCTATGACAAACAAGGTGGGAACTGTAATTCTTCATTAGCATTCCCAGGGCTTAATTTGAACAAGGGCTTACAAGAGCTTGGGCCCACAATCCCTTTTCAATGCTAGGAGTCAGCCTTGGGACACTGGGAGTAAGAAGAGGTGGAAAGGCCCCTGAGAAAGGACAGAGTGCATTCTCATCATCACAGAGTAGCAGGGGAATAGCAAGGTTGGAGTGGGCTGTGGGACAAAAAGTGACAACCCCCCCCCCGCCTTCTTTTTCAGAGAGGTGTGAGGGAAGAGTGACTAGCAAGCTGTCACCCAGATGGCAGGCCCCCCCTTCCCTCAGAGGCCCAGCGGTATTTGCCACACCCCATACCCCACACCCACACCCCTTGTTCAGTTGTAGCCATGCCTTTTTGCAGAGAGTCATTGCCCATTCAGGGACTGGGGATAGATTCCCAACACAGCAAGAATGCGTGGAGGGCTCCTAGATAAGAAGGGTGATTTTAAATTAGCCTCCACTAAAAATGTGGTTTTAGTCTGGTCTTTTAACTTGTTTAACTTGATTAATGTTTTAATTTACATTGTATGTGTTTTGTTGATATTTTGGTGATTGTATGTGTTTTGTTGGTATTGTGAGCTAACCCGAGCAGTAGTGTACTGGATATTTAACAACAACAACAACAACCCCCAGCAAGGTACTACCTTGGTGTGGTTGTGGGGCTTGAGTGCTCTGTGGAAGGTGAGAGCTATGCCAGAGGTACAACCATACTGGACAGGTGACTGCAAACAGACAAACATCTGCCACACAATATACCAGTTATAACTGTAGTCGAGAAGAAAGAAAAGCAAGTCAAAATAATCAACATAGCAATATCAGGTGATAGCAGAATAGAAGAAAAAGAAATAGAAAAAATCACAAAATACAAAGATCTACCAATTGAAATTGAAAGGCTGTGGCAGAAGAAGACCAAAATAATCCCAGTAGTAATTGGCGCCCTCGGTGCAATTCCAAAAGACCTTGAAGAGCACCTCAACACCATAGGGGCCACAGAAATCACCATCAGCCAACTACAAAAAGCAACTTTACTGGGAACAGCCTATATTTTGTGACGATATCTATAATAATAACAACAATATTGATAATAAAATCCAGCCATCCCAGGTCCTTGGGAAGGACTTGATGTCTGTATAAAACAAACCAGTCAATAATACCTGTCGGACTGTGTAAATAATAATAATTGATAAATAATATAAAGGGGTTGTGTTTCAGGAAGACCTGAACCTTGCCATGTTTTAAAATTAAATTAAATTCTGGAGATTCCTGAAGCCTTTCAAAGTGATCTCAGCATCCTCATACAATTCCCAGTGTTGACAGAGGGCAGTCAGGACACTTAAAATGGTTTCAAACTCATTTCAGTTTTGCAGAGCAGATATACACTAAATATTGTTGTGAGGCATATGTTGTGTTTCAGAGACATGCCACAGGTTGTGCCCCTTGTTGCACAAGTGCAAACCTGTTTGTCTTCGTGCAACACAAATGCCTACAACAGAGAGTGCAACAGTCTTGCACTAGCACAATGTCCTTACGCAAGTGCAGTGTTAGTCAAGATGCTGAGTGATGTTTTAAAGTGGGTTCAGGGGTGGACTCCACTAGCACAGAAAACTGTACATGACAGTAAGGGAAGATAGAGCAATGGAAGGATAGACGGCACTGTTGGAGATGTGACTCCATGGGTGCTGTCGACTCTTAGCAGCTATAACTCCTTTTGACCACTAGGGACAATGGAGCAGAGGTAGAAAGTGTAGGATTGTCCCTTTGTTCTCTCTTGTAATTTATTGTATCTCTGCCCTGAGTATTGTAATTGCTAGACTAATATTCTTAGAGTACTCCCTCAGAGCTGTTCTTAGGGCAGGGCAACCACCCGAGGCCTCGCTCTTTTAACCCCCCAAAATTAACAGGAAGGGAGCGTCACACTGGCTGATTTGCCCCAGAGCCTGCACCCCACTAGGACCCCACCCCTGCTTGCTAAGGACAGTCCTGCTTTCCCTCATCTGTATCTGCTCTGTTCTCTTCTGCTTCCTTCCACCATGAGCTAGCTAGTACAGGGAGCAGGCTTCCTATCTAAGTTTGTAAGTTCTTCAAATAGGAACATAGGAAGCTGCCATATACTGAGTCAGACCATTGGTTTATCTAGCTCGGTATTGTCTGCACTGACTGGCAGCAGCGGCTTCTCCAAGGTTGCAGGCAGGAATCTTTCTCAGCCCTATCTTGGAGAAGCCAGGGAGGGAACTTGCGAACTTCTGCTCTTCCCAGAGCGGCTCCATTCCCTCTAAGGGGAATATCTTACAGAGCTCACACTTCCAGTCTCCCATTCATATGCAACCAGGGTGGACCCTGCTTAGCTAAGGAGACAAGTCATGCTTGCTACCACAAGACCAGCTCAAAACCTTTGATTGTGTCAGACTTCAAGAAGTTGTCTCCAGATCTCTCCTCCCTAAGCTCATCAAACTGGGTTTCTATGCTAAATAAGGGGTCGGTTCAAATCCTCCCCTACAGGCGCTGCTAGCAGCAACTGCACAAGAGAAATGACAGTTCTCTGGGTCAGGGAGCAGGCTTTGCTGTCCCACAGTTTAATTGAGGAACAGTGACTGAGGTCGCTGCAGCAGGACATCTGGTTCAGCAAGGGCTCGAGGCCTGGGAGAAGCCGCTACCAAGCTGGCATTGTTTGCTGGGCCGAGTGCTGAATGGTTTACAAATGGATATAAATGTCTGTGAGAGAGAGAGGAGGGCAAGGGCAGCTCCAGGAGTCTCACAGGGGGCAGATAACTCAGTTGGCAGTGATGCCGTGTTCCTCTGCGGAGGTTAACTCCAGCTTGTTCGGCTCCGTGATTCCGTGGCGGAGAGCGGCTTCTCCATTTGACCTCCTCAAATTGAATGTTCACTTTAGCCTAGATTTGCAAAGCTATTTGTTAATGCTCGCATACAGGGACTGTTTTCTCCAGGGTTTTAAAGAAAAAACTCATTTCAATGTAAAATTCACCGCGTCAAATTGAAATTTATTTTGAGAAGAGTTAGCATTCCTGATTTTCAGGCTCACACAATCACTTCTATGTCAGATGGTAATTACACGTTTTTGTACATCAGCTGCCTGCACAGAGTGGGGGAAAATGGAAGATAATGTTGTTCCATTGAAGTATTGGAAGTTCTTTTGTGCTCCTCGCCCAGGGAGATTCCTAGCAGTAAAAGGACAGAGGGCTACATTTGAATCAATCTATCATTGCAAACAAAAACATTATTTTTTTTAAAGACTCGCCTTCTTATACAAAGATCTAGTTTCTGTTGGTGAGTCTTCGGTCTTAGCTTTTGTGAAAGGGGGTTATTATACTAACAAGCAGCCCCACTGAAATGTTCTCCATGCAAAGGTAATCTATTAAAAATACTACCATGATGCTCATAGCCTTTTGACAAGAAATGTAAGTCCACCCAGCTCTAAATGGAATTTATTTATTTATCCATGCTATTTGCATCCTGCCTTTCCTCCAAGGAGTTCAGGGCTCAGAACATGGTTCTCCCCGCTACACACACACACATTTTATCTTTACAACAATCCTGTGAGGTAGGTTAGGCTGAGAAATAATTACTTAAGGTCACCCAGTGAGTTTTGTGGCTGTTTGGGGATTAGAATCTGTGTCTCATCAGTCTAAGTCCAATACTGTAGCCACTAGGCAACTAATGGATTAGCACACGGGTTCCCAACATCAAGTCCCTGGATGTTGTTGGACTACAACTCCCATCATCTCCAGCCATGGTGGCCAAAGACATTGTGGCTGGGGATGATGGGAGTTGCAGTCCAACAACATCTGGGGAGCCAAGGCTGGGAATCCCTGGACTAGGCCACAATATGGTATCACTGGAATACTGTTGAGCTGTGTCCTGTGAAGAGATGGCCATCTTTTCATTCAGCAGATGGCTTGCTAATGGGCACTGCTGCTCAGCTGATGCCTCAAGAAGACGTAGACAGAAGATGCTTGCTGAATAGCTTGGCGTGGCTAGAAGGCGTTTCCTGAATGAGCTCTGAAGAGATAACTGCTATACTTGTGTGGAGAAATTCCCCCTCTTTCCTTCAGGACTTATTCAACTTGAGGCTGCACTCCTTAAAATGGGCTGGCTCACATTCTCACTCATGGAGATGGGTGCTCCGTGAGATGCAATGGCCTTGTAGATGAGTTTCTTTAAAAAGCTGGTGGTGGGAAGTGAGCCAGGCTGCAGTGCGCCTCCAGTGAGCATCCAGGAGCCCTCAACTCCTGCCTGTAGGCTTCCAGTGGCATCTGGTGGGCCACTGTGTGAATCAGGATGGTGGACTAGATGGGCCTTCTTGGGCCTCATCCAGCAGGGCTGTTCTTCTGTTCTCATGTTCTTATGTTCACTCAACAACAGAGTTCAGTATTGAAAAGGGAAATGTACCTTTGGGGTTCTGCAGGTCAGGAAGCCTGAGAAACAATCAGTAGCAGCAATAGTAGAATGCAGCAGTTCAGGAATGTGGGCCCAGGAATGCAATAGATGGAAGATGCAGGAACTTTCACAAGCTTTGCAGGCTTACCCACATAGCTTGTTCAAAATCTCGTCGCCCAATATTTTAAAACTGCTTCTCCTAAACACAAAGAAATATAATGCTGGTGTAACTAAGGTTTTATTCAGAAGCAATTCGATTTTTTCTTCTCCTTTCCTTTCTGAATCCACCCCACACACTCTCTACAGGATCAATTGTGTGACAAATGTCCAAATAACAAAACACAAAATATAATTAGATAGAATACAACGCGAGTTCTCAACTAATAAAGTACCGGAGCTTGCAAGGAAGGTGTTCATGTCAACTGCCCCTTCCCCCAAAGCCCTCTGTGAGACTGTGTCACCTAAACATATGTCCCTGAAGGTCACACAGCCCTCTGGAACATATTTTGGGGTGACATGGAGGACTTCTGGGGGAAGGGGAAGTCACTGAAATTTGCCTCCCCCCAAACAAGTGCTGTTGCTGTGTTAGCTGATCACATAATCCACACTGCTGCATCTCAGGGAGCATAAGTGCTTCATTCATTAGGAAGTTGGCCCCAGTTGCTGCTGCAATCATCTGTTTCATCTCTAGGCCTTTCCAGGAGCAACATGAGCACTACCAAGCATAAAACTTCTTTAGGGTAGGCAGAACCATAGATCAGTGGTAGAGAATATGCTATACATGCAGAAGGTCTCTGCTTCGGCATCAGCTAAACAGATCAGGTAGCAGGTGACAGGACAGACACTTGCCTGAGACCCTGTGGTGCTGCTGCCAACCAGAGTATACAACATTAGGTTAGATGAGCCATTAGTGTAAGGTAGCTTCCTATGTTAACATGTCATGGGCCCAAGAAGCTCATAATATCTGCATTCCAATTCATAAGATGTGCAGTGGACTTGAAACCTGCCAAAGTTGTTTATAATTTCTTCTGTATCCTTTGTGAACATCTAGAATGAGCTTCTTGGTCACAGTTCACTCTGACGTCCAGATGTTTCAACTGCTTTTTCAGCAGCAGAAGGAGCAGACGGATTGCCTCTTGCTCCTGAGAGTGGGACTTGAACCAATCAGTTGAAATTGCAAGGATGCAGGTTTAGGCAAGACATTAGAAATTAAAATCATGCACATGACCAATGATAGCAGGGCGGGAGAGCTTGCGGGGAAGGCAGGAGTGCTCCTACCTTCCCCGCAGATGATATTCTGATCTTCATGAGCTGCACAGCTTGTGCACCTACACAAGTTGCACTGTCCCCAGCAGCGTGTCATCTGGAACCCAGGGGAATGCGGCCCAGCCTCCAGATATCCCGCACTGCACTGTGCAAGGAGCACGGTGCACTGGGGGATTTCCCTGCAAGCCCCAGTAGGGCTGCACAAACCTGGATATGGCTGCTCATGTGATAACCTCATAATTTCTTAACTAGAAGAGGTATCTAACAGTGGAACAGTCTGCCTTGTGCAGTGGTGGGCTCTCTTTTGCTGGTCACGGGGAGAGATGGTGGGTCAGGTTGGATCGGGTTGCTGCCGCCTCCCACCACCACCACTGCGCACTCTGCAGTTACCGCTCCGATGAGTGGTTCAAGGGCACCACCACACCTCTTCTTTTTGAAAGGAGATGCCAGTGGGTCGCAGGGGAATGGCGGGTCATGTCACAGCTACTTCCCCACTGATGCACACAAAAGGTACTAATGGGCACCTCTTTCTTTAAAAAAAATATATTGAAAGGAGGCTCTCCTCCCTCACCCCATTAAACCTAAGACATTCAAATTGATTCGGATTGACTTGAATCAAAACCAATCTGAATTGAATCAATCACGCTTTTCTTAAGATTGGGTTCGAGGTCAAATAAAATCCTATGTGTTTCGGTTTAACTCAGATCGAATCCCAATTTTCGATTCATGCACATCCCTACTTCTTGGGTCCTGATATCTCTGCTGCATTATTTTCCCGTCAAGTGGAGGCTTGCTTTGCTTTCTACAATCCAGCTCCGTCTCTCTTTCCTATTTCTCTCTCTTCCCCACCTTAATTCTGTGTTTTTGTCAATATAACGTTCCTCTTGACTTGCTACATATTTCCTCTCAATATGGTCCTTTTTTCACACTTTCAACAAACTAGAGTATCTTTTGAGTCAAATCTATTCGTGGGTCTTCAGTCTTTTCAGAACTTGCATGCACATTTCCAGACATTACACCTTTTTTTACAATTCATCCAAAGAGGTGCTGAATCTCTCACTGTCTGACAGAAGCTGCATATGATTGGCTAGGGCATTCAAGAGCAGTGAGGAGAGGCAGTTAAGACAGGGGTCCTCAAATGTGGGTCTCCAAATGTTGTTGGACTACAGTGTCCATCATCCCCATCTAGGGAAGACGGGAGCTGTAGTCCAATGACATCTGGGGACCCACATTTGAGAATCTGTGAATTAAGGAAGAAGAGTTATTGAAGAGCAGGGTAGGAAAGAAATGAAGGATACAGAAATAAATTTTTCAGTTGTTTATACTCTCAGAATGTACTCTTAGTTACTAACATGCTAGAGGGATTGTTGGTTAATAAGACAATACTAGTGTGTTGTTCAGTTCTTTAATAATTATTTACCTATTGATTTTATTTCCTCCCTGGGTCTGAACTAGAAATACTACCTGATCATTTTTTGGGACTTGACATAAACCTGTCCAGGAGATGCAGCCAATCCTGGCTCTCTGATTAAGGCGCCTCTACAAGACATCTGTTGCTGATCACAGATTTACCTTATTCATATATTACATTTTTAGGTATACTCTTAGTAAAAGGTTTTCAGTGTGCACCTACATAATGTAATGTGTGAAGTAACCTGAAAGATAGGAGGCTCTAAATTTCAACACAGGTTGTTTATTTGATAGATAGATAGATAGATAGATAGATAGATAGATAGATAGATAGATAGATAGATTTCAGATCCATGTTTGCAAAACTAAAACATATGCAACAAATGAGGCTTAGCTCTGAAGCCCTGTCTAAGCCCAAGTGGTTCTTCTTTCCCCTCTTCTTTCAGCTTCGTGTCCTCTCTAGAATAGAGGCTCCAGACCTTAGACGAGCAGATGTTGTTGGACTACAACTGCCATAGGATGTGGTGATGGCCAACAGCTTGGATGGCTTTCAGCAGGACTTAGACAAATTCATGGAGGAAAAGTCTATCCATGGCTACTAATCCTGATAGCTATAGGCTAGCTCCATATTCAGAGGCAGGATGCCTTCAAATACCAGTTGCAGAGGAACAGCAGCAGGAGAGGGGGCATGCCTTTATCGCCTGGTCGTGTGGCTTCCTAAGGCATCTGGTGAAACAGGTGCTGGACTAGATAGGCCTTAGGCCTGATCCAGCAAGGCTCTTCTTATATTCTTATATTAGACCCCTGCTAACTTGGCAAAGAGGCACCTTTTAACGTGGTGATTCTCTTTATTTAGCAGGGGGAGAGTAACTGGTCCTATTCACCCCCAGCACAGGACCTCCAGTGACTGTTGTTGGTGTCTTTCTTCCAGGGAGAGAAAGCCCTCCCCCACAAGTTATAGGTTCAATTGTTGAACTGCTCTTACCATTAAGAAGTTTCTCCTAACGTTCTCCTAATATTCAGAGGTTACATTAGAAGCTGCCTTATACCAAGGGCCCCCCTCCCCTGCAAATTAAGCATCATCATGCTCCGCCGGGCAACCACACCACCCAGGACAGACTAAAGAGGATTTGGGGGGGCCCAGGGGCTGTGGAGGCCCCGGACTTTGGCCCCAAAGTCCAGGGGTAAGAGCACCTCTGGACAGTCCTTCCAGTTTTTGAAGGGTGCAGTCATGTCCTCTCTCAACCTTCTGTTTTCCAGGATACACATATCCAGTTATTTCATTGATATCCATATTAATGAACTAACAGGTGTATACTATTATTCCTCTTTCAGGAATCTCATGTCATATAAAGCTTGACCCTCCCCAATGCACTCCCCCTACATTGTTTCTGGTGCTCAAAATGAAATGCAAATGGCTGAAACGTTTCAACGTAACAGTGGCCAAACCAGCTGTTTCGATGGAACAAAACCCGAAACGTTCAAGTGTTTTGGCCATATGAAGCAATGGGGAAACACACAACACCCCACTGTTCCCCATGAGTAGTTCCTAGGGACACCAAAAAGGGTTGTGTGGTAGGGCATGATTAATGCTACCTACCACTCAACCCACAAAAGAAATGGGCAAGTGGGTGATTTTAAACAACTTTTTAAACCTTTTCCCAAACCCCCATAGGATCCTACCACAGAAGCACACAGTAAAATGGAACCTGTCCCTCCCAACACAGAGCACACATTTTAAACACAGTCCAAAAATGGGCAAAAAAGAATCACTGACCCAGAATCCACTGCCAGCCACAGTGCCTGAGCTGTGTAACATCATTGGCACAAGTTGCTCTCTCACACACAATTATGACTCCTTACGTTCCTAGCACCTCAACAGCTGCCACAGCAGCACCCTTACTTAGCAGCAGGCATAGCCATAAGCTCAACTAGAGCAACTTTAGCCACATTTTGACCTTTCAATGTAGTTTGCAGAGCAGACCAGAGCAGTGAGTGAAGCACAAGTCAGTCTGAGGACCAGACATGGAGTTCATCACAGCAATCACCAAGAAATATTACAGAGAGGGAGAGGGAGTGAGAGCGAGAGCAAGAGCGCTGCCACTGTCCATTTCTTGCCACAACACTATCTCACACACAAAAGAAGGCACAACTCAAAGAAGGAAGGCACCCAAGTTCTGCGTTTGTCAATCAAGGAAGGTTTGATTTTGTGATTTCCCCCCCTCTGCACTGAGTATAATATGCTGTGCTATTGCTGCTATAACTATCCAGGAAAGCCAGATGGTTATAGCAAGAATAGCAAAGCATATTATACTCAGTGCTGAGAAAAAAACACAGAATCAAACCTTCCTTCCTTACGACCAGCCTGCCACAAAGAGACAGAAGGACAGAACAGGCCTGGGCAGCTCAGCTCTGAGCACAGTCGTCTGGATGGAAAAAGCAGGAAGAAATATGATCAGCATGCTAAGATATTTCCCCAGCATCCCAAACTGATCTGAACTGGGCCCAGCTTGGTCCAAACTTGGACTGGCTCCCCCTTTCTGGGGGACTGGTTTGAATCAAACCAGGTTCAATTTGAACTGGTTCTGCACAACTCTAACCAACATCAACCTGCTCTCTGCTGCTGCAGTCTCTGATCATTCCTTTGATGTATCCTCTTGAAGAGAATCAGATTATAATGACTTTCTTTGCCTCCCAATCCCCTTAAGTACATTTTGAAACTCCCTCCTTTGGTCTCTCCCCTCCCTCCAGACAAATGGGGCACAGTTGCCCATGATGACTCTTGATTTGTATGATAACAAGCCAATCAAGAAGCAAGGAGACAGCAAGCAAGTCAGAAACCAGTGCCAGAAAACCAACCAGGAAGGGGGAAAACAGGCCTAAAAAATGGCGCTCGAAATGTTGAAACATTTCAACTCGAAATGGGGTGGTTCTATTTCGAGCTGGAAACAGACCCTTTGTTTAGTTTTGTGCTTGAAACACTTAAAATGCCCCATTTCGAGTAGAAACCATTCAACCTTGAAACATCCCTAAAGTGAAGTTTGGGGAGCCAAGCTGGCAGGTGTGCCAACATCAGAAGCAAAGTCAGCAGATGCATACCTGCTCCTCCCTCCTTGTGTGATAGTACTACTAGTAGTAATGTTCTATGACTTCATGGAGGATAATGCACAAAAGGGACTTTAGTTAAACATATTACACAATATACATTATCCAGATAGGCAATGGTTGGGTGTGCCTGTGAAGAAGAGAAGCATGCACTGTCCTGTATGCATACATTTCATGTGCCCTGGAACTAAGCTGCATCCCACCTGCACTTCCAGGGACCTGGGAATGAGGCTGAAATTTGAAACATGCAATTCTGGCAACTCACACCACCAACAATTCTCAAGTGGCATCTCCAAGATCCTTCCAAAAGACGAAAACAGGGACAAAACAGCTCACTGCTGCTTAAACTGCAAATCCCTGCTAACTGGGTAAAGAGGCAACTTTCAAAGTGGTGATTCTCTTATATTTAGCAGGGCGAGAGCAACTGGCCCTATCCAACCCCAGCACAATGGCTGGGGTTTAACATCCTTTCAGTGGCTGTTGCTGGTGTCGACTTGGTGTGGTTTTTAGACTGTGAGCCCTTTGGTCTCGGGGAAACTTATTATTTTAATTTTATGTTTTCTGTGTGGATAATGATGATGTGGATAAGCTGCCTGGAGTGGTGTGGCCTACCACCTGTTCTCTTTACTCTTGTCCAACATGGATTATCTGGCAGCTGGGTTCTTGCAGAGGGCCTGGTAGATATTATAAATGCTTCTCTGAGGGAGAGCAGAATGCCTTGCTATATTAAGGAGGCTATTATTAGACCTCTTCTGAAGCAGGCCTGCCTTGTATCCCTCAGAGCTAAGCAACTATAGGCCTGTCTCCAACCTTGCCTGGGCAAGGTAATTAAGAGGCTGGTAGCCTCCCAGATCCAGAAAGTATTGGAGGAAACTGATTATCTAGACACATTCCAAACTGGTTTTCAGGTGGGCTATGGGGTGGAGACTGCCTTGGTCGGCCTGATGGATGATCTCCAATTGGGAATTGACAGAGGAAGTGTGACTGTTGGTCCTTTTGGATCAATCAGCAGCTTTCGATACTCTCAACCATAGTAATCTTCTGGGCTGTCTGAGAGGGTTGGGGGTGGGAGGCACTGCTTTGCAGTGGTTCCACTCCTACCTCTTGGGCAGATTCCAGATGGTATTGCTTGGAGACTATTGTTCTTCAAAACATGAATTTTTATATGGTATTCCCCCATGGCTTTTTAATATCTACATGAAAGCGGTGGGAGAGATAATCAGGAGATTTGGTGCAGGATGTTATCAGTATGCTGATGACACCCAAATCTACTTCTCCATAACCTCCCTAAGTGCCTGCCTGGAGGCAGTGATGGGCTGGATGAGGGATAACAGAGACTGAATCCAAATAAGACGCAATTATTGTGTGGGGTCGGAGCTCAGAAGATAATTTTGATCTGCCAGTTCTGGATGGGGTCACACTTCCCCAGAAGGAACAGGTACACAGTCTGGGAGTGCTTTTGGACCCAAAGCTCTCTGTTGTGTCCCAGGTTGAGGCAATAGCCAGAGGTGCATTTTATCAGCTTTGGCTGATATGCCAGCTGCATCTGTTTCTTGAGATAAATGACCTCAGAACAGTAGTACATATGCTGGTCACCTCCAGACTTTACTACTGCAAAGCAATCTAAATGGGGCTGCCTTTGTACTTAGTACAGAAACTGCAGTTGGTACAGAATGCGATAGCCAGGTTGGTCTCCAGGTCAACTCACAGAGACCATATTACTCCTATATTAAAAGAACTACACTGGTTACCAATATGTTTCTGGGCAAAATACAAAGTGCTGGTTATAATCTCTAAAGCCCTAAACAGCTTAGGCCCAGGGTATTTAAGAGAACATCTTTATTATTAGCCCCATCTCCCCTTGAGATCATCTGGAGAGGTTTGTCTGCAGTTGCCACCAGCTCCTCTAGTGGCTACTCAGGGATGGGCCTTCTCCATTGCTTCCCCGACACTCTGAAATGCAGTCCCTGCTGAAATAAGAGCCTCCCCATCTCTGACAACTTTTTACAAGTCTTTAAATTCACATTTATTCACCCAAGCTTTTAAACCAGTCTTACATTGTTTTAAGGTTTTAATTTCTGTTTTAATTTGGGGTTTTTTGCTGCAAACTGCCCATAGATGGAGGTTTGGGGCAGTGTGCGAGTATAATAAACAATCAAACAAACAAACATGTAAACTGCATTGAAAGCTTTTTTTTTTGTTGAAATGTAGTATAGAAGTAATAACAATAACAGGCCAATGAATAATAATAATAATAATAATAATAATAATAATAATAAACAACTATCAAAACAGTTCAATCACATTTTGCAAGGAGGTGATATTGAACAATGGCTAACAACTGGGAAAACTCATCTCATCATGAAAGACCCAGCAAAAGGTACAGTTCCAAGTAATTATAGACCGATCACCTGTCTGCCAACCATGTTCAAATTATTAACTGGAATAATAGCAGATGAAGTGATGCAACACTTATTAACTAACAAACAGCTTCCAGTTGAATAGAAAGGAAATTGCCCAAACACCAGAGGAACACAAGACCAGCTGTGTACCAGACAAAATGATTTTAGAAAATTGCAAGAGAAGAAAAACCAATCTAAGTGTTGCATGGATTGACTACAAGAAAGCCTTCGATTCATTGCCTCACACATGGATACTAAAATGTTTAGAAACAACTGGTGTCAGCAAAAACATTCAGATATTTATAAAAAAAGCAATGAGCATGTGGAGTACACAGTTAACAATCAATGGCGAGACACTTGGACAGGTTAGCATTAGAAGAGGCATTTTCCAAAGGGACTCACTATCACCTCTGTCGTTTGTAATCGCCATGAACCCACTTTCACAAATACTAAACAAAACAGGCCTCAGATACCAAACATCTAAAACATCCAGTAAAATCAACCATCTGCTGTACATGGACGATCTGAAGTTGTATGGAAAGTCCCAGTCAGAAATCGAATCACTTCTAAACGCTGTCCGTATATTCAGTAGCGATATAGCAATGGAGTTTGGACTAGACAAATGTGCTGCATTAATAATGAACAGAGGGAAAATAAGAAAAACAGAAGGAATAGAACTGCGCAATGGAAGCAAGATCAAGAACCTGGAAGAGAAAGAACCTTACAAATACTTGGGCATTCTCCAGGCTGATAACATCGCACACACTGAAGTTAAAAGAAAAATTGGAAGTGAATACATCAGGAGAGTTAGAAAAATCCTCAAGTCCAAACTCAGTGGCGGGAACACCATACAAGCCATAAACACCTGGGCTATACTTATTATCATATACACTGCAGGAATAATAGACTGGACCCAGGCAGAGCTAGAGACGCTAGATCGTAAGACCAGGAAAATCATGACCATCAATCATGCTCTGCACCCCTGCAGTGATGTAGATAGGCTATACCTCCCTCGCAGCTCAGGTGGAAGAGGAATGCTGCAAGTCCATCAAACAGTAGAGGAGGAGAAAAGAGGCCTTGAAGAATATATCAAGGACAGTGAAGAAGATGCACTTCAAATGGTCAGTCACTAGAAACTATTCAACACCAATGAAACCAAGCAGGCCTACAAGAAAGAACAAGCCAAGAACCGTGCAGAATAATGGAAAAATAAGCCACTGCAGGTCAATATTTGCACAATATAAGTGGAAAATCAGACATCACCAAGACCTGGCAATGGCTTAAGAATGGCAACTTGAAGAAAGAAACAGAGGGTTTAATACTAGGGATGTGCAAAAAATTTCGGGCACAGAACGATTTGTCCCCGAAATGAACAATTTCGGGTGATTCGGGGCCGAACCGAATCACCCCCGATGTCCCCCGATATTTTTCGGGCACGAGCCGAATCACCCGAATTTCGGGCATGAAAAATTCGGGTGATTTGGTTCACAGTTGATTTTTGGCAATTTTTTAAAGTTTTAGTGACTTTGGGGCAGTTCGGGGGCATAGCATGGGATCTGGGCAAAAGGAGTGGGGTGGGGTGGTAGTGCCTAATGGGTGCAGGCTACCACCCCAATTTCAGGGGGATTGGGCAAAGGGCTGATTTTTGGTAAATTTCTGAAATTTTCATGTCTTTGGGGCAGATTGGGGCAGAAAGTGGGGCCTGGGGCAGAATAGTGGGGTGGGGTGCTAGTGCCTAATGGGTGGAGGCTACCACCCCAATTTCAGGGGGTTTGGACAAAGGGGTGATTTTTTGAGAATTTTTGAAGTTTTTGTGACTTTGGGGCAGTTTGGGGGCAGAAAGTGGATCTGCCCCAAAAGAGTGGGGTGGGGTGGTAGTGCCTAATGGGTGGAGGCTACCACCCCAATTTCAGGGGGATTGGGCAGAGGGCTGATTTTTTGGGAATATTTGAAGTTTGGGTGTCTTTGGGGCAGATTGGGGGCAGAAAGTGGATCTGCCCCAAAGGAGTGGGGTGGGCTGGTAGATAGTGCCTAATGGGTGGAGGCTACCACCCATCCCCAATTTAAGAGTGATTGGGCAGAGGGGTGAATTTTGGTGAATTTATTTGTATGAGGTTTGTCTTCATAAGGTGAAGTGTGCTAAATTGATTACTTCCTCATATTATTCATAGTAATAGAGAGTGTGAAAAAGTGAAAGTGGGGTCATGAGACTTGTCTAATTGAAAAAAATCTCATTTGCTATGATACAATGAGAATTCACACCTCAGAAAAAACAAATGCAATAAGAGCAAAAGTCGAAAAATCCACCACAAACAGCAAGTGCCGCCTTTGTAAAGAAGCAGATGAAACCATGGACCACCTAATCAGCTGTTGTAAGAAGATCGCACAGACTGACTACAAACAAAGACATGACAAAGTAGCAGGGATGATACCCTGGAACATCTGCAAAAAATACAAGCTACCTGTAGCCAAAGATTGGTGGGACCATCAAATTGAAAAAGTTGAAGAAAATGAAGATGTAAAAATATTATGGGACTTCCGACTACAAACAGACAAACATCTGCCACACAATACACCAGATATAACTGTAGTTGAGAAGAAAGAAAAACAAGTCAAAATAATCGACATAGCAATACCAGGGGATAGCAGAATAGAAGAAAAAGAAATAGAAAAAATAACAAAATACAAATATCAACAAATTGAAATTGAAAGGCTGTGGCAGAAAAAGACCAAAATAATCCCAGTGGTAATTGGCGCCCTGGGTGCAGTTCCAAAAGACCTTGAAGAGCACCTCAACACCATGGAGGCCACAGAAATCACCATCAGCCAATTACAAAAAGCAGCTTTACTGGGAACAGCCAATATTCTGCGACGATATCTATAACAATTGACAATAAAATCCAGCCATCCCAGGTCCTTGGGAAGGACTCGATGTCTGGATAAAACAAACCAGTCAACAACACCTGTCTGACTGTGTAAACAAGAAATAATAGCAACAGGGCCAATGATCACAAGACAGGCACCAGAAAATAGAGACTATCCCTGCAAACAGAGATAGTTGAAATACTGGCTGTATTGTTCACCTTATACAAGATGCTTTATTTGCAGCCTGAGAGATGGAGGTGGAAGGTGGGCTCACCTAGGATGTTTCTTCCTTTACATGGGAGATAAGGGTTTTCCTTTGCAGCAAAGAAACCTCAGACATGTCGAATAATGTATGTAGCTCTGGGGTAGTTTCTGACAGTGCAATATTGTGTATAATAACAATTACCAATGACCTCTATTAGGTTGTCCAGTCACATTAAAACCAGCGCATTTGGTAGCTGCCACTGCCAATTTGCCTCAAGAGAGGTTTTATTCGGGGCGATATGATAGAGCTGTAAAGCAATCTTTTTTCATTTAAATAGTTTAATTGAGGAATGCTATCCGATGTCTCAAAATTTAATGTATACTACAATTTGCTCTCTCTTTCTTTCTCTTTTTCCCCCTCCAGAGCTGAGTTGGAAGAAAATGACATCTGATTCTTATAGTAAGAAAGCAATTACATTTTGGCGTCTGCCTTGCCCATCTGCATATGTTTTTAAACATAAAAAGAAATTCTTAATATGTAATTGTCAGGTAATAAAAAGAGGAAAATATTTTACTTTGCATTTATGAAGTAATTTTTCAAAAGCATAAGGGAATTGCATGTTAATGTTCTTATGTTTATTACCACTCTGCTAATGCTACAAGTTCAAACATTTAGGGGGGGAAATCTAGATGTGAGACTCACATCTAAGTGTGATAATACACTCTAAAGTAATTAGGGGCAGAGAAAAATTATAGAGGGAGTGATCTGGATACAGAGGCTCCAAGGGGTGATTGAAATGCTATTGACATCAAGGGGAAAACTTTCTGCTGGGTCCAATAGATAGCAATTGAATATTATTAGAAGTGTCATTAACATTTAGTCCATTTGTATCTTCCGTTGCAGAGGATAGGATTAACAGGGCCAATGAAACTTGATGCTAGGTGCATGGTTGCCACTGAAAATCACAAGCACATCAGAGCATTTGCCAGTTCATGGGGAACATTCTTCCTATGCACTTCCTGAATCCCAAACTTGCATCTGCATCAGAGCATGATGCCGAACACATGCTTCCAAACTTGGCCAGTTCACACGACTGGTACTTGGGTAGGATGAATCCTGCCCAAATTTGGGAGCTTACCCCTGTCCTCATGTTACACACTTCCCTAACCACTACCACTGCCAACCAAGGATATGGAAAGCATATGGGGAAATGCAGAGTGTTTTCCAGGTCATGGGTAGGTTTTACCAGTGGTTACAGAGAAGAAAGTGGGGGGGGGACTAAGAACATGGCTACCATTTTGAGTGGCAGCCATGTGCTCAGTGTAACATCTAGTTTGGCCCTGAGACATCTTTTGCAACACATCCAGGACATGGATTCTCCTGAAGGGTGCATCTGAACTCAGACCTCATAGAATATCTCTTGATGAAATTAGTTAAAATATTGTGGATGTCAACTTTTGTCCCGAAAATGCCCCATTCAATGAGGTTGCCAATGCTGAATTCTTTATAAGAATGGCTACCACTATGAATATTTATATACCGCTTTAAAAAAATATCCCATAGCAGTTTACATGGAAAATTAAAGAATAATAAGATGGTTCCTGCAGAATCTGGAAAATGAAGGGTTGTAACAGACCGAGATTAGGCAATGGAGTACAGCTAATGATGTTAAAAATTTAATAAAGAAAGCACATCAAAGCAATACAGGGTGTTTTTTCTGTTCTTCTTCTTGTTCTCTTTCAGCCCTGCCCCCAGTCTAGGATTGGACCAAGCTATATCTAATCTAAAATGTTATTCAAGAGCTGGCATGGATCAAGGAATGGATTCATCAGAAATGCAGCTTCCTTGCTCCGCCTCCAGCCTCACTTGAATAAAGCGTGAGGCAATCAGGGCTTTCTGAATGGCTGGAGGGAGTTTGGAGGTGGGCCAGTGTGATTGCTTCTGGCGCTTCCTCCATCCCCCCCTCAGAAGCGACACCTTAATTTTATTTATTTATTTATTTACTTACTTACTTACTTACAGTCAGACAGGTGTTATTGACTGGTTTGTTTTATCCAGACATCGAGTCCTTCCCAAGGACCTGGGATGCCAGAATTTTATTATCAATGTTGTTGTTGTTGTTGTTGCTGTTGTTATAGATATTGTCGCAGAAGGTAGGCTGTTCCCAGTAAAGTTGCTTTTTGTAATTGGCTGATGGTGATTTCTGTGGCCCCTATGGTGTTGAGGTGCTCTTCAAGTTGTATTGGAATTGCACCTAGGGTGCCAATTACCACTGGGATTATTTTGGTCTTTTTCTGCCACAGCCTTTCAATTTCAATTTGTAGATCTTTGTATTTTGTTATTCTTTCTATTTATTATTATTATTTCTTGTTTACACAGTCAGACAGGTGTTATTATCCAGTCATCGTGGTTTGCTTTATCCAGTCATCGAGTCCTTTCCAAGGACCTGGGATGGCTGAATTTTATCATCAATACTGTTGGTTATTATATATATCGTCGCAGAATATAGGCTGTTCCCAGTAAAGCGACGTTTCTTCCAGAAACTTTGCTGTCTTCAGCCTTGGTTGCTCAACTGAAGATCCTGAGTCCTGTTGCCATGTCCAGGGACTATAGCACCTGGCACGGTCCTTGTTGACCCGAGCGATGACCGATCCGGTATAGATTTATTAAAGTTACGTCTCACCATATTGTTGATGGGAGAGGCACTCTTTGTCTGGCTCCTCTAGTGAGACCTGTCCAGTATAGTTGGACCTCTGGCATAGCTCTCACCTTCCTCAGAGCATGCAAGCCCCCAAACCACGCCAAGGTAGTGCCTCACAGGGGGTATTATTATTATTTCTTGTTTACACAGTCAGACAGGTGTTATTGACTGGTTTGTTTTATCCAGACATCGAGTCCTTCCCAAGGACCTGGGAAGCCAGAATTTTATTGTCAGTTGTTATAGATATCGTCACAGAATATAGGCTGTTCCCAGTAAAGCTGCTTTTTGTAATTGGCTGATGGTGATTTCTGTGGCCCCGATGGTGTTGAGGTGCTCTTCAAGGTCTTTTGGAACTGCACCCAGGGCGCCAATTACCACTGGGATTATTTTGGTCTTTTTCTGCCACAGCCTTTCAATTTCAATTTGTTGATATTTGTATTTGGTGATTTTTTCTATTTCTTTTTCGTCTATTCTGCTATCTCTGGTATTGCTATGTCAATTATTTTGACTTGTTTTTCTTTCTTCTCGACTACAGTTATATCTGGTGTATTGTGTGGCAGATATTTGTCTGTTTGTAGTCGGAAGTCCCATAATATTTTTACATCTTCATTTTCTTCAACTTTTTCAATTTGATGGTCCCACCAATGTTTGGCTACAGGTAGCTTGTATTTTTTGCAGATGTTCCAGGGTATCATCCCTGCTACTTTGTCATGCCTTTGTTTGTAGTCAGTCTGTGCGATCTTTTAACAACAGCTGATTAGGTCGTCCACGGTTTCATCTGCTTCTTTACAAAGGCGGCACTTGCTGTTTGTGGTGGATTTTTTGTCTTTTGCTCTTATTGCATTTGTTCTTAGTGCCTGTTCTTGTGCAGCCAGTATTAAACCCTCTGTTTCTTTCTTCAAGTTGCCATTCTTAAGCCATTGCCAGGTCTTGGTGATGTCTGATTTTCCACTTATATTGTGCAAATATTGACCTGCAGTGGCTTATTTTTCCATTTTTCTGCTCAGTTCTTGGCTTGTTCTTTCTTGTAGGCCTGCTTTGTTTCATTGGTGTTGAATAGTTTCACATTATTGACCATTTGAAGTGCAACTTCTTCACTGTCCTTGATATATTCTTCAAGGCCTCTTTTCTCCTCCTCGACTGTTTGATGGACTTGCAGCATTCCTCTTCCACCTGAGCTGCGAGGGAGGTATAGCCTATCTACATCACTGTGGGGGTGCAGAGCATGATTGATGGTCATGATTTTCCTGGTCTTACGATCTAGCGTCTCTAGCTCTGCCTGGGTCCAGTCTATTATTCCTGCAGTGTATCTGATAACAGGTATAGCCCAGGTGTTTATGGCTTGTATGGTGTTCCCGCCACTGAGTTTGGACTTGAGGATTTTTCTAACTCTCCTGATGTATTCACTTCCAATTTTTCTTTTAACTTCAGTGTGTGCGATGTTATCAGCCTGGAGAATGCCCAAGTATTTGTAAGGTTCTTTCTCTTCCAGGTTCTTGATCTTGCTTCCATTGGGCAGTTCTATTCCTTCTGTTTTTCTTATTTTCCCTCTGTTCATTATTAATACAGCACACTTGTCTAGTCCAAACTCCATTGCTATATCGCTACTGAATATACGGACAGCGTTTAGAAGTGATTCGATTTCTGACTGGGACTTTCCATACAACTTCAGATCGTCCATGTACAGCAGATGGTTGATTTTACTGGATGTTTTAGATGTTTGGTATCCAAGGCCTGTTTTGTTTAGTATTTGTGAAAGTGGGTTCATGGCGATTACAAATGACAGAGGTGATAGTGAGTCCCCTTGGAAAATGCCTCTTCTAATGCTAACCTGTCCAAGTGTCTCGCCATTGATTGTTAACTGTGTACTCCACATGCTCATTGCTTTTTTTATAAATATCTGAATGTTTTTGCTGACACCAGTTGTTTCTAAACATTTTAGTATCCATGTGTGAGGCAATGAATCGAAGGCTTTCTTGTAGTCAATCCATGCAACACTTAGATTTTTCTTCTTTTGCAGT
This sequence comes from Hemicordylus capensis, assembly GCF_027244095.1. Lineage (NCBI taxonomy): Eukaryota > Metazoa > Chordata > Lepidosauria > Squamata > Cordylidae > Hemicordylus > Hemicordylus capensis. Next base: position 12,913,407 of record NC_069658.1, on the reverse strand, counting down.
TTTCTAAAATCATTTTGTCAATCAGCAGCTGGTGTTTTGTGCCTCAGGTGTTCGGGCAATTTCCTTTCTGTTCAACTGGAAGCTGTTTGTTAGTTAATAAGTGTTGCATCACTTCATCTGCTATTATTCCAGTTAATAATTTGAACATGGTTGGCAGACAGGTGATCGGTCTATAATTACTTGGAACTGTACCTTTTGCTGGGTCTTTCATGATGAGATGAGTTTTCCTAGTTGTTAGCCATTGTTCAACATCACTGCCTTGCAAAATGTGATTGAACTGTTTTGATAGTTGTTTATGAAGGCTTGTTAGGTGTTTAAGCCAAAAGCCATGCAGTTCATCGTCGCCTGGAGCAGTCCAATTTTTAATTTTCTTTGCTCTTTCACTTATTAATTCTGGTGTTATTATTAGATCTTGCATTTGTTGGTTACGTTTTTTGACCTCTTTCATCCAGCCTGCTTTTTTATTATAATCTATTGGATTGTCCCATAATTACCCCCAGAATTGCACTGTTTCTTCTTTATTTGGTGTTTCTACGTTTCTTGCAGTTTCTCCTTCTATGCTTTGGTAGAAACGTCTCTGATTCGACTGGAATTGGAGATTCTGCCTGTGTTGTGTAGTTCTGGCTTCATATCTGCTAATCTTCTTTGACACTGCTGTTATTTGCTTCTTTATTATTTCCAGGACTTCTCTAATTTTCCTTGAATCTAGGTGGTATTTTTGGATCAGATACTGTTTGGTGTTTTCATTCTTCAGCTTCTAGTCTTTCATATCTTTCAATTTACTAACATCTGATCTAAGCCTGGAGATTTTATTTTCTAATCTAATCTTCCATTTAGGTGATGTACTACTTTCTTTTTTTACAGGTCCATTGATCTTATATCCGAGCTCTTGTGTTGTTATTGTTGCTGCACTGTACATTAGTTGGTTTGTTTCTTGCAAATTCTTGGTGGTTATTTCTGCAAGTGCAGCACTGACATCTTTTAATACCTGAGCAATTTGTTTTTTGGCAACTGTTTTTAGATCTGGAAGTCGAACCCTGGTGGTTGTTTGGTTCATGTGCTCAGTTATTTTTTGCTTTCGTTCTTGTTGCTTTTCTGTTAAACAGCGTTTGGATTTTTGTGGTGAAGGCAAAGGGGAGGTTGCCTGGTTTTGATTTTGAAACAGTTCAGCAACAGTGGCATCCTCTATTTCCAACACCTCCTCCACCTGCGCCTGAGCAACTGCTTCAGTTGGTGGTAATTCTTCTTCCATGTTTTGAGCCTGTGTTGCTCTTTGCAGTTCTTCCAGCTCAACTCCTGTGAATACTTTATTTCTTATTATGAATCTTCTCTGGTCTGCTAGCCTTTGTTCTGTTATTTCTGTATCTGGATGCTTCTCTTTCCAAATTTGGTACATTCTTTTTAAATAACCTCTTCTAGTTGGACTAGACTTGTAATAGCAGATCATTATTTCCTTGTTGGCATTTTCCGTATTTTTTTTTTTTGGTTAACCGACGTTTCTTCCCGTAACTTTGCTGTCTTCAGCCCTGGTTGCTCAACTGAAGATCCTGAGTCCTGTTGCCCACTTGCCACCAGATGTCCAGGGACTCCAGCACCTGGCGTGGTCCTTGTTGACCCAGGTGACGACCGATCCGGTATAGATTTATTAAAGTTACGTCTCACCATATTGTTGATGGGAGAGGCACTCTTTGTCTGGCTCCTCTGGTGAGACCTGTCCAGTATGGTTGGACCTCTGGCATAGCTCTCACCTTCCTCAGAGCACAGAAGCCCCACAACCACGCCAAGGTAGTGCCTCACTGGGGGTATTATTATTATTAATATTATTATATTTTATTTCTATACCACCTTACCATAGTGCAGGCCGTGGCTGGTTGCCCCTTTTGGGGGACCAAGTAGGAATCTTTTGGCTCCCAATGAGTTGGCCTATGTTGGGGGTCTTTTTTTGCCGAACTTGCTCTGTTGTCTCTTAGGCAGTTAGGCATCGCAGGAACAGTGCAACATAAATGGGCAGTGTAGGGTGCTGAGCACCTTAAAGCATGCATCTGGCATTAGGAGGAGTCCTTGGAAGTCCTTAGGAGCTTTACAACTCTGGGAGTGATGGCTTGGGTCTTCCTCCATCTTTCTAGGGCATCACCAACTTTAAAGGGTTTTATGGTTTGGGGCAGTGATCCCTGAGGCAGGAGTTTTGACAATGAGTTGACTAAGATGGCAGCATCAACCACAGGGGTGTATCGCCCATTGCGCTTCGGTAGACTCACTGTGGATGGCGAGTCTCTAGATTCTGCACTATAGTGGGTGGAGAGCCACTCCTCCTCCTTTGTTCAGAATAACTTGAATAAAGTTGTTGCCCTATTAACTCCATTTACTAGTCTCGTGTCTTCATGGGATCTGGGTGCAATACCACAGTTCCCTGTCTCAAAAGGGCTCGTGATCTAAAATGGAAACATAAAAGGTCCATTCGGTTTCCAGTACTGACAGCAATAAAATAAAATAAAATAAAATAAATGCAGAAGGTCACTTGTGGGAGTGAAGCTCCCTTGTATGATTGGGAAGATAATGCTGAAACTCTACCACAAGGATTCTCAACCTTGGGTTCTCTGACATCGTTGGAATACAACTGCATCATCCCCAGCAACATCTGAGAACACAAATTTGAGAACCCCTGCTATTTAGTACTGGGGCTATATAGTACTAGTGCTATATGATACTTCATAATGTGTATATTCAAAGCAGCATGAGTGAAGTACAGGCATGCCATACAACCCTTCTGCCGCTCCTACCCACTATAGCCCCCAGTCCTCCCCCCAGAATCCTTTCTTGAGGGTTGGAGAGCTGGTCTTGTGGTAGAAAGCATGACTTGTCCCCTTAGCTAAGCAGGGTACACACTGGTTGCATATGACTTGATGTGTGAGATATTCCCCTCAGGGGATGGAGCTGCTCTGGGAAGAGCAGAAGGTTCCAAGTTCCCTCCCTGGCTTCTCCAAGATAGGGTTGAGAGAGATTCCTGCCTGCAACCTTGGAGAAGCCGCTGCCAGTCTGTGAAGACAATACTGAGCTAGATAGACCAATGGTCTTACTCAGTATATGGCAGCTTCCTATGTTCCTATGTTAGATCTGCACCTGTGTACATTGTACACAAATTGTACAAGTGTTGAACATCACGTGAGAATAGGGTTCAGTTCTCAGCTGCTATTAGCAGACAGCACTGCATGGCCCTCTGCTTTGCTTTTCCTGGGCTTTTCATTAGCTGAAGACATGCCTCTTTGCCTTCTGAACCTCTGCCCCAACCATCTTCAAAGCGACGATCGTATTACTTGCTCAGATTATGGGCACAGCTATGTATATAGGATGAGTTATATGTGCACTGGAGAGGCCTCATCTGTGTAGAAGAGGTTTTTCAAAACCAGTGCACATTGGAAAAGCAACGCTTTAAATAATAGAATAAAAATCCCAGTTCAGTTTTTAATCAAATTGTATTACTTGGCCCTATTTAAAACTCACATAAAAACAGAATAGCTTCCTCCAGACTCTATATCCACTTAGTGTTATTCTGAGAAAGGAGTAGGCAGAAACCTCAAAGAAATCCTCAAAAGATGCAATCTGTACAGCTGTTTTATAACCTGGCTGAATGACGGCTTGAAACATCTTTGGCTTCCATTTCTGGCATACTTAAGATCCTGATCAAAAAAAGCTTACCTGAACCAACTGTACCAGCCTATTGTCCTCTCTCCCAGCCCACGCATTCTTGATAGTAATTTAGAACATTAAGTAATTGCCCCAGGGGCTGCTGTGAGACTTTCAAAAATCCACTCCGAAGCAAGGGAGACAAAAGCAAGGGAATGAAATCCAATTGTACCAGGCCAGTAGACAGATGGGGCCCACTCTCTAATGCCATCCGGTCTATTCATGGCAGAATCTTCGGAGCGCAGCAAGGTTCTAGTCCTTACAATATCAGCACCACTGACAACAATACTAAAGGGGAATGGGGGAAGTTCTGAAGATCTGTACTCTGTGATGGCAAGTATGTTTACATTTCAAGCAGCTGGGGAAAGACTTTTGTTCAGCATTGCCTGTGCATGGTTTCTGTAGAGGTCTTCTAAAGTCTTTATAATCAGAAGATTAGAGGCCTGGGGGTAGAAAAGATGACACTGTCATCAAGGCAACTCTTGATCCCCTTACTTTTCTCTGGGATCAAAGAAGGGGATCCAGTATTTTTAGAGTTTGATAATAGCAGTGAATTTGACTGACATCCAGGGGTATGCACAAAACTGGCTGTCCCGGTTCAGTTTGAGTCCAAACTGAACTCAAACCACATCGGGCCAGTTTGGTTTTGCACCACTTGAGCCCCCCTGGATTCGGTTTGGGAGGGCGTTCACAAATTTTTAAAATCAACTTACTCCCTCTGGGGTAAGTCATGATCCAGGCCACACAGAGGCCCATTGTGCATGCACAGTGGCCTCCAAAATGGCTGCCGTGATGGAGGGCAGGCCTGGAATGGGCTCAAGAATGCCCGAACTAGGCGATTTTGGCAGTAATGGAGGCTGTCGTGGGGAGGAGGAACCTCCAGAGACCACCTGTAGCCATATATATATGGCTCCTCCAGAGACCACCTGTAGCTATATATATATATATATATATATATATATATATATATATATATATATAAACTTTGAACCCTCTGAACAGGTGGGGGGAGGTCGGCTTGATGCTGAACGGAAGGGGGTTCGGTTCGACATTGAGCCATCGAACCAAACCAGTTCTGTGGTGAACAGGTTCAGTTCTGGACCTGTTCACACATCCCTGACACCCAGACTAATGCCGCACTAGTTGAAACTTGTTGCACTGGCAGGCACATAGCTAGGGGAGAGAGGGTTTATGTTTGCCGTCTCCCCAGTAGCCCCTCGTGCACACCAGCCACACCCCCTGTGTGTGACATCACATGCAGGGGCATAGCCAGCAACTGGAAGGGCCTGTGTGGCCCTCCGGAGCTCATTTCCCAGCCGGCTTCTTTGTTGGCTGGGTGTTTTCTTAGTAGTTCTTTATCTTCCTCGCCCAAGGGGAGAATGAAGAAAACACCCAGCCAACAATGAAGATGGTAGGGAATGATGCCGGCCGGAGCTTGTGGGGGGTGACGTGAGCCAGGAGCTGGGTAGCTCCTGTTCTTTGAACCCGCCTGCCTGGTTGTAGCTCCGTCCCTGTGCACTAGCTAGTTCCAATAAGTCAGGAGCTTGTTTTCCAGACTAGTGCTGTGCCATGCCAGTGCAATAGCACGCCTCCTGCTGTGAAACCTTCTCCTCAGTCCAAATTTGTTGCAGAGAATGTTGAAAAGTTGTCTGGAAGCCACAGTGGTGACGTTTTAAAATGCCGCCTTTCCTTTCCTGGGAACACCCTATAATGCACCATGAAAGGAAGCAGTGTCATGATATTGCATCTTTTTCCTGGTGCATTGCTGGGAGTGGGGGATTGGTCACACCCTACAGTTACAAGGCACAGCCATTTCCACCCCACCCCACTGCATTACGTCATGACATTGCTCCCCTTCTTGTTGCATCATAGGGCAGTGATGAGGAAACGTGGCGTTTTGAGATGTTGCAGCTGCAGCTGTAGCTGCCAAAAGGTAGCCAGTTTCTTCAAAAAAGCTGGCTCTTCACTAAAGGTAAGCCCCACCCCTGCTAATTCTATTTAATACAATTCAGCATGGTAGTGAATCATTTCCCAATATTGGAGGAATCCCCACCCCCCTGAATTGTTTCTAGAGGAAAATGTTCCGGAAGAACATAGGAAGCTACCTTATACCGATTCAGACTCTTGGTCCATCTAGCTCAGTATTGTTTACACTGACGGGCAGCAGCTCCTCAATGTTTTCGGCAGGAGTCTCTCTCAACCCTACCTGGAGGTGCCAGAAAGTAAACCTGGGACTGGGACCATGGGCTAAAAGTCTTTCTTACAGAGCTCACATGTAGTCACCCATCCAAATGCAAACCAAGGTGGACCCTGCTTATCAAAAGGGGGTGATTGTGCTTGCTACTACAAGACCAACTCGCCTTCAATAGGGCTTGCATCATCTTGGACCTGATTACCGGTTTGATGTGATGCACAGCCCTAGTGACTATATCATCGGCTTCTAAGCAACCTAAGAACATAAGAACAGTCCTGCTGGATCAGACCCGGGGCCTATCTAGTCCAGCATCCTATTTCACACAGTGACCCACCAGATGCCTCTGGGGAGCCGAGAGGCAAGAGGTGAGGATATGCCCTCTCTCCTGCTGTTGCTCCCCTGCAACTGGTATTGAGAGGCATGGTGCCCACAGCCACCAGACTAGTCGCCCTTGATAGAGCTGTCCTCCATGAATTTGTCTAAGGCCCTTTTAAAGCCATCCAAGCTAGTTGCCCTCACCACATCCCATGCCAAAGAATTCCATAGATTAATTATGTGCTGTGTGAAAAAGTACTTCCTTTTTGTCAGTCTCAAATCCCCCAACCTTCAGTTCAGCAAGATCATCCCTTGACTACAGCCCCTCCACCCCCCAACATATATTCATTTTTCACTGGTAATAGGACGAAGATGGAGCAAATGTATGACATATCAAGAAGCAAATATTCTACCCCTTAGAAACAAGCATACAAACATACAAGCATATATCTAACCGGGACTCCATTTCTAATCTCTCACAGGCTGTATTCAGCAGCCAACAATAGAAGTTGACACGGCTTCTAAGGTATGTGAGTCAGCAGAACTGCCCTGCGTGTTATTGCAGGCATACATCACCCTGATGTGATTTCTGCTTGGTGCTTGGTAGTAGATATTAATGAAGCAATTAATAGAGTTTAAGAGTGATTTCCATCGCCAAGTGCTGAATCCAGCTGAGCCATTTTATTACGGCAGTGTCAAAACCACTCTCAGAGGTCCTGTTCGGTGTTGCCCCTCTCCCTTCCTGCAACTGCCATTGATTTCTTAAACTGTCATTTGCTCCTTTTGTAATTATGTTGTAATTAGAGTTGTCACCAGTTCTAGAATACACTGGGATCCGGCAGTGTACTTGAGGGTCTGTTGGTTTGGTTTTTCCAAAAGGACTTAAGCATGGAGAATGTAAAGGTAAAGTGTGCCGTCAAGTCAGTTTCGACCCCTGGTGCCCACAGAGCCCTGTGGTTTTCTTTTGGTAGAATACAGGAGGGGTTTACCATTGGGATTTACCACTGCCATCTCCCGCACATTATGAGATGATGCCTTTCAGCATCTTCCTATATTGCCACTTCCTGGTATAGTACCAGCGGGGATTCGAACCGGCAACGATTGTTAGTCAAGCATTTCCCTGCTGCGCCACTTAAGGTGATATGGAGAATGTAGGCAGGTTTAAAAGAGGATTGGACAAAGCCATGGAGGATAGGGCTATAGGAGGCTACTATCCTGGATAGCTGTATATTTCCATCAGCATCAGAGGGGCCATGCCCCCTGAACAACAGGTGCTAGGGAACACCAGCGGGAAAGGGTGGTTGTCCTTTCCCCCCTCTTTCCCCCACTTGCGGGCTTCCCAGATGCACATGGCTAGCCGCTCACTACATGAAGCAAGATGCTAGACAAGATGGGCCTTTGGCCTGATCCAGAAGGCCTTTTTCTTATGTTCTTATGATCATGTACTGGGGGAGGGAGAGGTGTGTGTTGGGGGCGGGGGTGGTTCATCTGTGAGAGGAGTGGAAGAACAGATTCTAATTTACGTTTACTTGGAAGTCAGCCCCATTGACTTCAGAGGGATTTTTGAGTAAATATTGCTATACCTCCTGTCAAACTGTTTGTTTGTCAAGTTGATTGTCCACTGATGTTTCCTCAATAGGAGGCTAATACTCAGGGGATGGTTGGCAATCCCTCTCTGTGTTGGAATGAAATAGCCTTCAAAGCCTGGAGAAAATGAGTCTCTGCCCCCACAGACAGAGGGAGAGGCAACAGTGACTGGCATCCTAACGCATGAAGGCATGCCGGTGTTGCTGAAGAGTTCCAAATAAATGGCAGCACTGGTGCTTGTCTGGGGCAGGGGTGGTTTTTTTGCTGGTCTTCCTTTCTCTCAGAAGTGTCCTGTGCCATATGAAAATATGTCCCCGATAGTTGTGCAGCCCTCAGGGACATGACTTTCATGTGACACAGAGTGTTCCTGGGGGGAAGATTTTAATGTAAACTGCCCTAAGCCACTTTTGGAAGGGCAGTATAGAAATCAGTCAATCGAATGAATGAATGAATGAAAATAATAAGATGCTGTTGCGGAGTCAGCTGAACCCATCTGCATGTCTCATGTAGTCCTCCCTATGTTGCATTAGGGTGTTACCCAGCAGAGTTTGTTGAAGGCACCTTCAGGTGAACTCTCTCTCTCTCTCTCTCATGTAAGGTAGTGAATCTTCTGCCTCGTAGGAATGCCAGCTCTGTGCCTCCAATAATGCCCTCATTCTTATGTGTGAATTGGTAAATCAAGCAAATATAAGGGCTTACCCAAAATGGCCAAGTAGGTGGGCAGGCCTGTTTCAATATTTTTCAGGGTGTTACATTTTTGGGGTGAAAACCTTTTGCCAGTGGCCAAAGCAGCACTCTTGGTCACCACTGGTTGGCAGCTGCCATTTCCTACACACACACACCTACACACACACACACACACACACACACACACACACACATATTCCCCATGGCATGACAGCACATCATCATGTAGCATCACTCTGAGAAGGGTTCTAGGGGGGAAAGGGATGTCTCCAATGGTAGCTGCCATTCCCACCCCACCTCCCCAGAATCCCGTTGGAATGATGGCATGATGTAGCATTGCTCTGTGGGAGAAGGCTGTCCCTAATGGTGGCTGCCATTTCTTTCCCAGAATCCTCTTGGGATGATGGTTTGGGTTGATGGAGCATTGCTCTGTGGGAGAACTGTGGTAAACCAATGGTGGCTACCAGCAGGTGGCTGCCTGGAGAATTGTTCTTGTTGAGAGGAATCTGCTGTCTTGTTGGGAGGAATCCGCTGTTGGGAGGAATCTGCTGTCACCACCACTGTAATGCAGGCAACAGTGGCCAGCAAGATATGACAAGGCAAAATGGATTCCACCCCTTCTTTTGTGGCCCTCTCAAGCACCCAAACTGTTCTCACTTGAGAACTTGTGGCCCAGCACTAACAAATATTACAAAAATACCATACAACTCCATTGCTCTCGCCTCCAAAGGAAACGAGACCTGGAGTGCTGTCCCTGGAACTTTTCACCACTAGATGTAGAGGGAGCACACATCAATATGCTGAGGACTGTGGTCTAAGTCTCCCTATTTTAGATTGTCATAAGTAGGGAGACACAGATAATGATTCTTCCCTCCATTGTCTCCCCAGGTATATTTATACAATCAGCCAGTTGAGTAAGAAGTTCCATCATCCATTTTTTAAAAATGTCAGTCTCTAGAAGCGTCTCGCTGGTGGGAAGGAGAAATTAAAAGAAGCCTCTCTTTCAGTGATGGTTATTTATTTCCACAATTAGCAGCTGAGTTCTGGTGCGGTGCCCAGAAAACCGTCCTCATTTGTCAGCAGTGTCACTTGGCACATAAGACGCTTGTAGGAATGGTGGATTAAGGCGGGTGATTGTGGGTGGTTTATGAAACTTTTTATGGGCATCTGTACAGCCAAGCCTTCAGAGAATCCTTTTAATGGGCTTGCCTGCCATACGAGACGGAGCGTTCCTCAATGGTTCAGAGCACCCGGAATAATCAGAGATTCGGCTGGCAATTGGTGTTGCTGGTAATTTAATTTTTCTGAATAAGTGACACATAATAAGAAACCATCACATTTTTATTGACCAGGTCAAGGCCAATGGCATTGCATGGGCTACATGGGGAATCATTTGGCTTCCTTTGAAAATTCTCAGATGTTTCTCTTTCAGAGGGACCCTGAAAATCACTTTGAATTTCACTTTTTTGACATGTTCTGCTAATTCTAGTTCTTAAACCCTAATGTCCATGCCTAGAATCACTGCCCAAGTTTCCCTCAGTGTTACACATTGCTGAAGACTTTACTCTGCCTTCTGTATGCTAGCCAACATCCAGATAGACTAGACTTGGAAAAGAATATTCTCCTGCATTATTCAGAACAGGAGAGAATATTTCAGAGAATTATTCTACCCATTCCATTAAATGCCTTGGAGAATATTCTTTTACAAGTCTAACCCAGACCAACAAAGCACATGCACAACGATCAAAGTTGCACCAGCACATGATGATTGTGTAGCTGAAGGATGTTTGAAGGTGCACACTTCTGCAAAAATTCCCTGTGAAACAAATGAGGAAAAGGCTTCACAACAGGAGGCACACATCTTTGTGGCACAAGTGCAAACATGTGTGCCCAAACAAGTGCAAACATGTGTAAACATGTTTGCACTAATGCAGCACTAGTCTGGAAGGCAAGGTCCACTGGCCAGCCCTGGCTAGCACAACATTCTGGCTAGCACAATATTCTTGTGTTAGTGCAACACTTTAGTCTGGATTTTGGCGGCTGCATTCATTCCCTCTACATTTATCTATCTTTCTCCAATGGACAAATCAGAAGAGAGTTTTTTTCTTTTGGTTAAAGATAGACTAGAACATAACCATCGTGCCATAATTTATTTGCAGTTCCACCACAGCTGGGTGTGTGAATTGGCAGTTGTGTGCTGCATGGCATGTTGGTGTGAATTTATGTGAATGCACATTAAAGATGAAATGTACTAGAGAAGAGATTTCACTTCTAGGGAATCTGGAAGTGGAAACCGAATCCTGAAGAATGACATCTTCAGCAAACCACACTGAATTTTTTAATTAAAGACATCACCTAAAGGCAAAAATAAGGACAAACTGGGGTCAGTGATTTACCAAGGGCATGGGTTAAAAAACAGAGACTTGGTCAATGTTCTTGGTTAATAGGGACAGTTTGAGCATATGGGATTGACTATACCCAGTAAAAATTGACTCAAAACCTATAGCCAAAAGGATGGAGCACATTTCAATGTAATATGAAAACCACCTGCAATAGGCAGCAAATTGCTTCATGAAGATGATTAATTACTATCACATTTAATTGCAAGATCATAGTTCAAAGTATCTCCAGGGGGCACTTTATTGGGCCTTTTGTTGGAATCCCCTTTATCTATCCATTTTTAACATGGTGTGTTTAATTGAGGGCGAAAGGTAGGAATTCGTTAATGGCTCCACTTCTCTGCAGATGCAACATGTGAATGGATAATGAAGAAAAATGGAATCATAAGTGTGCTTGGTAGAGCTCATACTTGTGGTGATCAAGGGCTGTAGAATTAGTTGGAGCTTATAGTAATTTTTTTCTAAATATGCCATTGTTTCTCAATCAGCTGGACTTAGTTTGCACTATTAAATAGAGGATGACACAGCAAAAGGAGAGAAGCCTTTATGGATTTAAAGGGATAGAAGCTAGGATCAGTTTTAAAACTGCCTGACTGATTTTGCTGGGCAGCTCTTGCAAGGGGGTTTTCTATTCTAGATGGTCATTTGTCTCACTTTTCCCCAGCTCCTGCAGTCCTTCCTGCTGGGCTCTTGTGCAGGATCCAGATGCACTGTATGGGCTTCTGAAGAATCCTACTTTCACTACCGTGGTTCACCATGGGGCTGCTGTGGAATTCAAAACACACTCTGACACTATTCAAAAGCAATGGATGCAGATGCAGGGATGAGGAAGAAGCCCATTCACAGCAACAGAGAAATCAATGAAAACACTGCTTCTGCATCCACTGTTTCTGAACAGCATTGGAGCTTGCTCTGAAGTCCACAGCAGCCCCAGGGCAGACCAATGTGGGGATGGTGGGCTGAGCATCATGTCAGTCACTGGACATAGACTGTTATGAGTGTAGAACATAACGTATGAATACGGTTTTTGAGAGGTTTCACTCTGGAATGGGAAAGGCAGGATATAAATCTTCAAAAAAATATACATTAAATACATAAAATGAATGATGTGTTGTCAATGACAAGAATCATTGGATCAATATAATACTCAGTGGCTTGTTGGAGGGGCCACTGAAGCTACAAAGGGGAAATTAATGTTAAACCATTAAGAGTACAAGAAACCTCATGTGTCTGCTAGAACTCCCAGTGAATTTTGTCACTGACATTGTCAAGATGTGCTCACAGATCAGACTGAAATACCCTGCCACCGCTGAGAGCTCTATAAACTCAGCTGCAAATGCCAACTCCAGCCTGCTCAGGTAATCAGCTGGTTTTCACAAATGCTTTATTCTAGCATTGTATCAGAAGGAAAGGCTCTTTGAGAGTTCCTACAACCAAGGAGAGACAGGAAACACATTGATTATGTTGTTATTGCTCAAATGGAATCGAGAAGATGGAGAGCTCAGCTATTAAAACTTTTGTGGCACTTTCTCAGTCCTCTTGCATTGCCAGTGATTGCTGGTGAAATCCACACCAGAATGTCAAGAAATTAAATGGCCACATGGAGTTTCTGGGCAGTCCTGACAACAGAGTGGAGAAAGCCAAAAGAGGGGAAAAGAGGTCCCTGCCCTAATGGAATTTGATGGAGGTGAGCTTTGGGACTGGGATACCAATCCATTGATTGATCAAGCAGATCACTAATTATTTGACTGCAATCAGATATTGTCAGTTGAGTGGTCAGTGCATCAGTGAATATTTGGTCGCAGTCAAATATTATGAAATTTATGAAGTCAAAAACAGCCCTGTGTAAGTAGTGTTCGACATCTTTATCGCCTCATGAGATCATCTGACTGCAATGGCAGGAGAACTTCTTGCAAGGGATTAGAGAATCTCCCCCATGACTTAGAAGCAGATGTCCCCCTGCCCAGAAAATCTAATCTGTCTTCTCTTAGTTTAAGCTGCATGGACCTCTCAGACAGGGGAGTATCCAGGGTAGGGCAGGCAGGGCATGTGCCCTGGGTGCCACGTGAAGGGGGGGCGCCATTTCTTAAAATTTTAAAAAAAAAATTAAATGGCTGCCGAAAACAAAATGGCCACTGTGCATGCTCAAATGGCCTCTGTGAGGCCCTAGGCCATACCAGGCCTCACAGAGGCCATTTGAGCATGCGTGGCAGCCATTTTGTTTTCAGCTGCCATTTTTTTTAAAAAAAGATTATTTTCAAAAACGGCCACCGCATATGCTCAAATGGTCCCTGTGAGGCCCTAGAGGCCAGCGGGGGGGGGAGGGGAAACCTTTGCAGAACCCCCCCCCACGGCCTTTAGGAAGCCCCCCAAAGGGGCTACAGGTAATTTTTATTTTTTTAAAAAATTAATATAAGTCACTGTAATCATATTCAGATATGTGACTTGTATGTGACCTTCAGACTTGTATTTTTCAGCTGATATTATGGTAAAGTTATCTGAAAGATGGGTGTCAGATATTTGGACAGGGGGCACAATTTCAATGCTTGCCCTAGGCGCTATTTTCCCTAGATACACCTCTGCTCTCAGATGTCCAGAGAGGCCTGGGCCACTTCCTGCTTTTGGGCCCTGCCCCCAGGCACATTTTGGTCCAGTAGAGATGCACATAGAAACAAGCTGCTAAACTTATCAAATGCCCAAATATTTTAACAAATGCCAAAATGTTTAACAAATTTAAGGTCCCCTTTGAGCTTGAAGCCCAAGCCGAATGAGCCAAATTTGCTTGAAGCCTGGCTCCCCCCGGTTGGCCTTGTGCATGACCTAGGTTCGCTTACTGGTTTGTGTTGTAATTGCACAGTGTTCAAGACTCAGGATCACTCCCAATTTTTTTTTTATTTGATTGCAATTACTGCATTTGCTGTGAGCAGGGAATGTAGCATGATCTTCCATGGACTTTTGTGAATCCTCTGGAAGGAACTAGAGACTTCTAGTAGGCAATTGGTTCTAGAACTGCATTTTCTAACCATTGTGCTGCAAGACACTCGGTGGTAGGGATGTGCTAACTGAGTCAGCTCCAAAAGTGGGGAGTTTGAACTCCCCTCCTTTTGGGACTTACTCATCCTATAAAGCACCTGGAAAGATTTGCCCCTGGTGCATATGGCATATAAAATTAATTAAATTATGTATATTTTTAATGTAAGCGTGCCTCAATATTTAAAAAGTTGGGAAACACGGTTCTAGAAGGCAGTAGGATCTAACTGGCATAATGATCTCCATTCCTAATAAATGAATTCTTTAGATACTAGTTTGTTACTTGACAATACTTCATGATATGTCAGTAACCAGTTGGCTAATGTTTGAACTGTTTCTACAACACTCTCTTTCAACATACACCACAAACATGTATCGGTTTTATACCAGTTTAACTTTCATGACTTCTCCTCAAGAATCTTGTAACTCTGTAAGGCAGGGCTTCTCAGACTTGGGTTCCCAGAGGTTGGTGAACTACAACTCCCATCATTCTCAGCCACCATGGCCTTTGGCCTTTGGCCATGGTTATGGTTGCCACCAGCTTGTCTGGAGGCAAATCAGGGCCGGGCCTTCTCTGTGGCTGCCCCAGGGCTCTGGAATGCACTTCCTGTCAAATAAGAGCTTATCTATCTCTGACTGCCTTTTAAAAGACCCTTAAGACACACCTGTTTTCTCAGGCTTTTAATTAAAAATAATTTTAAACTGTTTAATGGTTTTACACTGCGAATTGTTTTTAATAATTTTTATTCTGTGGAAGTACTTTAATTGTTTATTTTATTTTTATATTGTACTGCCACCACATGCCACATCCCGGTCTCAACCCCGGTGATCACCAGCCCCGGTGATCTTAAGCTTCACCACTGCCCCCAAGTAGACTTTTGTATTTTTTCTGGCTATATCTACTAAAACAGCCTTGTAATCCTCTGTCTCATTCAAAGCTAGTTAGGGTGGAAAGGCTCCTAAGCATGGGGTGGAGAAACAGACAGAAGCTACAAATTCTTAACTTCCAAGCAAAGAGATTGTTCCTTCAGTGGCTTTGGGAATGATTCAGTCCTCCAAAGAGTCACAACTCTCCCAGTGATTTTTCAGCTCTTTTTCCAGCACTAGCTCTGATTCTCTCTGATTCTGACAGCAACTTGCACTCCTTGAACTCCTCCTTCACTTGGACTCTTCAGCTCTCCAACTTGCATTCTCTAAAAAACTGCTGAAGTTGCCTCTTTATATTCTACTTTCCCCCTCCAAATTTTTTCAAACAAACCAATCAGAACAACTCAAGTTCCCTCCATTATTTAAAAACATATTCAATCATATCAAACCCTCTCTTCCCTCCAAAATTAAACCAGTACAATTCTTCTCCCTCCAAAACCAAACTGTAGAACAGGAGCTGTGAACCTTTTGACCCCTGCACAGCTTTTTAACAAGGGGAGTAAGCAAAGCAATTGCAATACAGAAATCTTATACACAAAAAGAGGAGGTTCAAGCCTCATTCCTTCACAGATAGTATATAAAGGTGGTATTTAAATATGAAAGATAGATAGATAATCTTTTTATCACCCTCAAAAATTCCTAGGGTTATTTGGAAGAAGCCATGATGGTTAACAAGTTTTAAATTAGTAAGTGTACCATATTGATTAAAAGGAAAACAGCCAGTCAAAGTATAGCGACCAGTCATACACCATATATGGCCCATGCACATGTGCTAAAGTTGGAACTGGATCTGACCTAATTGCATCTGATGCCAAAAATATCAATTCAGAGTCTTTTGGGACCCTCTGAAATTCGGGGTCAGAGTCAGGATTGGGGTCTGGGAGAGATTAAGGGTGGGACTACTTAAAAAAAACTTTTAAAGGTTACCGTGGATACTCACTGTGAACCCAGAAGAAAGCTGACATAAAACCAGAGTTGCAGGGGAACCGAGCTAAAGGGAAGTTACCTCACACCAGAGAATCACAAGAGAAACCTGAAAATGACTGGCAGCTGCAAATGTGAGTGAAAAATGGGCTTTAAAACTTGGGTTGGGTTTTTTTAAGATTGTTGAGAGTTTTTAAAAAGATGCAATATGAACAGGCAGGCAGGCAGGCAGGCGGGCCGATAGAGGGCAGGTGATGAGTCTCTCCCCGCCTGGTCCCCTGCCCACCTCCATCACTTTAAAAAGTGATTTAAAAAGCAGCCACAGTCACTTAAAAACAAACAAACCCAAGAACCTCTCACCTGTGGTTTTAAAGTTTTGGGTTCAGACTCTCTCCAAACTCCACTGAACCTGGTAAAATTGGATATGGTATGATTTTACCAATCCAATTTTGCACAGGCCTAATGAGCAAACAAACAAACAAACATAAATTAATGCACATGAATTATTTTCTGAAGATATGCCCTTCTCCCATTTAAGGCTTGTCTGCAGAAAAATGCTTAGGGATCTGCAGAGAAAGGGTTGCTACTTCAGACATACACCATGTCACTCTGTGTGTTTGTGGTTCCTCCCACCACAAAGTGCGATGCCTGCAGCTGACAATTAAAATAAGTGACATGGCTGTGTCTTTAAAAGAGAGATCTATGGAAAACTAAAGGATTGTCTGTCAGTCGGGAGGGGTGGTGAAAAATGGAAGCCTCGGCTCGTTGAATGGATGAGTGGGAAGAATTCTTGTCCGTTCCAGCACCCAAAGGGATAAACCCAATGATAGCCTTCTCAACTGCTTAGTAGATAATGCATGTCCTGTTTGGATGCTAGTAATGTGTTTTTTAGTTCTCTCTATCTGGGAGGAATGAATCAAATATGAGGAGTGCTGGAAACATGATTTTCAACCCATTGCTTTTGATTAAGTGCTTGAGCATGTGGGTTCTGAGACTTGCAATAATACTAATGGGGCATAAAGAGGACATGCCTACATTTGCCCAAATGCCATTATCCTGGAATAATAATAATAAAAGAAACAGCAGATGCAATATGTCCACTGTTAACCTTTTCATTGCCGTCGCTTCTGATGGAAAATGTGCGACACCCTCATCCCTCCCAGCCCTGGTGCTCCCCTCAGATATTATGTTGGGCTTTGCTGGGAAACTGTGAGAGACAGCTTAATTTCTGAAGAATTGGGGTGGGAATGGGGTTGAGAGCTAGCGGGCAATAATGTTGAGCTGACAAACTATGTAAAATATTAAATAATAATAATAATAGGACTCAATGTCTGGATAAAACAAACCGGTCAATAACACCTGTCTGACTGTGTAAACAAGAAATAATATATCCTTACTAACAAAGTGCTGATGTTTGTAAGATGAATGGGTACTGCGAATTAGTTGCAGACTAACGCAGTACCGGCACTCACATGGGGTGTGTGAGTTTTGATTACCTCCCCTTTCCTTGTAAGTTCTCCATCATGCAAAAATATGTCTCTGATGACCACACAGCCTTCAGGGACATATTTGAGGGTGTCAAAGAATGCTTCAGAGGAAAGGAGAGAGCAATGAAAACTGTGATTATTATGTTCTCCTTTGCTACTGAGTGCCATTTTTAAAACCCACAATATGCTACAGTGAGGGCAAGAAGCACTGGTCTCACTCTGATTTGGCTTCAGATATCATTATATCGTTAAATATCATTGGCTATGAGTTGTCTTGAAGCCACACCAGAGAGAGAGAGCAGGAAGGACAATGAACAGGTGCTTAAAGTCTGTGAACAGCCTAGCCTCTCCTTTTTAACAGACTTTTAGCGCCTGAAATGCATGCATACTCATATGCACCAGCCAACATGATGTAGTGATTAGAATACTGGAGTAGGACTTGGAAGACCCAGGTTGAATCTCCACTTAGCTCTAAAACCCACAGGGTGACCTTGGACCAGTCACTCCCTAGCAGCCTAGCCTACCTTACACGATTGTTATGAGGATAAAATGTGGAGGTGGGGGTCATTCATGAATTTCATCCTGAGTTCCTTGGAAGGGAGGAAGCCACCCAATGGTGCAGTGGGGAAGCATCCTGCCTAGAGAGCAGGAGGCTGTTGGTTCGAATCCCTGCTGGTGTGTTTCCCAGAATATGGGAAACTCCTATATCAGGCAGCAGACATATAGGAAGGTGCTGAAAGGCATTATCTCATATTGCATGGGAGAAGGCAATGGTAAACCACCCCTGTATTCTACCAAGAAAACCACATAGCTCTGTGGTTGCCAGAAGTCGACACCAACTCAACGGCACAATCTTTCCTTTTCCTTTTCCTTGGAAGAAGGGTGGGATAAGCATATAAGAAATTTGTCATATCAGGAATAATCATGGAAGAGAATTCCCTCCCATATAAGAGGATGTGCTCCTTTAGAACATAAGAAATGGTGCTTATTATTTACAGTTTTTATAAATACTTATATAAAAAATGTTTTATAGACATGTAGATGTAGATATATATTTACTAGATGAATTAGAGACATTTTTTTCATCCAGTCAATTGACTAAATTAAATGATTGATGAAAATTAAGTATTTCAGCCTTGGTTTTGGTGAAGGGAATGTTTCCTGAAAAATCCTTTGATTATGAGAATATTCCGTTCTTTGAAAATTCTTTCCCCTATCTATTGCTTTGTTGGCACTCTCTTCCCGCCACCCCACCCCCGGTTACTGCTTCTTTTTTCTACCTAGATTAATCACATTGGTGATCCCAACCAATCAAGGATCATGTAGTGAAAGGGAAGACATCACACTGATATAACTGATCAGATCAGTGGTGTAGCAATGATGAGGCAGGCCCTGCCCCTGGGTTGAGATTTGGGGCAGTCCCCATTGCTGTTGCTGTCATCACTTACCACTAACGTGCCACTTGCCACTCACCTGTTGCCCAGCCAACCCACTCGGCTCCCCTTTTCCCCTTTGCCAGGTTGGGCTGCATCGTAGTCTAATGACATCACTGTGTTGCTGCGAGCAGGTGTCATCTCATTATTAGACCATGTTGTGGCTGGCCAAGGGAAGCAGGCTGCATGGGGGGCATGTGACCAGATGGCTGGAGGGGGCTGCAAAGGCAGGTGGGGCCCTTGCCTGGCAGCAGCAACAGAGGGGGCAGAGCAACGGGATTGGTTGCCCAGTGTCCAAGCACACCAAGAGGCAGATCATGGGGGGTGAGGGCAGGGGGGTGACCCGCTGGTGTCCCCTAGAAGTTGCATGGACACTGGCAGTCCAGGGACCTTTGTCCCCCCTGCTCCATTATATTTATGCACCTGAATTAGATGTGGTATTTGTATGTGACGATAGGTTGTTTCCAAAGGAAGTCAATCATGTCTAAGCTTGATTATTTGTTTGTTTGATTTCTATACCACCCTTCCAAAAGTGGCTCAGGGTGGTTTACATTAAAATAAAAACCACTAAAATCAATTAATGAATTAAAAACAGCTAGAATCGATTACCTTAGGGTTACCTTAGAGAGCGCCTTCTTCTGTATGATCCCCATCACATGTTGAGGTCATCTGGAGAGTTCTGTCTCCAGTTACCACCAGCACGTCTGGTGGCGACTCAGAATCAGGCCTTCTCTGCAGCTGATCCTGGCCTACAGAATGTGCTCCCGAGATATATCTGTAGTTTGGGCTCGTTGTTGGTCTTCAAGAGAGCCCTAAAGACTTACCTTCCAAGGTTTCTAAATTGTTTTTAACTATTTTTAATTGGTTTTGAATCATTCTGAACTGTTTTAGATTAGTTTTTATATTGTTTTAACCTGTTTGTTTTAAATGGTGTTTGTTCTTGTATTTTACTTGTTGTGTACCACCCAGAATCTTTGGAAGGGGCGGTATAGAAATGTAAATAAATAAATAAATAAATAAATAAATGTCATTACCCAAAATTCTAACACTGTGTTTTCACTAAGTGTGTTGCTTGCATTCCAGACTAGTATTGTACTAGTACAAATGTGTTTGTGATTCCACAATATGGTGCACAACCTGTGACAGGCCTCACATATTTTGCCTGGAGCTTCTGCACATTAGCGCAAAAGTGAATAAATTCGCATAGCTACACAGTCTTTTTGCACTAGCTCAACTTTGTTCATGGCACAGCATTATTCAAGATGTTGACCACTGAGATCAGTGAGACAAGCCTGTTGTGGCTAACTTAAGCCATGAACTTCAGTGACTAACTTGCTTTGCCTACAACCCCACATCACTAAAGGCAAGTGAATTCAGGAGAGAAAGTCTGTGCAAACAGGACAAATGTTTTCCTTGCTGGGATAATGGTTGAAAGAAGAGGGCTTCTATTTTGACACTCCCAAAAATGTTCCTGAAAAATCCATGATTCGTTGCTGTCCAGATCCTGAAGGTTCCTTTTGAAATGGGCAATGTGGCTGTCTTGCTAATCGGGGGATACATTTAAACAATCTGCATGAGTTGCAAATCAGTCAGCTCTTCTACTGTTCCTCGTAAAGTATTTGCAGAAGCGGGGCGGTGGGGAGGAACAGAGGGGGGAGGGGAAATTCCACGACAACTCACTAACGCAGTCCTTGGTGTAAATCAAACATTCCCTGTCATGTTGATGGCTTATGTTAGTCTAATGTATTTTATATTACTCAAAAGCATTGAAACCCTGCAGCTTTCCTCATATAGGCCGTTATGTGGTTATCATTAAATTGTCTTGCAAAAGAACATTATCGGTAATTATAGCAGACACTAAAATCAAATGATCAGTCTGGGACCTTTAACACCAAGAGGAACCATTAGAAGTTAATCAAATAAAAGGATGAGAATAATTATGTTAGGATTAAGCAGTAATATGCCAGAAGTTACACGTTGCTGCATATGTATCTTGACGCCCTAGCTTTCCTGCATTGGAATTTGTTGCGTTTTTTTATATAGTGCATTGGCAGAGATCATAAATGACAATCTTTTCCATCCCACACACACCGTGTCACACAGAGATTTAAGAGTTCACAGGAGGTTCAGTTCCAAAGAGTATCCAAAACCACCCCTCAATAATTAGGAAGACTGGAATAATAGCAATAAAATGTGCACAAAATGGGTGTAATAAAACCTGAATCCATTGGTCAATGGAGCAGAAAGTGATGATAAAATTGGCTGCAACTGGCCTACGTGGAACTTACATAAGAACAGCGCTGCTGGATCAGGCCCAAGGCCCATCTAGTCCAGCATCCTGTTTCGCACAGTGGCCCAGCAGATGCCGCTGGAAGCCACAGGCAGGAGTTGAGGGCGTGCCCTCTCTCCTGCCATTACTCCCCTGCAACTGGTTAACTTAACTCCAGCACAGCCATCACTCCAATGGCTGCTGATGGTGTCTATCTTATGTTTTATTTTCTGAGCCCTTTGGGGACAGGGAGCCATCTTCTTTATTTATTTTTATTTCTCTATGTAATCTGCTTTGGGAACTTTTGTTGAAAAGGGTATATAAATATTTGCCATCATGGTAAAACTAAAGTGTGCCATCAAGTCAATTTTGACTCCTGGCGCCCACAGAGCCCTGTGGTGTTTTTTGGTAGAATATACAGGTGAAACCCGGAAAATTAGAATATCATGCAAAAGTCCATTAATTTCAGTAATGCAAATTAAAAGGTGAAACTGATATATGAGACAGATGCATTACATGCAAAGCGAGATAAGTCAAGCCTTAATTTGTTATAATTGTGATGATCATGGCGTACAGCTCATGAAAACCCCAAATCCACAATCTCAGAAAATTAGAATATTACATGGAACCAAGAAGACAAGGATTGAAGAAAAGAACAATATCGGACCTCTGAAAAGTATACAGTGTACTGTGCTTGACTGGCCAGCAAACTCGCCTGACCTGACCCCATAGAGAATCTATGGGGCATTGCCAAGAGAAGGATGAGAGACATGAGACCAAACAATGCAGAATTGCTGAAGGCCGCTAATGAAGCATCCTGGTCTTCCATAATACCTCATCAGTGCCACAGGCTGATAGCATCCATGCCACGCCGCATTGAGGCAGTAATTGCTGCAAAAGGGGCCCAAACCCTGAATACATATGCATGCTTCTACTTTTCAGAGGTCCGATATTGTTCTATTCTTCAATCCTTGTCTTCTTGGTTCCATGTAATATTCTAATTTTCTGAGATTGTGGATTTGGGGTTTTCATGAGCTGTACGCCATGATCATCACAATTATAACAAATTAAGGCTTGACTTATCTCGCTTTGCATGTAATGCGTCTGTCTCATATATCAGTTTCACCTTTTAATTTGCATTACTGAAATTAATGGACTTTTGCACAATATTCTAATTTTCCGAGTTTCACCTGTAGGAGGGGTTTACCATTGCCTCCTCCCGCACAGTATGAGATGATGCCTTTCATCATCTTCCTATATCGCCGCTGCCAGATATAATACCAGCGGGGATTTGAACCAGCAACCTTCTGCTTGTTAGCCAAGCATTTCCCCACTGTGCCACTTAAGGTGATGTCATCGTGCTAGCAAAGTTTTAATTAATATTAAAATATCCTGCCTTTCAACTCTGTAATGAAGTGCCCAAGGACAACTTCATTAAAGTAATCCATAGAACAATGCAAATAAGTAAGCAACAATCCTAAAAGCAGAAACATACTAAACAAACAAAAAAGAAGGAACAGCAAGCAGAAATCTGAATAAGAAGAATTAAAAGTGAGTGTCTTGATAAAAGGTGACATAGATATATAATTCAAAAGTACCGCCAAACAAACAAATAAACAAACAAAAAGTTTAGTTTCCATTGAAAGGTGTTTTGGCTAGATATTGCATGGTAAAATATCCCATAGCTTGGATGACACTTTGGAGAAGGCCCAGTACTACTGCTATTGCCACTCCTGTGTTACTAGCAATGCTTTTCTGCTGACTCCAGGAGCCTCCCTGCTTATTTCTGAGTCCCCAGGCATGGGAATCTCACTCATGACATAGGAAAATAGGAAGCTGCCGGATACTGAGTCAGACCATTGGTCTATCTAGTTCAGTATCGTCTTCACAGACTGGCAGCGGCATCTCCAAGGTTGCAGGCAGGAATCTCTCTCAGCCCTATCTTGGAGAAGCCAGGGAGGGAACTTGAAACCTTCTGCTCTTCCCAGAGCGGCTTCATCCCCTGAGGAGAATATCATGCAGTGCTCACACATCAAGTCTCCCATTCAGATGCAACCAGGGCAGACCCTGCTTAGCTATGAGGACAAGTCATGCTTGCTACCACAAGACCAGCTCTCCTCTCCTAAGATGCTCAGGAGCCTCGTGGGATTGTGAGCCCTCGGCTTGTGGCACAAAGAGACAGGTCACTTAGTGTATCATGAGCCAGTCACCCCTAGATTTGGCCCCTAACAAGCAAATTGAATGAGAGGTGCAAGCCACCCCCCTCTGGTGGGACCCTCTAAGTCGACATAAGAATTTAACTGAAAGCAAGTTTAAAAAAAAATAATAATAACATTTTTATTATTTTATCCATAATATAAACAGAAAAACATAAGAAAAATAGGAATAACAGAAAAAAGAAAAAAACAAGACATGATCAAACAATAGTTACAAGGATTCTCATTACAGTCTGTTTACTTCGACCCGAGTTCTTTACATTACATTTCTCCACACAAAGAAACGAAATCTCATATGAGGAACCAAACCCTGTGATATATTATATTGAATAAACGGTTCCCATGTCTTAGAAAAAGAATCTTCAGATTTGTTCTTAATATATGCAGTAATTTTGGCCATTGAGGCATAATCCCAAAGTTCAAGATACCAATCATCAGATGGAATCAGATATTTTTTCCACCAAGAAGCATAGAGGATTCTTGCTGCTGTTATCATATATAAAGAAAGTTCAGTGTATCTTGCTTAAATATATGGTTTAGTGATATTTAACATAAAAAATCTCCCGGGGGGTGGGGGCTGGAATCTATATACAAGATTTGCTCCATCTTCAGATGTACTGTTTTCCAAAAATTTTGAGCTTTTTTACATGTCCACCACATATGATAAAAAGTACCTTTCTGTTCTTTACATTTCCAGCAATTCCCAGTGTATTTATTGTTCATCTTCGAAATCTCTGCTGCGGTAATATACCAGCATAGGTACATTTTATACAAGTTTTCCCTCAAGGTACTATTCACTGTAAATTTTATGTTCACCTTCCATTGAAATTCTCACTGTTGCATCTCTATTGTTCTGTTAAAATTCTGCATCCATTTTATCATACAGTCTTTCACCTGTTCTGATCCCAAGTCATATTTCAGTAGTAATGTGTGTATGACCCAACAAATGCTCTGAGTTCTTTGTTATTAGAGTTTCAAATTCTGTCAAGTCTTTCAATTTTTCACCTTTCAATTTTCTTTTTTCAATTTTCAAGTCTTTCAATTTTCCACCTTGTTTCCATACTTCTTCTTGGATTATACTGTTAATCTGTGAGTACAATAGCCAGGAAGGATGTTCATCCCACTCTTGACTTAAACATTGAATGGATTTCATTTTTGATCTTCCTACCATAAGACTTTGCAAATTGTATGCTCTCCATTGATCAAATTGTTTTGCATGTTTTTCTCCATGTAAATACATATTCAATATTAAGACTATAGGCAACAATGCCAGACTGATCCTTTGTTTATACTTGCCCCATACCTTTAATAGGCTGTACCTAATTGAATGATTTTTAATTTCTACATCCACTTTCTTTACCGCTGTCCACGAATATCTATGTAGACCATTAGTCATATCTGATCCTTCCATATTTGTAACCCATCTATATGGGGCTTTGATACACTCTGCAATCCATGTTAAACAACTGGCATGGTAATACAGTTTCAAGTCCAGGGTGGCTAATCCTCCACGTTCTTTTTGCATCTTGCATAATCTTAAATTTCACTCTGGGCATGTTAACTCACAGTCAAGGCTACTCTGCACTCAGAGTGAAATGCCTCCAGTCCCCCTCCTCTGCAACTTAATGAGCTTGATGCACCCATTAACCCTGCAGGAAGGTGCAGATAAGGCTAGTTAAGGCAATTCTCCTCCATCACAAAGGAAGGCTGAGTCAGCAATAAGGACCTTCTGGTGTACCCATCAAATTGACTACTGGGTTATCGGACTTCACTGTCCATGCAAAGTTTCCCTTTATACGTCAATGCACTCTTATTTTCATGACAATAAGCTGGAAGCCTCAGCTATTCACACACTGCTACACTCAGGAAGAGCAATCAGGAACAATGGGATCCATGCTGGTTCCGCCCAACACACCTGCTCAGCAGAAGAGAGCAACTGGAATGTTGCCCCAGGACAGTGGCAGCTGGTGACCCCTGAGACTGGGTGGGTGCCAGGCAGGTGGGCAGAGCCAAAGTGGGTGGCGCAGGGGTGGAGCAAAACCCCCAAAACACAACAACACTAACTCCTGTGGGCATATAGGAAGTAAAACGTAAAGTTGTGCCCTCGAGTCAGTGTCAACTCCTGGCAACCACAGAGCTATGCGGTTTTCTTTGATAGAATACAGGAGGGGATTACCATTGCCTCCTCCCACGCAGTATGAGATGATGCCTTTCAGCATCTTCCTATATCACTGCTGCCTGATATAGGAGTCTGGGAAACATAGCAGTAGGGATTCTAACCAGCAACCTCTTGCTCCTTAGGCAAGTTACTTCCCCACTGCGCCATTAGGTGGCTATGTCATTCCAAGGAACATACCTGTAAAAGCCTCTGCACTCAAAGACACCCATTTTCAGACAGTTATAAAAACATGCCATGAGTACATGTTTTGGCATACTTTGAAAATGTTCTGTTGGTTGTTTTTTAAAGCTTAAGAATTCTCTCTCTTTCACACACACACACAGAGGATGGGGCTTCTCTCCCATGTGCAACACACACGCGGTTCATGGGGGTGGGGGGGAGAGAGAGCAACATGGTAGCTTGACCAAGGGGAGCAAATCACACACACACACACACACAACAAAGAGCGAAGGGTTTACTTACAAACAGCAAATGTTTTACTTCCCTTCTTGGCTGGAGAGAGACCTTCAGTGAGTCCAGCAGCCAGCTACCTGGGCTCTGCAGTCCCACACAAATCCAAAGAGGGGGAGGAGCACAAGACTCCAGGACAACCAATCGGGCTGGGAGGAAAGTTAACCCTTTCTTGACCGTCTGCTCCTGCCAATCTCCAAGGCCTGCCTGGAGAGCTTCAGGCTTCAACGAGGCCTATACATAGGCCTCTCTGGAAGCCTGGCCCACCTGCCACTTCTTACTATTTCAGAAATGCCTAACAGAGAGTTTTAAAATATTTATCGATCATTTCCCTCTCTCTTTTTACTTGTAACCCTGAATGCTTAGAAAACCATCTGTCTGGCTCTGCAACTTTGGTGTATTTAAAAATGCTAAAAACAAACAGACAAACAAAAAAACCCACCAAAACCCTCCACAAATTAAGTCAAGTTGTTATCTCCACATAGTACTAGCATGAGGGGCTTATAATTATTTCTCACATTTGCAGCCGGCTCTTTCCAGGGGCGGGAGGGGCCATGCCTATTCTGCTGTCCCGCATGAAGAAATTGGTGGGCTGAGTGAAAGCGGAGAACGGGGCGGGGGGGAGGGATGCGGCTTGGCAGGGCCCCAGAGTGCGTAACTAGGGAGGCGGGTGTAAAAAGCTGCTAAGCTACCCCTTCTGTTTTATAAATAAAACTGTCCAAATGATGACAGGAAATATCTGCAGACTGCAACTCTGGGAAGATTAGATTCCCAATTTGTGAAATGATGGTTTGTAAATCATGGCAGACCTGGCAGGAAATTAGTAATTATTGCAAGTTCATGATAATAAAAGCGCAAATAAAGCATGCATTGAGCAGGGGTGGCCCTTTCATGTGGTAGGGCAAAGTGATTGCTTCAGGTGCAGACCTGAGGAGAGCTGCAGGGGGCTACCAACACGTTTTGTTTTGTGTCGATGAGTTCCTTAAAGGCCCCCAAATGCACATTGCTAGTCATTGCTGCTAGCAATTACATAACTTCCATAATCTGGCAATTACGTAAACTTTACTTACATAATCTGAGGCTGAATAAACAAAATAAATGGTCTCTCTTCTCTCTGCAAGGCAGCTCCCACAGCACACTGTCCAAGAGTGAACAAAATGGCGATTGCCGCTCTCTTCCTTCCGAAGACCAGAACAAGGACTGCCCCCGGCCACACTGATTGCTAGTCAGAGGCAGAGGGAGCTGTCAATCAGGATGTTGTCTTCCTGATAGGGCTATTTGAATTCAGCCCATCTTTTGACAACAGAGGCAAGCCCTGGGATTGGCTCCTGCCTTATGAACACTGTTATGTGACACTGTCGCCCACTATATGTCAGCACAGCAGGCTTGCAAGCTACAGGCAGGGAAGTGCAGGGCTGCAGTGACTGAGTCAGTCGGACCTAAAATGGTGGCAGAGGACAGAATGGCTGACAATTATTATTGTTTTTGGACCATTTTTATTAGTTTCTTTGGACATTTTGGCCTTTGTGGGGGGGTGGGCATTGCCCACTCTGCCCTAAGAGAAGAGCCTCCACTGGCCCAGGACATGTTCTTGGGTATATCAAACTCCAATTCCATGATCCAGTGTGCTCCTTTGCGATCCACACACACCTTGGAGTCACCAGCAGCTTGGGCGATTTGCTGCCCACATGCCGTCACCTCAGGCTGTGTCCAGTTTTTTGTGCAAATTTCTGGATCGGATCTCTGGCCCAACCCAATCGGCCCAGTCTTCCTCGCCACAACTGGTTCCGCAGAAGAGGTACCCTCTTGGATTCATCTCCATCACCTAACCCCTCCAGTCTTCTCACCCCCGCTTTTGACTGAGCTGTCGCTGAGGAACAAGGTCCTTCGGTTGTTTGAGGAGCCCCGAGGTCTCTGCGCCAGTAGAAGCTCAGGTAATATGAACCTTTGCCCCTTGCTGGACCCATCTCTATCCCTTCTCCCTTTTCTTAAATCCAGCCACCTCCTTCTCTAATCCTTTTTCTCTAGCCTGCCTGGGAATTAATACAATTAGGACTTTAAGCTAAAACGCCTCTTTGTAGTTGAACATTCCTTTAATAGGATTGGTCTAATCACACATTTCTTTCCACTGTAACCCTACCTTCAATAAACTCTTCTTTTGACTTTTGAAACTTCAGCCTTGCCTCAGTCCAGTTATTTCCTGCGTCCACAACTTTTTGTAAATTTAATCTGACATGGAACTGTCCTACCCAGAGCTAATCTCCCCACACAAAGCCCAAACACAATCTTGGGGTGTTCACCAATCACCCCGGGGCAGTTTCATTAACAATTGCTATTTATATGTCTCTTTTTCACAACAACAGCAAAATAAAGTGCTTTTTGTAGAAAAAGAATAATAATAAGGTGGTGCCCTGTCCTCAAAGGGCCCACAGTTTGAAAGGAAATATAAGGTAGACACCAGCAACAGCAACTGGAGCGATGCTGTGCTGACTCTTAGCACCGGCCGGGCGTGTGCCGATGCAGCACAGAGGCTGCAGGGAACAGTTTTAATATTTTTAATATTGGGTTTTAAATGTTTTCAGTGTTTTAGATGTTTTAAATTGTTAATTGATTTGATGTTTTAAATGATTTTAATTGTAAACCGCCCAGAGACGTTTGGGCAGTATAGAAATATTTTAAATAAATAAAAACAAATAACAGTGCCACAGCCCCACGCAGCCAGTTGGGGACTGGGGTCCACACCCAGAAAAGCGGCGGGGCGGGGAGGAGCAGGTAAGGCTCCTCACCAGCTCCTTAAGGGAACTGCCTTCCGCCCCATCGAGCTGGCTTGAATGCCGGTGCCCGAGCCAGTTTGGCACTTCCCAGAGAAGTCTCCAAACTGGCTTGTGCCCATCCCTGGTAGCAGCAGCAGTAATAGCAGCAGCAGCAGCCAGCTATCTTGCCAGTGCATTTTGCACTAATGGAGGCTTCCAGATATTTCTCAAAGGAAACCCCAAGGACACATGTTACAGTAGTCTAACCTTATAGACAATGCTGGATATATGTGCTCCAGTACTGAGACATCCTTATTGCTAGATGGCAAGAGTGTCATCATATGGCTCATGACATTTTGCTATCCACCAGTGCCCTTGCTCTTCTCTTCCCTTCCCTCCTGTCCCCTCCTCTCCTCTTTCTCCCCACCCAACAATTGAAATCATACCCCAGTTCTTTCAAATCCCTCCCACTTCCTGCACTGGCGGATCTAACATTGGGCAACTGTGTGCAGAGGACACAGGCCACCCAGCAGGGGCATAACTATAATAGGGCAAGGGGAGACAGTTGTATGGGGACCCAGTGCCTTCGGGGCTCCCCCAGAGGCAAGTCACATGACTGACTCCCGCACCCGCCCGGGCTTCCTTTAGTTGTATTCATCCTCCGAAATTGATGTGAGTGTTAAGACCTGGAGCTACCAGAACAGCATGTCTTTCTCTAGTACCATTAAATGACTTGCATTGTCCACAATTTACAAAACCTTTTTAAAAATCATTTAGGATGGTGTTCTATTGTGGCGCATAGGATATATATATGCTTTTTGTTACTACTATTCAGCCTCATTTAAGATTTCTTTACTTCATGAGCTGAGCTTCAGTGAGGGGGGGGGCATTTTAAAATCTTGTCTCTGGGCCCACTCCCACCTTGCTATGCCCCTGCCACCCAGTGAGGCTTGGGTGGGCCAAGTTGTACCCTGACCCTAACCCTAACTGGCTGCACACTGCCTGCCTCCACTGCCTCCTGCTTCTCTCCCTCCCTCCGCAATCCCTGCATGAGCGCAGACTCATAGCCACTGACTTGCCTCCCTTTACCAACAGCAAAGCAGTTTAATGACATTGCCCTGGCACCATGTAATGGGCAGTGATGTCATCAGACCATGATGGATAGGGAAGTGGCTGAGTGGAGGCCAGGCAGGCAGGCAGGCAAACAAGCGGGTGAGTGGTGGAGGCCAATGGTGGCAGGGGCCACCAAAAATTCGAATTGCAGGCCATGGCCAATGTTGCTACCGTGATGGAAAGAAGGAAAGCAGTGTGGTGTGATCTCACCTCCCTCCCTCTGCAGGCCGTTCATGGGGCAGGTATCTGATGGGCTGCCCTGCTGCCACCCTGAGAACTGGCCCAGAGTTGGCCACCTGAAGCATCCCGCTTCACCTTGCTCCATGCTAGGGCTGGCCTTGTATAGGGGGCCTATGAAGGGATTCTTTTATGTGGCAGTGTCTACTTCCAGCCCCCTAACCACTGTCTCCAGAATAAAGTGGCCCAAGAATATGAATGTTGACCATCATATTGACCATCATCAACAGACATTTAAATCACAGCGGAATGCAGAGGATTTTTTTAAAAAAATCATATTTCATAGCAATCTCAGCCCCTTCCTTCTGCCACTCAAGATGAATACCTTCTTTTAAAATCCGATGGTCATAAAAGCAAAGTTACCTTCTGACATTACATAAATACTCAAGTTTTATTCTCTAGATTATTTGGTAGTTGTAACTAACATTTAAAATATGCCATGTCAGAAAGGAGGGAAAAAGAGGATTTCTTAAAAAGCATAATTTTTTTTATTTTTTTATTTAGCAATTACTATGGGAAATTTAGCACCGAGTCAAAAAGGTTACCCGGTGAGTAGCTCTTCATAAATTGCAAGCATCCTACTCAATACAGATTGTCATCCTAGCAAGTCCTTCTAGCAGATCTCCCCCACCCCTGCCTTGCTCCAAAAGTGTGTTTTATGAGGCTCTTTCTAGCCGATGCTGCAAGGCTTAGCCTAATGAATCTGTCACCAACACTATTGATTGACATGCCAGTGTAAGTGAGACATGTGATTCCAATTGACTTCCTAATTACTGCTGCTGTGATGTCTCGCCAACTGGTAAGGTCAAAGGTTAATAGGTTTGATGTTCAGTCCTTGCTGCCTCTGGAACCTGGAGTTAAACTAGCTGCTTGGAAGTCAATATCTGAATCAAGTTCTCAAGGCTACTTCAGAAGCTGATCAATTAAGTCTCTCTTGTCTCTCTTTTCGGTTGCCTGACACGAGGCGGATGGAAGGGGGAGAAGGGACACCCAGAGTTCAAAAGCAGATGGTTTAAGGTAGTTTATGGATGTTTTCAAAAGAGACGAGCCATCGCTCAAAGGCTCAAAGCAAAGTGATGTGGATGATACCTCAGTGGAAGCCAGAACATGGATGGGCAGTGCCCTTCAGTGGTTTGCTGCTCAAATGAGAGGTGCTGGGCAATACGTGGTTTTTCCTGGAAACCCTACCCCTTAATCCCAGACTGATTGATGGCCAAGATTCCCTTTCTACACAACCGTTAAACATACAGGAGTTCTGTCCTCTGTTGCGTCTAGTCATCCTAACTATACTTTAGAGACCAAATTTGGCACGTTTTATACTAAGCAGTCATCTATAGGGGTATTTTGCATAGGAACCTTTATTCTACATCTGCCCCCCCCCCCCAGATAATCATGTGAAGCAAAAGATGCCATTATCATTTTTATTTATTTATTTATTTATTTTTACATTTCTATACCGCCTTTCGTTAAAAGAAAACCCCAAGGCGGTTTACAAAAATTAAAACATACAATAAAAGCAATAAAAACACCAAGCAATAAAAACACCAAGCTAAAAACATATCAAACAAGCATAAAAAACAACAGATCATATGTCAGGTCACCTTTAAATAATCTGTGACGATGACCATTGACCTTGTTCAGCCCTAGGTTTGAGGCATGTCCCCTTTCTGCTGGGTCTTTGGCATTATTATTATCTTCTTCATCAGTGTGTGATCCCAACCAATCAGCCCCAGGCTTAAAGTGTGCCCCCCCCCACCACCGCCATTGAGTCCTTGGCACTATTATCTTCTTCATTAGTGAGTGATCCCAAGCAATCAGGGAATCATATGGTGTTGTGATGATGTCACAATGCTGCATACCCAGTCAGATTTGACTGGCAAAGGTTAATTGATCTCAGCCTCTCTCTGTCTTGTGGAGAGGGAAAACACCCCCATTGCCAGGACAACTCGGCCAATGCTCCCTGCTTTGCTGCACTGTGTTGCTTTCTTTGCAATGGAGCACAACAGGACAGAGAAGGTTGACCTAGCTGCCTTGGTGATTGAGATGTGATCCCTTGCCCCCTTGTGGAGATTTTCATGCTCTCTCACCTTCTCCAGCTGGCCCAGAAATGCTTTGGGTGGGGGGCACAAAAATCAGAGTTCCATTTTCGTTCAGCCAAAAGTTGGTACAATCGAGCCATTTTGATCCATGGTGTTCACAGGAGTGCAAAGTCCTCAAACAGGGTGGTGAACCAGCAGGGGTTCCACCCAGGAAGCTGAAGCAGGGTGAACCAGCAGTGCCTTGGTGTCTTGTACTGCTGGGCATTTGCAGGCACACTTCCTGGGGCTTTAGCTGGAGCTTTGTCTAGTAACACTTATGTGCAAGGTCATTGTGAGAGAGCAAAAGAAGGATGGGGAAGGCCACACATTGCAAAATGATTAACAGCTTCCACTTAGACCATTGGTGACTTTATTCCTAGGGATCTCTTTGGGGCAGTCCTGTGCCAAGGGTCACATAGAAACATGGAATAGTGGAGGAATCTCTGGGTCTCCAGCTTCATCCTATCCTGTGGGCTGGGCATCCTTGACAGCTGGTATCTGAGACCACTTTCTTCATGACTGAGGTTTCAAGATCATTGCAACAGGCCGGGTACTCGGCTTCTACCCCGAGACCGACCCTTCAGATTCATTGACCATAGTTTACATAGGAAGTTGCCTTACTGAGTCAGACTGTTGATCCACCAAGCTCAGTACTGTCTACACTGACTGGTAGCATCTCTCCAGGATTTTAAGCAGCAGTCTTTCCCAGCCCTACTTGGAAATGCCAGGGATTAAACCTGAGACCATCTACATGCAAAGCAGATGCTTTCCCACAGAGCCATAGTGCTTCCCTAGTCCTGCCAGGTGATGGCAAGTCATGATACCTGCGTATGGCCATGTTGGGTTGGAAGTGGAAGAATTGCTCTCACTTCCACTGAGTCTGTGACCCCTTAGCTGAAACCACCTTTGATTCACTGGCCTGCCACCTGTTATAGGACCATCCACTCATTGTCCCCCTCCACACACATATTCAGGGACCGTGTGAAGGGAAAATGGGGCTGCATGTGCCAGCCATGCTCCTGATATTGGAGCACTTGCCAGTGACACCCCCTGACATCCACATGTGGGGCACTGGGACACTTGTGAGAAAGGGATCTTTGAATGCCCTGAAGTGGGGGGCACATAGTTAGCATACACAATTCTATTTCTGTCTCACACATTTCCTGAACATGTGAGGGACAAGTGAATAACCATGTAAACTGAGAAGGTGGGGGACGTGTTTGTGTGTGTGTGTGTGTGTGTGTGTGTGTGTGTGTGTATGTGTGTGAAGAATCCACACTAAATTCAGCTGTAATGTTATATCAATGTTCACCTTTGTTTCCCCATTTTTGTTTTGCTAACTGGGCAAAGAGGCACCTTTTAAAAGTGGTGATTTTCTTTATTTAACAGGGGGAGAGCAACTGGCCCTATCCACCCCCAGCACAGCATCCCTCCAGTGGCTGTTGCTGGTGTCTATCATATGTTTGTTTGTTTTAGATTGTGAGCCCTTTGGGGATAGGGAGCCATTTTATTTGTATCTATCTATCTATCTGAACCACTTTGGGAACTTTTTGTTGAAAAGCAGTATATAAATATTTGCCATTTTCATATCCACAAATTGGAGAAAATAATGTCTTCTTACATCATGTAATGCAATGAAAGCTTTTCCACTTTTTTGTTTTGTACCTCCTGGTTTTCTGTACCAAGGAGGTACTACTGCATTCACCTAGGCCATGACTTTCCAATTTCAGATCCCCATAAGTTATTGGACAACAATTCCAGTCACCAGGGGCATAGCTATAATTGAACTGGGGAGGAGGGTGGTATCCCTGGGCCCCTTAGGGAGAGGGGTCTGCCAGCTGGGTGACAGTTTGCTCTTCATTCTTCACTGTTGAGGTTGTATGTATGGATACATGAGATGATTATAGTAGGTAAGTTTAAACCATGTTTCTTTGCCAAGGGAATGTACCTGTGCAAGTGTGTGTGTGTGTGTGTGTGTGTGTGTGTGTGTGTGTGTAAGTGTCTGCATGTATGGGAAGTGTATGGTATTATTTGCACAGGAGTGAGAGAAAGGGCATGCTGGGGATGTTTTCTTTTTCACCTTGTCCTTCTGCAGCAGAGATATGGGGAGGGGGAGGAGAAGAAGGCAGGGGAGCCATCTTCACTTCTTGTCCTAGGACCCACTTCAACCTTGCTACACCCCTGCAAATTGCCTTTGGCCGCTGTGGCTGGGATGAGGAGAGTTCTGGTCTAACTACGCCTGGAGACCCAAGGTTGGGAAGCCCGGACCTAGGTAGACCTAGATGTATCACCTAGGTGGATCACTAGGTGTGTCACAAAACAGGAATCCTTCAGAAGCTAATGAAAAACGTGCCCCTGCTAACCTAGCATAGGACTGATAGAATACATGCCGCAAGATTCCAATAGCTACGCTCCCTTCCTCTGCAATTATAAATCCTTTGGGGACCGGGGCTGTATTAATTGGGGCCATGTAACTACCTTAGATAGGATTCTCTGAAACTAGATTAATTTTCTTTGCAGTACCTTTGAGGGACCTGAAGCAGATTCGTAACACACCTGAGGGAAACTATCTGAGACAATCGAAGGAGCTACCTGCACAATGTTCACATTCTTTTGATATATAAAATTAGGTCAGATCCAAACCTGGGACTCAAGCATGATGGAGGCCCTCCTTTGTTACCATCCCCCCATCCCCTTATATGGCACCATGCACTGAAAATGCTCATCCCATTTTCTCAAATGTGCCATTTTCATAGCCTGAAACTGGAAGTTTGATTCTTTTATTTTGGCATATAAAAGGGAGAGTTTTTCAAACTCATAAAAGGGAGAGGGGTTTTTTTAGATTCTCTGCTCTATGTCCCTTCTGATTGGTAGACTGATACTCTTAGGACAATGCCTTCTTCTTTGTTCTCTCTCTTTCTCCTTCTTCCTTCCACCATGAGGTAGCTAGTACAGGGTGCAAGCTTTCTATTTAAGTTTCAAACTTCTTAAAATAAACCTTTACTTGTTTTAGTTCTCAAACCATTGTCCCCAGAACTCCTCTGGGAGCTCTGATCTCATCAAACTGGGTTTCTTTGCTAAATAAGAGGTTGATTCAAATTCTCCCCTACATGAGTAAGGTACAGAGAAGGGGAGGAAAGGCCCTGCAGGGTGGAGGGAAGAGAAGAGGGGTATGCCATGCTGCTGGGGGCGGGGAGGAAGAGGAAGTGGGGCACTCTGTGCATGACACTGAGAGTGTGGAAGGCTGAGGGGGTGGAAGGCTGAGGGGGTGGGTGTTCCCTGCACTGCCTGAGGTGTCAGCATGGGGGCTTGAACTGGCCCTGTGTCTTTCCCCTTGAGGCCAGATGGGTGCAGGCAAAAGGCTGGAAAGTTTGCTTGAGAGCTTTTTGAATCTAGTTTGGAGTTAAGTTTCTAATGGAAATTGATTACTTTATCGTATCAATCATGAAAGAGACTTTCCTCCAGCTGCAGCTTTGTTAAAAAAAAAGTGGGAGGAAAAGACCAGGTCAGCATAGACTGGATTCTGATTGATTGCATACCAGGTTGTATTAGACAATGTAGATCATTTTGCCAATATGAATTTTGAAGATCTTAAAAACAGAAGGCTTCCAAAAGAGAGAGAGAAAGAGAAGAAAAGGGGGAAACAGGTTACAAGAAAGAGGAAAAGAAAAATCATTAGACACTCAAGAATGGCAATAATTCACCCATATCTCTGTGTTATGTACAAATAATGCCCAGGGGAGCAGGCTGTGCACATCATTTTGTCATCTGTCTGTTGTGGCTGACAGTGCTCAGTTTCTCATTTATCGTTGCCAATTCCTTGCCGCAGTTCTGAGCATGAGGGCAGTGATGGGATATCTTAATAGAACTTTTGATCTCTTGTCTTTAATTAAAACCAAATCTGAAAACCTGGTGTAAGTAAACAGATCCACTTTAGGAGAAGCTTGCAGAAAACACAGATGTAGCAAGTTGGTTGCTAAATTTGTAACTGTGATGTTCTGGAACTCAAGCCTGCCCAGGTGTCTCACTCTCTGATCTTTGAGACGTTTTCTCTAACTCCAGATGTATGACGTTCATTGGACTTGCTCATGTGCAGAACATAGAGCAGGTGGTCAATGGTATCATCTTGGAGCACAGCCAGATGGCGGACTTTGTGCAGGACAGACATGCTGGGTACCTAAAATTGGGACAACGTGGTGATTCAGATCACCAGAAAGTGAGAATTAGAAAAGGGAAGATACAAGAAGTTATAAATACAGGACAGAATGGAGAAGAGTACACATATGAAGCTGCCTTATACTGAATCAGATTTCTGATTAGCTAGGATCACCCATGTAACTGGCCAAGGAAGCATTTCCTTCACTCTCAATTGGTTCTGATTATTTTCAGTGTTGCCATCATGTAGCTAAATCTGATGGCCCCAGAGGTGGAGTTTTACAAGAACCCATGCACAGCTGCTGCTGGAGCTGCTGCCAGTCCTTTCTGCGGCTGCCATGCTCACTGCGATGGGCACCCCATGGCGCCCCCTCCCCCTGCAGTATGCCTCCCCCGTGCGGCACACCTTCTCTTCCGCTGCATGTGCAGTGATGTACGAGCCCGGGGTCGGCTGCTCTGCGCCCTCCACTCAGCTGGCCACAGCACTGAGCCGCAGTAGTAGGGAAGCATACCCCAGGCTCCTCCACCAGGGAGGTGACTGCTGCCATGTGCAGTGGGAGAGAAGGGGCGCTGTGGGGGAAGAGGGCACCACTGGGTGCCCGCCGCAAGGACGGCACCCCTTCTTTCTCTCCCACTGCAGCCTCCTTGACAAAGCAGCCAGGGTAGGCTGCCCTGTCCCCGCTGCTCAGCATGGTGACCAGCTCAGCACCAGGGCCAGGGAGGGCAGCCTACCTTGGCTCCTTCATCCGTGCAGCCTACCCCGGCTCACCACAGTGAGCATGTGCAGGGGGCCATGGCTGGGGGGGTGCACCACCAGGTTGGGGGTGGGGGGTGGGAGGCCTGTACATGGGCTACCTATGCCCTCCCTACAGCATCGGATGACTCCGTAGTATTGTGATTTTGTCTCATTCGTTGTGTGATCCCTGATGGACAGGGATCATTCCTGAGACTAATTAAGAAGAAGACACCATAATTAGAAGGGGGAATGAGTGGAAATCAGGGGGGAATGGAGGAAACCATGGCCAACATCCAGACCAGCACTGCCCCATTGCACGACCCTCTGGGACATATTCAGTGGGCTTCATAGGGAAGGGGAGGTCATCAAGAATCTCCCCTTCCTCTGCTCACACAACGGCACTGACTCACTATGGAACTCAGCACAGTGCTAGTCTGGATGTTGGCCAGGGACAGTGGATGAGGTTTTAAAAGAACATTTCTCTCCCTTTAAAAAACAATTCCAGTTTGTAAAAGTGAAAAGAAGCACAGAAGAATTTTGATTTACACTGAAGAGTTTTGAATACACTGATTCCAGTATTAGGGATGTGCATGGAACCACAGAAGTGTGGTCCGGCACTGGGGGGAGTGTGTCTTTGGGGGGGGTAGTACTTACCCCACCCCCGCCGCTCTTCCCCCTCCGGTGCTGGTGTTTCTAAAAACGTTCTTGGGGCGGCAGAGTTCCTCCCTGCCGCCCCTGCCCCCGTCGTTGTCTGAAAAGCGTAAAACTAGAAAGAGCTGGCGGTGTGCATGCGCCCTTCACGGCGCACGTGCTTGTCTCTGCCGCTGGCGTGCACGTGCCGAAGGAGGAAGAGTGGAGGGGGTGGGGTAAGTACTACCACCACCCCCCTTAAAGACACACTCCCCCGCCCTGCCGGACCGCCGGAATTCCGGACCAGTCCGGAGGCCTTTTCTATGGCCTTGGACCGGTTCCATGCACACCACTATCCAGTATATAGGAAATGGCAACCCTTTCTGATCAATATTAGGTCATACAACTATCCACTTCTCCTGTTAACCAAATCTGTTTATTTGTCAATTCATGCTTCTTCCAGCAGTCATGCCTTTATGCCCGGTATTGAGGCCACTTTCTAGCTGAGTTAGAACAATTTTTGCCGTTGTAAGAAGATTCCGTTTATATACATTTAACACCTGAAAATATTTCTCTCTCCCCCACTCAAAATCATAATTTTCTGTCTAAAGGAGAGAAGATTTGGCACAAGCCTAGCCACTGCTCAAAAGCTTAGTGGATCTCCCAGATCTGCACCCTGATGTGGCATCTGATTCAGATTCATGCTTGTGCTTGACATCTTATTTGTTACACAGGTCTCCGTGTACCCCAAGTGATTCCTACCCCTAAAAAAAAGATGCACAGTTTTGTGGTGCGGGTTTCGGGGGTGGGGTAGAAAGGGAGATGACAAAGATGAGTCAAGGGTAGAGCTGAAAATCCCTCTGTTCCTTTCAGCTGTTCCTTTCTCCATCACTTCACCATGCAGCAGTTGCTGTCAGGATGGGAACCTGTTGTAGCATTTTGTTGTAAATTGCTGTGGGAACCAATCTGCAGTCATCCAATAAAACCTTCCTGAGACACTGATGAAATTGTTCAGCTTTTTCTTCCTCCAGCATGAACATCTATCATTCTCAGATATTGCAAAATCAGTAAGAAGAAGCCAGGGCTGGTGCCAGTGAGACAAACATTTATGTAATCCCAGAGAGGGGGGAGGGAGGGAGAGAGAAAGCGCGCTACTGGCTGCATTCAGATGTACAGGATAACCGTAGTTAACCATGGCCGAGGTTACAATTCCTAACTCCAATTTGCTCTGCAGACGTTCAACAAACAGCGGCCACAGGGGCATAGCAAGGTCGGAGTGGGCCCAGAGACAAGATTTTAAAATCCACCCCCCTCACTGAAGTAGGTATATATGCATCGCTGCTGGGAGTGACGCTGGGGCTTCACAGAGTGATGAGAGAACAGACGTCAAAACGGCCTTATGAATATATCTCCTATGTGCCACAATAGAACATCATCCTGAATTATTTTTAAAAGGTTTTGTAAATTGTGGATGATGCAAGTTATTTAATGGTACTAGAGAAAGACATGCTGTTCTGGTAGTTCCAGGTCTTAACACTCACATCAGTTTCGGAGGATGAATACAACTGATGGAAGCCCGGGCGGGTGCGTGGCTGGGGAAGTCAGTCATGTGATGTGCCTCTGGGGGCCCCCCAAGGCAGTGGGCCCCCAGACAACTGTCTCCCCTTGCCCTATTATAGTTACGCCCCTGAGCGGCCAGCCGAACTGGAGTTGAAGGAGAGGGGAGCCCCTCTCTGCCACTCAGCCTTCCAGCCAATTCACTGGCCAGACTGTTGGTGACGGACCAGGAGAAGGATCTTGGAGTTGTGGCGGACAGCTCGTTGAAAGTGTCGACTCAATGTGCAGCAGCTGTGAAAAAGGCCAATTCCATGCTAGGGATCATTAAAAAGGGGATTGAAAATAAAACGGCTAACATTATAATGCCCTTATACAAAACTATGGTGTGACCACACTTGGAGTACTGCGTACAATTCTGGTCACCACATCTTTAAAAGGACATTGTTGAACTGGAGAAGGTACAGAAGAGGGCAACCAAGATGATCAGGGGCCTAGAACACCTTTCTTATGAGGCAAGACTACGACACCTGGGATTTTTAGTTTAGAAAAAAGACGACTGCAGGGTGACATGATAGAGGTCTATAAAATCATGCAAAGGGTAGAGAAAGTGGATGTTTGTGTTCCTTTCTGTTCTCTTCGTTTGGACAGGCCTTCCAATTGCGGAAGGAAGTCTTCTTCCCTTTTATGGCTTCCTTGACGGTACCCGTTAGCCATGCTGGCATCCTCCTGGACTTAGTGGTACCTTTCCTCCTTTTGGGTATACAATCTAACTGGGCTTCTAGTATTGTGGTTTTGAGTAAACTCCATGCACTCTGGAGCGAAGTGACTCTCCTGATTTTCCCTTTCAGCTTTCTTTTCACCATACTCCGCATTTTGGAGAAGTTTCCTCTTCTGAAATACAAAATGTCTGTGTTAGACATCCTTGGTGATTCTCTCCCCGCATGTATGATGAATTTGATGGCACTGTGGTCACGCACCAGGTCCTGGGTGTCACTCAGAATTAGATCCAAGGTCGCCTTCTCTCTGGTTGGTTCCATGACCAACTGTTCGAGGGCACAGTCATTTAGCATATCTAGAAATTTGACCTCTTTGTCCTGACTTGAATGTGAATTTACCCAGTCTATGTGTGGGTAGTTGAAATCACCCATAATTACAGCCCTGCCTCTCCTTGACGCCTCCCTGATTTCCTCCTTCAACTCCCAGTCACTGTTGGCATTTTGATCTGGAGGGCGATAGCATGTCCCCAGTAGCACGTTCCCTTTCCGGCCTTGTATAGTCACCCACAGGGTTTCTGTGGAGGACTCCAGTCCACCTAGGTTTTCTAGCTTGTTAGATTCTATCCCTTCTTTAACATACAGTGCTACCCCTCCTCCAAGGAGCCCCTCCCTGTCCTTTCTATAGAGTTTATACCCAGGGATAACAGTGTCCCACCGGTTCTCACTGTCCCACCATGTTTCTGTTATGCCCACTATATCTATTTCTGCGTTAGCAACCAAGCACTCCAGCTCACCCATCTTGGCTCAGAGGCTTCTGGCACTGGCATATAAGCACCTATACGCTGAATCTCTCCCCTGATGTATGCTATTCTTTTGACTCTTTGACCTGCTGGCACAGGCTCCCGTCTGCTCTTTATGCAGTTCTGCTCTGTCCCCTTCTGTTTTATTTGAATTCTTTGCAGTCTCACACTTTAAAGGATGGCTTTTGCCAAACAGGATACTGCCCAGCATCCATCGGCTGTTCCCCAGGTGTCATTTTAAAAGCTGCTCTGCAACCTTTTTGATTTTAAGTGCCAGCAGTCTGGTTCCATCTTGGTTCAAGTGCAGCTTGTCCCTTTTGTACAGGCCTTGCTTGCCCCCAAATGTGTCCCAGTGCCTAACAAATCTAAACCCCTCCTCCCGGCACCAATTTCTCATCCACGCATTGAGACCCCTCAGCTCTGCCTGTTGCACTGTACTTGCGCGGGGAACAGGTAGCATTTCTGAGAATGCTACCTTGGGGGTCCTGGATTTCAAAATGCTACCTATCAGCCTAAATTTGGCTTCCAGGACCTCCTGACTGCATTTCCCCACATCGTTGGTGCCGACGTGCACCATGACAGCTGTCTCCTCCCCAGCACTGCCTAGGAGCCTGTCTAGACGCTGCGTAATGTCCGCAACCTTCGCACCAGGCAGGCAAGTCACCGTGCGGTCAACACGCGGGTCACAAACCCATCTCTCTATCCCTCTAATGATCGAATCACCAACTACAAGGAGGCCCCCACCCCCCAGAGGAGTATCCCCTGCAACCTTGGAGAAGCCGCTTCCAGTCTGTGAAGACAATACTGAGATAGACAGACCAATGGTCTGACTCAGTATATGGAAGCTTCCTACGTTCCTATGTTCACCCCCGCCCCATCACCACCCTCACTGGCTGTCATTGTCATCACTCATCGGGTGGTGGGGGGACATGGAATTTCAATGGCTCCCCTTCCCTCTGAAGCGTTCTATGCCACCCACAGAGCACTTCCAGGGGAAGAGGAGGTAATCAATATGCACCCCCCGCCCCCCAAGCACCGGTGCTGTGCTAGTCTGGAACTCCTCAGCAGTACCCAATAATCTCACAAAGCACCGGTGCTTCATTAGTCAGGATGTCAGCCATTTTAGATCTCAGAAAACGGGTGAGCTCTTTCAGCTACTCTGAAGTTATTGCTCAGTTGTTTGGTTGGTTTTACTTATTACATTTAATTGTGACATGTCTGTTGCTTTAACCACAAACTGTAAATCACCTTAGAAGTTTTTTTAAAAACCCTCCCCACCCCCATTACTTTATTAATTCAGTGCTGGGGCAAATGTACCTCTAATAAGTCATAGAAGCAACAGCTGGGAAATTAGGGGAGGAAAGCTGGTCTTGCAATTGATTGATTGATTGGTTGGTTGGTTGGTTAAGTGGCATCAAGTCGGTGTCGACTCTTAGTAACCACATAGATTTTTCCCCAGGATGATCTGTCTTCAACTTGGCCTTTAAGGTCTCTCAGTGGTGCATTCATTGCTGTTGTAATCGAGTCCATCCACCTTGCTGCTGGTTGTCTTCTTCTTCTCTTTCCTTCAACTTTTCCCAGCATTATGGACTTCTCAAGGGAGCTGGATTTTTGCATAATGTGTCTGAAGTATGATAGTTTGAGCCTGGTCATTTGTGCCTCCAGTGAAAATTCTGGGCTGTGTGTTCAGCTTCACACTGCCTCAAGGAATAATTAGGGAGCCCTCCTTAGGGTTGATTAGGGTCCCCGAGCCTTGATTGATTGATTGATTGATTGATTGATTAAGTGCCATCAAGTCAGTGTTGACTCTTACTGACCACATAGATAGATTCTCTCCAGGATGATCTGTCTTCAACTTGGCCTTTAAGGTCAATGAGGAGAGAAGACCTGGTCTTGTGGTAGCAAGCATGCTACCCATAGCTAAGCAGGATCTTAGCTATGTCCCCATAGCTAAGCAGGATCTGCCCTGGTTGCATCTGAATGGGAGACTTGATGTGTGAGCACTGCAAGATATTCCCCTCAGGGGATGGAGCTGCTCTGGGAAGAACATCTAGGTTCCAGGTTCCCTCCCTGGCTTCTCCAAGATAGGGCTGAGAGAGATTCCTGCCTGCAACCTTGGAGAAGCCGCTGCCAGTCTATGAAGACAATACTGAGCTAGATAGACCAGTGGTCTGACTCAGTATATGGCAGTTTCCTATGTTCCTATGTTCCTAAGGTCTCTCAGTGCTGCATTCATTGCTGTTGTAATCGAGTCCATCCACCTTGCTGCTGGCCGTTCTCTTCTACTCTTGCAATAGCAGGCGCGGCTCATGAACTCTCCTCTGGGGGGGTGGCGGGTGGCTTCTTTAAGGTAAACAGAGCTGGTGCTCTGTGCCGCCCAGCAGCCCCCGCAGCGGGGAATCACCTCTGCCACTCACCTGGCTACTGGCGTGGGCTTGCCTCCGCGGGAGCCAGGTGAGTGGCGGAGGTGATTTCCCACCGCAGGGGCTGCTGGGCAGCACAGAGCACCGACTCCGTTTACCTTAAAGAAGCCGCCCGCCGCCCGCCCCCCCCCCAGAGGCACATTCACAAGCTGCGCCTGTGCAATAGCGAGCATGAATTGCCCCCTTTGTTAAGCAGGGTCTGCCCTGATTCTCATTTGGATGTGTGACTACATGTGTGCATTGTCTGCTGAAAGATATTCCCCTTCGGGGCTGGGGCTGTAGCTCAGTGGTAGAGCATCTGCTTTGCGTGCAGAAGGTCCCAGGTTCAATCCCTGGCAGCATCTCCAGACAGGACTGGGAGTGACTCCTTCCTGAAACCTTGGAGAGGTCACTGCCAGTCAGTGTAGACAATACTGGGCTAAACGGATCAACGGTCTGACTTGGTATAAGGCAGCGTCCTGTGTTCCTATGCCAGGAATAATTGTCAAGTGGAATCAGGAGAAAGAGAGCAGTTTGACACAGGTAAATGAGTAAAAATATCCATTACACTGAAAATGCAGGTATTATGTATTTACTCCCAAGATAGTCAAAATCAAGATATCAAAAACATTATGCAAAGTTCCTAGATGCTGTAAATGCTCTATTGAGTTGTAGATTAATATGTTTTAGTGATTAGATTTGCACCATTGTTTAAGGAATATGTGAAGAAGTATCAGTAGGAAACTTGACTTAAATCAATGATTTAAATCAGGTTTTTCTCATGGGCATTTAGATCAATCCACCCTGTTTGACAGCACAGGAATAAAACAGCAGCTAAAATAATGGGTTCAATAAGACTGATACCTTCTGTACATACAAAGATTTCAGTTACTCATTCAACGCAGTCGGGGTAAAAATGACTCCCAAACTGTTGGATTATATGCTGGAACTTCAAAAATGAAGATATTCGGAGCATGGAACACCACAAGATAATTGACCTCATTAAGCCTGTGGAATACATGGAGTATGGAGTTGTGGAAGACTAAAATTAAAGGTTTATTGTTATTTCAATTTCACTGGGTCAAGTTATTCACACAAGTTATTCACAGGTAAAGGATAACCGCTGGTAGATTGCAAGATTTACTGTATCATTTACTGTTTGGTTTTGGGGTACCCAAATGTACCCCAAGAAAGTCATAATAATAAAACTCCTGGAAATTCAGCATTACATTATTTGCAAGTTAAAACAAGTTGTTCTGGTAATAACTAATCTGCCTACCTTCCTTTCACTATAATCTTCAGTGAGAATTACCTTCTTCACAAGTTAGCCTACATCAGCCCTAAACTGACACATGTCCACCATCTTGAATTGGGGTAGATGACATCATTACAAACTACTATTCATGACATCATTACAAACTGCTCAGGTAGCACACCTCAGGGAACTTTTTCCGTTTTGAAAATTGCTGTGATGTTGCACAGCAATGTGATCTTATTGCACCAATGCAACTTTGTTGCACAATGCTGCATTATTCTGGACATTAGCCACTGCTATCTGGCCTGGATTTTGGTAGTGCAAGGTGACCTGGGGTAGGGATACGTGTGAACCGCAG
Organism: Hemicordylus capensis; assembly: GCF_027244095.1. Classification (NCBI taxonomy): domain Eukaryota; kingdom Metazoa; phylum Chordata; class Lepidosauria; order Squamata; family Cordylidae; genus Hemicordylus; species Hemicordylus capensis. The sequence goes on along the minus strand of NC_069658.1, from coordinate 12,868,836 downwards.
TTCGAGCACAGTTCGGGAGCTTTAAGAAAGTGGAAAGCACTTCTGGACAGCTTCTTGCTGGGGCAGCACGTGTCCCAAGCCAGCACCAGCATGCACATGGCATCTGCACATGCACGGGTGCTATCTGTGTCATCAGCAACACCATCCCAACCTCAAACAGGAATACTCTCCAGAAGTCACCAGCCCAGATGCTGGGGTGCTGGGAGACGGCAGTGGCAGCATGGGTCTCTCAGCTGAAGGACAGCCACTGCCTTTCCATCTCACTGTCCCTCCTCATCAGCCAGTGGGCTTCTTCCTAAAGGCCTTGTGAGGATGCAGGGATCTCTGGAGGGAGGCTCCAGAGTGGTCTCTGGTGGGAGGCTCATGAGAGAGGGGAAAAAGAGGGGCCATTGCTGCTGAGTCCTTCTACAGTGGCCCCTCCCTCTCCTCATCAGCAAAAGGAGAACATGCAATGGGCCAGAAAAGTGGCTGCAGCTGCAGGGGAGGTGTGAAGCAAGCCCACCTGCTCACCCATGGAGGAGGAGTTTCTGCAGCCAGAGTTTGAACCGCTGCTGTTGGAGCCAGAGTGGTCACTGACAATTCTCCTGCTGTCCTTACAGCACATTAAACCCACCTTATAGAGGCTCCCACTTCTCAGATACAAAGGGGGCCCATGTTGACCCAGAGTCAACCCTGCATAAACAACACATGTGGGGAGCAGGAACCCACATTGAGATCACGGAAGGGTAGGGGTTCTTATCCCCACCCCCGTGTGTGGTCTTTACATGGGGGGGGGGAAACAAGGACTTGATGACCAATGCTCTTATTATGTCTAGTTTGACCATTAAAATGGGATTAGAAAAATTTATGGAGTAGTAGTTTATCACTGGCTATTATCCATAATAGCCATATGGAACCTCCATGTTCAGAGGCAGGAGAGCACAGAATAGTAGTTGTTGGAGGGCAACAACAAAAGAGGGCTACTGACCACATGCCCTCCTTATTGGCTTCCTAGAGTCATCTGGCTGGGTACTATGGGAAACACGATACTGCACAAGATGGCCCTTTGGCCTGATCCAGCAGGGTTCTTCTTATGTTCATTTGGGGGGGGGGGGGGATAAGCCCAGAAGACTTTCCCAGTTGTCTGTGCTCAAATATTATGGGATGGTTTTTTCTTTGCTGCTAATCAGGATTTTCTTTCTTTTTTTTAATGTGCCACTAGAAACAAAACAGGCAGGTTTGGGAGTGGGGGAGTGCACATCTAAAAGGGCATTTGTGCAGTTCAAAGTCTTGCAAAAGTCTTCAAGTCTTGCAAAAGTTGTATGATGTTAGAAGATGTTGAAAATGACTATCACAATGATAAAAGGTAAAGTGGGTAGTCCAGACTTCTCTAGAACCAAACCCTGATCAAGTGTCCCCATTTCTTCTCCCCTTGCTGGGATGCTTCCTGCAGTCACCACAAATACTCCCCACAGAGTCCTTGCCAAAGAACACAACTCTTCTACAACAATGCTGTGAAATTCTCAGTGCTGAGGATTTTCTCCCATTCTTATATAGGCTTCTAAATGTCGTGGTTTGTGACTCTAGCCATCAAAGACTGTGCACACAGACAAGCAAAATGCATAGATGAGTGTTTTAACAGCACATACTATGTGCACAAATTACGCTCACAAACCATTGTGCAGTCCTGAATTTTCCTGCTGCTAATATAATTTTGAGGAGGAAGAGGAAGAGGGAGGGAGTGGGGAGGTCAGAGAGACTGCACTTAAGTCTTTAATACATGGCAGGCTATACATTTAAGTAACGGCAGAAAAAAGCCAGAAGGATTCAACAGCAGTCAGTAGAGAGTTCTTTTGTTTACCTTGGGCTGAAAATGAAATAAGAACTGACAATAATTTTATAGTGTTGTTGCTTTTTTTCTTTACCCTTGCGACACTTGCCATTATTGGAGGGGAGGTGGACTTATTTTATTGACACCAGGATAACATACCCACTGCTCTATGACTGTTGAACTCTGTTGCTTTTAAAATCCTATCATCCTGTATGTCACCAATGACCTTAACAAATGCAGCTTGTTGTCCTTGAATGTGTAGACAACAAAGTTGCCAAATTTCCCGCCATGTCCTTTCCCCCCTTCTTTTCCTTTTCCTTCTTCTTTTCCTTCTTTTTCTTCCTTTTTTTTTTTGAAAGCTTACTACCAAAAAAATCAATTTCAATCAACATGGAGCGTAATATTATCAAATGTCAGCTGTTGAGGCTGCGTGCTTTCAAAATTATCCTTGACAGGTTCTTGTCAACTTAATTAAGTGCTCCAAAAGAAAGGAGGTGAGGGAGGGGGAGGGGGCAGGCAAAAAAGCCTCACTGGCCCAGTGCCTTGTCTTGCCCCCCCCACACACATTCCATTGGCAGCTCTGGAAAAAGAAGGGGGGAAGATTGCCTTGGGGGGGTTATTGATAGATCTTTGCCTGATATTGGAATGATTCTGGGGCAGATAAATCACATTTAGATTTGTTAGTAATTGAGGAGAATTGATTGAAGGCTTTGGATGGCCCCAGAGGGAGAGGGCTAGTCCTTCTCAGTTCTACAGAGGTTGTCATCAGATAAAGGACCTCATTGGGAAAGATGGATCAAGGTCTAATTGTTTATATGATCAGCAGTTGCTTCCACTTCAGCCTGCCTCCTTCCCTTCAAATGCCCCTGCAGCTCCCAAAATGTGTTGCAAATGTCATTACACAGAGAGAGAGAGAGACCCAAACACACACAACGGCAGGCCGTAAATAAAAATTAATCTTGAGCGATTGTGAACACGATCAAAAGCGTCACGACCATTTCGAAAGGGTCTATAATTGTTTTCCTATTACATATGAAATGTATATAATAATGACTGTGGCATTTCACTTTCTCCCTCTGCCTTTTTAAAATTCATGCAAAGGCTTAGCTATCCTTGCAATAAATTTCTTTCTGGACAAGATCATGTCCCCCAATTTAACAGTGTGTTGATCTGGGCTAATGCATGCTCATTAAAATAATATGTTATCAATGCACATTTTCATTTTTCTTCAAATGCCTGCACATTGGGATCTTTCCATGAAGGAAAGGGAAAATGACTCTTTCTGATATCTGCACGTGCCATCTCTGTGGAACTTGATACCATGCTTTAAATGGAACTATAGAGCTAACTTCAAAAAGGAGGTGGTTGGAAAGTGAATTTTCATTCTGGAAAGGAAAAAAGGAGTTTATATTATTTAGGCGAAAGATTTATATGATCTGAAGAGAAACCAGAGTATTTATATTATTTGTTTATTTTATTTCTCACATATATATTGCCTGATATATATATATAAAACTCTCCAGGTGGTTTACATAAAATTTTAAAATAAGACCAACAGCTCAACACACACACACACACACACACACACACACACACACGGTGAAACAATTTAAACAATTTAAAACATTTTAAAGGATGTGATTTATGATAAGTAATTTAAAATGAGTTCTAGCTACCTATCCAACACAAACCCAGTAATGTATTAATTACTTATGCTGCACCCCATTTTAGAGTACCCATTTTAACATGGTACTAGGGCTACAGTGCTTAACCAATTAAGTGGCTAGATTAATTGATTAAAAACATTTTGATCATTTATCAAGTCCACCTGATTAATCAGGCAGGAGTTTTTAACCTTTTAAAATTATTTTTAGTACAAGTACTTGTATAAAGTGCAGGTGGCTAACACAAAGAGGCATTCCTTCTCATGCGAAAGCATGAAAAATGCCTCTTCTAAGATGATGCCTTCTGAGACACGTGTGCATCACAAAGGGTGTGCTTTTTTGTTTGTTGAAAACTGGTTTTCTCAAAGGCAAATTGATGGAGATTTAATCATTTGATTAACTGACTGAATCACATACAACTGGCTGACACAGGTTTCTTTTATCGGGTGACAGCCCTGCAACTTATTCATCAACATCAACATAACTACTCCGCTGCACAGGTCGCTGAAACTGAGTTCACACACATGTGTAAGCATGCGTGAACATGGGATAACTGCCGCATCAAGTGAGGAAGACTTTCATATTTGAGCCAGATTGGATATTAGAGACAGGGGGTTAAAAACTATGCTTCTCAGTTTGCACATCACCTGAGACTCAGGTCCTATCCAGTCAACATATGTATTGGATGACACTCTAACAGTGTGCATGTGCTTCTAACGAAAGCATGTGCTAGCCACACACGGGCGCTTTGTGCAGGAGTGCAACATTTTTCACTGAGCCTCCCTTGCTCCAGAAGTGCTCTTTGACTCACACAAACATGTCCTTAAGAACTGCACAACCCTTAGGGCTGTGTTTCCACTGTCAAAAAAGCACTTCTGGAACTGGGGGAGCATGGAAAATATAGTTGCTTGGAGTGAGGAAGAGGAAACAAGCACCCAGCCGACAAATGAAGCATCGGCTGGATGTGGATGGGTATGAGGGAGTGCCCTGGGGGAAGGGTGGAGGAGTGCTCTGGTGACCCCAAGCCCCATTGGCCCAGGAGTATTTGTCCCCACTTTACCAGTGGTGGCCATATCGGTGCCTGTGCAGGGCTACTGGGGCGCATGTGCTTGTGTTAGAAGCCTGTGTGCACCATTAGTCAGAATGTCAACCTAGCCACTATATAAAGTCAGGGATTCCCAACCTTGGTCCTCTATATGTTGCTGAACTACGACTCCCATCATCCCCGGCCACAACAGATTTTAGCTGGAGATAAGGAGAGTTGTAGTTCAGCAACATCTGGAGGACCACAGGTTAGGAACCCCTATATTAAGGGAACACAAACGTGTGTTGCTGCAGGGTGCATTGGCACATCATGCTGACCCCCTGTGGCAATACACTTTTGTTTGGCAGCCGGACGGTGGATATTTCTGGGAGCGCATAGAGGGGGCACACCGGGGATGCATTCTGCGGGTTTCATTTGGGGGGCAGGTTTGAAGAAATGCAAAGCACTGCCTGCTCATTCTATGCAAGGACCACTGCTTCAGATGCTGTGAGGAGGGGAGTCCATTGACCAGGGCAGAGTTGGGAGGAGGGGGCAGTGAATCTGTGGTGGGAGTGGAGGGCTCTGTTTGCTCAGCAGTATCCTTCAAGTGACCATTGCTTTCCTTTACCCTTTCAATGTCCATAACACCTAAAAGTGGGGATAGCATGGGATGAAGGGGTAGGGGTGGGCCCATAAGCAGTTCAAAAAAGTTCAAAAAAGATAGGTTACTGCAAGCTCTTGGAAGCTTCGGGAGTGTGGGGGCAGCTGCTGCCCATTAGGAAGCTGCAAGGTTCTGGGCTGTCCAAACAAAATGCAGTGGGTTGATTGCATGCTTGAGAACTGCTGTGGCGAGTATGCAAAGAAGTGAGGGAGCACTCTCCTCCTTGACACGCCTTCTGTAGGAAGACTGTTCCCTGGACAGGAGGTGGGTACTGCCAGGGCAAGGCAATGCCTGGAAATCCACAGGAGCCATTTCAGAGTGGGATGACCAGCAGTTCATGGGCAGCTCCAGAATGTCTAGACAGACCTTCGACTTCCTTGCTGGGGAAATGGAGCCAAACCTCCATCGTCAGGATGCATCCATATGCCGTGCGGCGCCATTGAGTAAGCACCTTGCCATCATGATGTCCAAGTTGGCCAGCTCAAACTACCTGACACTCAGCAATCTGTTGGCAGTTAGCACCTCTGCCATGCAAACCTTTTCCAAGAGGTAGTTAATCTTTTGAATGAGCTGCTCCTTGAGGACGTGATCTGGGTGGGGAACCCGTGGGTGATGGCAGGGTTCTGCAGAAGGGTTTTCCTGCCATCATTGGTTGTATAGACAGGACACACTTGGAGATTCTAGAGTGCCCGCCCTACTGCCACAATAGGCACTACAGCTGCAATCACTACTACAGCATGGCCCTGCAAGGTGTAGGTGGTTCCCTGGGTGGGAAACCACTGGGTGATTCATGGATGTCTACGCTGAGGTGTCCAGGGGAAGCCATGGCAGATCAATCTTCTGGATCTCTCCTACTGCATCAGAACTTCAGGCCAGGATCTGGATAAATGCACAAGGCTGCTGGGGGCCTCCTTGTGAAGCCTGTGATATTTGGGGACCAGGGATACAACTTTCAGAAGTGGCTAACCCCCTACCATGCACCTTGGAGCACCTTAGAGAGGAACTTTAACTTCCGGCACAGCAGTGTATGAATGGTGGTAGAGCAGGCTTCTGGTAGACAGAAGGCCCACTTAGGAACATAGGAAGCTGTCATATACTGAGTCAGACCATTGGTCTATCTAGCTCAGTATTGCCTTCACAGACTGGCAGTGGCTTCTCCAAGGCTGCAGGCAGGAATCTCTTTCAACCCTATCTTGGAGAAGCCAGGGAGGGAACTTGAAACCTTCTGCTCTTCCCAGAGTGGCTCCATCCCCTGAGGGGAATATCTCACAGTGCTCACACTTCTAGTCTCCCTTTCATATGCAACCAGGGCAGACTCTGCTTAGCTAAGGGGACAAGTAATGCTTGCTATCACAAGACCAGCTCTCCTCCCATAATGCCCTATACACCTTGCTGGATGTGGAGGAGGATCTGGTCCCACTAGAACTGGTCCTGCTGTTGGACCACCCTGAGCTACCAGCCCCTCCTGCAAGCGGGATGCAGTGCCTGTCCCCGCTCCACCAGAGAGGATCCACAAGAGAGGATCCAGAGCAATAGCAAGGAGGTGCAGGCAGTAAGAGCAGCTTTCGTAACATACGCATGGGAGCATCTTCCACTGGCCCAACAGCAAGGCAGGCAGGTGCATGGTGTTAGGCACACTGCTCTTAATCAGAAGGCTGGATGTTGCCACCGAGTGCAGCTGTGGTCCCATAAACAATCAATATAGGATACACCTGGGGTGGCCACACTCATTGCAACCCTTCAATGACCGAAGAGAAAAAGTGTTCACATTTTGCCACAACAGTGTGTGGTGTGTCCAGAGG